>NC_030821.1:42432209-42739105 GCF_001704415.2 Capra hircus
ATTTTTTTAAAGTAAAAGTAAATAGAATAAAAAATGTATCTCTTTCAATCTTCTAGAAGTGATGACAAAAGTTACATGATTAAAAAATTGTCTTCACCCACTTTCACCACTACTATTCAACATAGTTTTGGAAGTTTTGGTCACAGCAATCAGAGCAGAAAAAGAAATAAAAGGAATCCAAACTGGAAAAGAAGAAGCGAAACTTACTGTTTGCAGATGACATGATCCTCTACATAGAAAACCTTAAAGACTCCACCAGAAAATTACTAGAGCTAATCAATGATAGTAAAGTTGCAGGATATAAAATCAACACACAGAAATCCCTTGCATTGCTATACACTAATAATGAGAAAATAGAAAGAGAAAGTAAGGAAACAATTCCATTCACCATTGCAATGAGAAGAATAAAATACTTAAGAATATATCTACCTAAAGAAACTAAAGACCTATATATAGAAAACCATAAAACACTGGTGAAAGAAATCAAAGAGGACACTAATAGACGGAGAAATACACCGTGTTCATGGATTGGAAGAATAAATATAGTGAAAATGAGTATATTACCCAAAGCAATCTATAGATTCAATGCTGCTGCTGCTGCGTCGCTTCAGTCATGTCTGACTCTGTGCGACCCCATAGATGGTAGCCCACCAGGCTCTGCTGTCCCTGGGATTCTCCAGGCAAGTATACTGCAATCTCTATCAAACTACCAATGGTATTTTTCAAAGAGCTAGAACAAATAATTTCACAATTTGTATGGAAATACAAAAACCCTTGAATAGCCAAAGCAATCTTGAGAAAGAAGAATGGAACTGGAGGAATCAACCTGCCTGACTTAAGGCTCTATTACAAAGCCACAATCATTAAGACAGTATGGTACTGGCACAAAGACAGAAATATAGATCAATGGAACAAAATAGAAAGCCCAGAGACAAATCCATGCTTGAGAAATCTGTATGCAGGTCAGGAAGCAACAGTTAGAACTGGACATGGAACAACAGACTGGTTCCAAATAGGAAAAGGAGTCCGTCAAGGCTGTATATTGTCACCCTGCTTATTTAAGTTATATGCAGAGTACATCATGAGAAACGCTGGACTGGAAGAAGCACAAGCTGGAATCAAGATTGCTGGGAGAAATATCAATCACCTCAGATATGCAGATGACACCACCCTTATGGTAGAAAGTGAAGAGGAACTAAAAAGCCTCTTGATGAAACTGAAAGAGGAAAGTGAAAAAGTTGGCTTAAAGCTCAACATTCAGAAAACGAAGATCATGGCATCTGGTCCATCACTTCATGGGAAATAGATGGGGAAACAATAGAAACAGTGTCAGACTTTATTTTGGGGGCCTCCAAAATCACTGCAGATGATGACTGCAGCCATGAAATGAAAAGACGGTTACTCCTTGGAAGAAAAGTTATGACCAACCTAGATAGTATATTCAAAATTAGAGACATTACTTTGCTGACTAAGGTCCGTCTAGTCAAGGCTATAGTTTTTCCTGTGGTCATGTATGGATGTGAGAGTTGGACTGTGAAGAAGGCAGAGCGCCAAAGAATTGATGCTTTTGAACTGTGGTGTTGGAGAAGACTCCTAAGGGTCCCTTGACTGCAAAGAGATCCAACCAGTCCATCCTGAAGGAGACCAACCCTGGGATTACTTTGGAAGGAATGATGCTAAAGCTGAATCTCCAGTACTTTGGCCACCTCATGTGAAGAGTTGACTCATTGGAAAAGACTCTGATGCTGGGAGAGATTGGGGGCAGGAGGAGAAGGGGACGACCCAGGATGAGATGGCTGGATGGCATCACGGACTCGATGGACGTGAGTCTGAGTGAACTCCGGGAGATGGTGATGGACAGGGAGGCCTGGCATGCTGTGATTCATGGGGTCGCAAAGAGTCGGACACGACTGAGCAACTGAACCGAACTGAACTGAATGGACACCTTAATTTTGACAAAGGAGGCAAGAATATACAGTGGATTAAAGACAATCTCTTTAACAAGTGGTGCTGGGAAAACTGGTCAACCACTTGTAAAAGAATGAAACTAGAACACTTTTTAACACCATTCACAAAAATAAACTCAGAATGGATTAAAGATCTAAACGTAAGACTGAAACTATAAAACTGCTAGAGGAGAACATAGACAAAACACTCTCTGACATAAACCACAGCAAGATCCTTTATGACCCACCTCCCAGAATATTGGAAATAACAGCAAAAATAAACAAATGGGACCTAATTAAAAGTAAAAGCTTCTGCACAACAAAGGAAACTATAAGAAAGGTGAAAAGACAGCCTTCAGAATGGGATAAAATAATAGCAAATGAAGCAACCGACAAAGAATTAATCTCAAAAATATACAAGCAACTCCTGCAGCTCAATTCCAGAAAAATAAACGGCCCAATCAAAAAATGGGCCAAAGAACTAAACAGACATTTCTCCAAAGAAGACATACAGATGGCTAACATACAAAAAGCTGCTCAACATCACTCATTATCAGAGAAAGGCAAATCAAAACCACAATGAGGTACCATTTCACCCAGTCAGAATGGCTGAGATCCAAAAGTCTACAAGCAATAAATGCTGGAGAGGGTGTGGAGAAAAGGGAACTCTCCTACACTGTTGGTGGGAATGCAAACTAGTACAGCCACTATGGAGAACAGTGTGGAGAGTCCTTAAAAAACTGGAAATAGAACTGCCGTATGACCCAGCAATCCCACTGCTGGGCATACACACCAAGGAAACCAGAATTGAAAGAGACATGTGTACTTCAATGTTCATCACAGCACTATTTATAATAGCCAGGACATGGAAGCAACCTAGATGTCTATCAGCAGACGAATGGATAAGAAAGCTGTGGTACATATACACAATGGAGTATTACTCAGCCATTAAAAAGAATACATTTGAATCAGTTCTAATAAGGTGGATGAAACTGGAGCCTATTATAGAGAGTGAAGTAAGCCAGAAAGAAAAACACCAATACAGTATACTAACACATATATATGGAATTTAGAAAGATGGTAACAAGCCCTGTATGCAAGACAACAAAGAGACACAGATGTATAGAACAGTATTTTGGACTCTGTGGGAGAGGGTGAGGCTGGGATGATTTGGGAGAATGGCACTGAAACATGTATAATATCATATGTGAAACAAATTGCCAGTCCAGGTTTGATGCATGATACAGGATGCTCGGGGCTGGTGCACTGGGTTGACCAAGAGGGATGGTATGGGGAGGGAGGTGGGAGGAGGGTTCAGGATGGGAAACATGTGTACACCCATGGCAGATTCACGTTGACGTATGGCAAAACCAATATAATATTGTAAAGTAATTAGCCTCCAATTAAAATAAATAAATTTATAATTTAAAAAATTGTCTTTACAGAAAAATGGGTTTTGATATGATATTTTGTTCTGTATCATGGTAATATTTAACATTCATATGTTTTTGAAGTAATATAAATGGAACCACCTTTTTTTTAATGACAGCTTAGAATTACAGTTTTATGGTAAAATTTTTGTATCCCCTCACCTACTGGTGGACATTGAAGTTGTTTCTAATTTTTCAAAACCACTTTTAAAAGAATATTTTGTTAAATATGCTTGTGCATGTATCTTCATACTCTTCTGCCCTTATGCTTTTATTTTTGCTAGATAGATTTCTGGACATTAGATTGCTAAGTCATAGAGTACATATGGAAGCTACTCCCCTGCCTGGTAGCTCTCCTGGTGGCTCAGATGGTAAAGAATCTGCCTGCAATGGACGATTTGACCCCTCGATAGGGAAGATCTCCTGAAGAAGGGAACGGCTACCCAATCAGTATTCTTGCTTGGAGAATTCCATGGACAGAGGAGCCTGGTGGGCTGCAGTCCATGGGGTCACAAAGAGTCAGACACAACTGAGTGACTAACATGAACACTTAAGAGTATATATGGATTTATTATTGTGATTCTTCTGTCAAATTTCTTTCCAAAATTTGTATCAATTTACAATGCTCCTGTTATTGTAAGAGAATGCATATTTCCATACCCTTACTGACATGAGGCCATATAAAATTTTTAAGTATAGATTTATTGATTCTTAGATGCACTTCTTTTTCCCAGTGTTAGCAGCTCCAAAAATTTGAACGTTTTATAATCTACGAAATGTAATAGGTGAATTGGAGCATTTTCACTTTCTCTCTGATGCATGAAACCATGATTGTGCTTTGTCACTGACGATACCTTGTGTGTGCTTGGTCACTCAGTTGTGTCCGACTCTTTGTGACCCCATGGACTGCAGCCCTCCTGGCTCCTCTGTCCATGGGGATTCTCCAGGCAAGAATACTGGAGGGGGTTGGCTGTGTTCTCCTCCAGGGGACCTTCCCAACCCAGGGATCGAACCCAGGTCTCCTGCATTGAAGGCTGATTCTTTACCAACTGAGCCACAAGGGAAGGCTAGATATACTCTGACTTAGCAGTCTAATGTTGATTCTTTGTGACCCCGTGCACTGTGACCTACTAGACTCCTCTGTCCATGGGATACCTTAGTTTCAATAAAATATGTTATTTTTGCAATCTAATAGGTGGTAAAAATCAGATCTTAATGCTGTTTATGTTTTATGGCGTTGATTTCTCGTGAAGTGCATCATTTCAATTTTATGTTTTCCAGATGTGATTTTTCTCTTATAAATTCTTTGTTCATATCTCAACTTATTTTGCCATGGTGACTATAAGGAAGTTAAGTAAAGGATGCAGGGTGTTTAGAAACACTGCATGGTGTACTATCCTTACAAAACTAAATACATCAGAAATTTACCTTGACCCAGTGTCTTGCTAGGGACAAGTTTGTTTTCACTATGGGGCTATGTTCCTACACAAAAGATTATATACATCTTCACAATACCTATCTTGTTGTGAAAAAGAACTTAAAAAAATTTTGCTTTTATTATTTTATTTCAGTTTCTTTAAACCTTAGAAGAGACTGCGTTTTTAATATTTATTTTTATTTATTTATGTATATGGCTGCACCAGGTCTTAGTTGAGGCACATGGGATTCAGTTCCCTGACCAGGAATCAAACTGGAGCCCCCTGTATTGTGAGTGCTGAGTTTTAGCCACTAGACCATTATAGAAGTCTCTAAAACTTTTTGTTTATAAGGTCAACAGTGAACACATAGTTCAGGGCAAAGTGAGCTTTCCTCTCTTTCATGAGAGACAAACTTTGTGTCCTAGAATTAGCACTTTCCATTCAGAGTAGGACTAAGGCAACTATGCTTGCTTGCTTTTTTCCAGTCCTGACAAAATATACTATGACTGTTGGACTGATCCCTGTTCCTGAATCTGATTCCCAACTGTTACCTTACTCTCTAATTATGATGATATATATTTAATTAAGAGGTCTCCTGCTTGATTCAAACCAGCATTCTTCTCCCTGTTTGTATTTCACATATCTTTTGCTCAGTGATTCTTAATAGTAGTAATCCTTTCTGCTCAACCACCCAGGAGACTTTTGGCAAGTCCAGAGACCTCCCTGATTGTATTGCCTGCATGGAAAGGCGGATGGGTAGCTACCTGCATCTAGAGGGTAGAAGAATATGATGCTGCTAAATATCCTTCAGTAAATAAGGTAGCTCACCCACAATAAAGAACAATTTGTCTAAAGTGTCAGTAGTGAAACATTTGAGAAATCTTGCTTTTCAAAAAAAATATTTATTTTATTATTATTATTATTTTGGCTGCCCTGGGTCTTTGTTGCTGTGCCTGGACTTTCTCTAATTGTGATGAATCTCTGTTGATGTGTGCAGGCTTCTCCTTGTGATGACTTCCTTTGCTTCAGAGCACAGGCTCTAGGCATGCTGGCTTCAGTATTTGCAGCACACAGACTCGGTAGTTGCGGTGCACAAGTTTAGTTGCTCTGAGCCATGTAGGATCCTCCTGCACCAGGGACTGAAGCTGTGTCCCCTGCATTGGAAGGCTGACTCCTACCTACTGTACCACCAGGGAAGTTCCGTGAAACTTTGCTTTAGAATCAAGTTTTAAAATGACTTAACCTGCAAATCATAGTGTTTGGAATTCCAGTATGAGCTGCTGGGGCTTCTCAACACCTCATCCTGCCCCCTTCTGCCCACATACCAAACACCTGAGTGATGTAACATACTTTTTATTAATCACAGTGTCCTCTAGGAATGGTGTGGGAGGGTGGGGACCATGATGGCATGCCTGTAATTTGAAAAGCGGTCCCAGGTGATTTTGATACTGTTCCCTCCTCCCAACAATTTAGTTACACTATAATTTAGAAGGTCTGAAGACAGTGATTGTCAAAATACTTTGATTTAAATCCCTTCCCCACAACTTCTCCTCCCTAAGGATTGTCTATGGTTGCTTAGGAAAGATACAAAATGTCATAAGTAAGGATTTTCTATTTATAAAATAGAGTGTCTTCTGTCATGTAGTGAGCGTGACCAAAATATGATGCAAATTTTCTAAGAAATTAGAAAATAAATATGTGAATTAATTCTATGATATTAATAATACTTTAGGATTTTGAACAAAGCAATCCTTCCTTTACAAGTGTGAATGACTCAGCAAGTCAGTTTTATTTCACATTATTATGCTATTTAAAACTTTACTTTGAATATACTAGTGTGTATAGATAGCCAAGGACCTACTGTACAGTACAGGGAACTCTGCTAAACATTCTGCAATAACCTAAATGGGAAAAGGATTCTGAAAAGAACAGATTTGTGTATATGTATAACTGAATCTCTCTGATGTACACCCGAAACTAGTACAATATTGTTAATCAACTATGTTGTTTTTATTGTTTAGTCACTCATTCGTGTCTAAACATACAGACCCCTTTGACTTTAGCCTGCCAGGCTCCTCTGTTCATGGGATTCTCCAGGCAAGAATACTGGAGTAGGTTGCCATTACCTTCTCCAGGGGATCTTCCCAACCCAGGGATCTAAGCCACATCTCCTGAAAGTCTCCTGCACAGCATGCAGATTCTTTACCACCGAGCCACTGGGGAAGCCCTTAATCAACTCTATTCCAATATAAAATAGAAATTTAAAAAATCTCCAACCGGAAAAAAGAAATGTACTCTGAGATCGCTAGTCTGTGATTATATGGGATAAACCATACTTTTTGATTTCTAAAATTTGGGTCTTTGTTCACTTAACATTAATATATTCATTCCTCCTGTTCTTAGAGAGAGAGGGTATACATTCCTTTAGTTCTTTCTGGCAAGCTTTCCGTGGCACTAGTAGTAAAGAACCCACTTACCAATGCAGGAGACGTAAGAGAGGTGGGCTCGACCCGTGGGTGGGGGAAGATCTCCTAGAGATGGGCATGGCAACCCACTCCAGTATTCTTGCCTGGGAAAGCCTGTGGACAGAGGAACGGGGTAGGCTACAGTCCACAGGGTCACAAAGAGTCAGACACAGCTGAAGCAACTTAACACACACACACACTCAAACCTCTACTTCAAAGCAGTCAATGGCTGCAGTGAACCCTACACAGAAATGGAATCTGAAGAACGTCATAGACAGAGATAGTGTTCAGCTCTGGAAGTACCAGTTCTCATCACCTCCACGGAACACAGCTGCTCCCCACAGCCTAGCCAGTGTGTTCTCTGTTGTTCTCCAGCACTTGCCTTCCAGGTATCAAATGTGGCCAGAAAGAAAAAGGCTGATTATGGTGCTGGGAAGGAAGAACATGATACGAGGGTGAGAGATCCAGACACTGGTTCCTCCTAGTTTTTGCCCTGCTGGGTAGCTTTGATTTCTGCTCTCCCAAGTTTGCAGGGCTTGCTGTATTTGTTTTCCCAGTTCTACTTCTGGTGTTCATTCTTGTCTGTGTATGCATAATGGTGCTAACACTTTCAAAACAGTTATCAGAAATAACTGCTTTAAAACATCCTTGAAAGTGAAAGTGAAGGTCCCTCAGTCCTGTCCAACTCTTCATGATCCCATGGACTTCTCCAGGTCAGAATACTGGAGCGGGTAGCTTTATCCTTCTCCAGAGGATCTTCTTAACTCAGGGATCAAACCCAGGTCTCCAGCATTGCAGGCAGATTCTTTGCCTGCTGAGCCCCAAGGGAAGCCCCTAAAATATCCTTGGGTCTTTTGAAAAACATGTCCTGCCTCTCAAGCAACTTTCATCTAATCTGCAATTATCAACTGCTTTGCTATTCATTATATTCTTCTCTCTTCACTTGGTATCTAGCTATCAGAACAATATTTAAAATAACATTAAATAAAATTAGTATAAGGGCTTCCCTGGAGGCTCAGATGGTAAAGAATCTGCCTGGAAGGCAGGAGACATGGGTTTGATCCCTGGGTTGGGAAGATCCCCTGGAGAAGGGAATGGCTACCCACTCCAGTATTCTGGGCTGGAGAATACCATGGACAGAGGAGTCTGGTGGGCTACAGTTCATGAGGTCGAAAAGAGTCAGACATGACTGAGTGACTAACACACACATACACACATAAAAATAGGATAAGAAAAAAATCAAAGACATCTGGTAGTATTTCAGCAACAAAAACTGAAGTATTTGCAAAGTTGTCTGGTAAAGACTCTGCCTGCAATGCAGGAGATCCCACTTTGATTACTGAGTTGGGAAGATACGCTGGAGAAGGGATAAGCTATCCACTCCAGTATTCTTGGGCTTTCCTGGTGGCTCAGCTGGTAAAGAATCCACCTGCAGTGTGGGAGACCTGGGTTCAATCCCTCGATTGGGAAAATCCCCTTGAGAAGGGAAAGGCTACCCACTCTGGTATTTTGGCCTGGAGAATTCCATGGACTATACAGTTCATGGACTATACAGTCCATGGGGTCACAGAGAGTCAGATTGAGGAACTTTCACTTTCACTTTTGTCTCCAAAGAAGTGAAGGCAGTATCTCAATGTGGCTTTTCAAACCTGACCTGTCCACCAGGCCGTCACTGGCTTTCATCACAAGACAACTGACATCTTGCCACTGAACAGGAGGGAAAAGGCAGGTCCTAAAATGCAAACTATCCTGTGCTTCTTTTCTCCCAGTTTATAATCAGTGACAATCTTCTGTGGTTTTACTTGCAATTTACTTCAAATTTACATCAATCAAATAATATTTTACATTCAATTGTTAACCAGAATTGTTTTATAAATAGAAAGACTCTTCTGATGTAAGGTGTTTGTTTTTATTTATCCTCAAGCATGCCATCTGTCAGGAAAGAAAAAAACAACAACAACAACATACGGATGAATTTTTTGTTGTTTATCTGGATATCTTGGAATCAATCAATGTGTTGTTTGAGAATACGGTGCCAAACTATGTGATGATTTTGATTGCCAATGCTTGCATTTGGACCTCTGAATTAACTTGCAGAGAATAAGAAAATTTTAACTGTATAGGGACTAATCTATGTATAAATAATAAAGTCTGAATGCCTGTTTCATCACTCAGTCATGTCCGACTTTTTGCTGCTCCATAGGCTGTTACCCACCAGGCTCCACTGTCCATGGGATTTCCCAGGCAAGAATGTTGGAGTGAGCTGCTATTTCCTTCTCCAGGGTAATCTTCTCCACCTAGGGATTGAACCTGTGTCTCCTGCTTGCTATGTATAGTAAATTTCCATTTTCTAAAAGCAAGACTTAAGTGTAACTAGAAATGTTGGATTGTGTGGTGCTTATCATAGTTTTACAAATGGATTTTTTTGCAATGATATCCTTGAAACAGCCATCAAGTCTTCATATTCCTCTTGAAATTATTAAAGAAAGATCATTTGTGCTTCGTAGAGTTTAGCATAATGTGAACACTTTGCTGTATTTTAAAATTGTTTGTCTAGGTATAGCATGGTATGAAAGTCAACTCTCAGTTACTTGCTAGATTAAACCACAGGAAATTGCCATTATTATGGGTGAAAAATGATCACAAAAAAGTGGTTTCAAATGGATCAACCTAACTTAGTTAATAACGATGCTTTACCTTATTTGCCACTTTAAAGAAATGATTTTATATTCTACTACTCTAAAATGTTTATCATAGGGCCAGTGCTATTTTTTTTTAATTTTTTAATTTTAATTTTTACTTTATTTTACTTTACAATACTGTATTGGTTTCTAAGGAGCCAAATGTTTACCTTAACAAGTAAGATAAGAGGTCAACATTTAGCTCCTTAGAATAGCACTAGCAAATCTTGTTCTTTTTTTTTTCTTTTGTTCCAAATAATTGTTGCGTCTATACACACAAGTATTATTATTATTACTATTTAATTCAGGATAAGCAAGTGTGGGACTCTCTTGGTTGAATTTCAGCATGCAGTTGTCTCCATTTGCTCATTTTTTCTGCTTTTTGGAACTAAAACTTTGAGAATCATTCAATTTTGAATGTGTGTGTAAACAGCAGACATTTGGTGAGTCAGTTCAGTTCAACAAATATTTATTGAGCATCTACTGTTTTCTAAGCAATGTTGAGGGTTCTGGAATTACACAAATGAATAAGACACGCGTAAGTTTAGAATACTTATAGTTTCAGGCAAGAAAGTGATACATGAACATGCTTCAGCATGACATGCTAAGTTTTGTTCTTCAGAGCATAGACTTTGGCCTAGTGTCTGAGTTTGAATACCAGCTCTGCTCTCGATAAGCTATGTGACCTTAGGCAACTTCCCAAACAATCTGAACCTCAGCTTTATCCTATGTAGAGTGGGGGTCATGATAGTATCCATCTCTTAGTATCAGGGGAGTTTATATAAGTTTATATATGCAAAGCACTTAGTAGCAGGCACAGTGTAATAACTCTTTAAGTGCTGGATTTTGCTATTAATAATAATAAAATAGTTCAGGAATTGAGGATATTTGCTTTTCCCATATCTAAAATTTGTTTGTACAAGGTGGCTTTGAGACCTTGTCAATTTAGCTAGAAAGTCATAGGCATGGTAGCAAATCTACTGTGGCTTCAAATCTTTATTAATTCCTACCTTGTGAGTCTCAATTTTCTTATATGTAGAATTAGAGATAATTCTACCATATTTTCAGGATTATCATGAGAATTTAAGGAGATAATGTTTATAAAAGCAGTCAACAAATGCTAGCTATTAATATTTATTAGATGAAAACCTACACACTGAAATATACCTCCAAAGAAAATAAGAAGCACCATGAAATATGTGTAGCTGCTCAATTAAAATAATTACAGTATAATTTTTTAAATGCCATATAATTCAGGGATCAAATAGTTTTCAACATTAAATCTCATCTTAAGTTTGGTTCCTACCAAGTTCCCCATTTTTAACCTTGTAGAATAGATCTTTTTCTTATTTCTATAGTACTGTATAAAAATTTTTATAAATATGAGATTGTCTTATTTTTGCACTTTAAAATGGAAGCTGTCCACACAAATTTGTAATGCAATAGAATTTATGCTAATTTTGCCACAAGTTTCATGAGTATATTAGAAGCTTGTTAATAATTAAAAATTTTACTTCTTCAAGTTACAAATAAGTATTACAGTAAATACTTTCCAATCTTTATCTGACATGACATCTTACCAATACAGGCATCACAAAATAAATAATTTATGAAAAATATTTATTTAAAGAGCTGTAATTTACCTTGCATTTACCATATGCCATTCATCCAAGTAGCAATATAAAATATTCATTAGAGAAACTCATTAAAACAAACTTCTATACAATGAGGTGATGGGCCAACAAAAAACATCAATCATAACAGGGCTTTAAGTTTTTATTAGTGCATATGGGCACACTAATATTTCAAAGTAGAAAATTATGAATATTTTGCTCCAGCTCTGGAATGACCACGCTGCTGCAAAGACAAATTTGATAAGAGCGTAAGAAAGACAGGAATGGGTTTTCTTCATTTGTTTTCATTTTAGTCAAGAAATCAGTGACAGTTCACTGAGATTTATTTTATTAATGATGAATCAACCTGATGTTATAATTAATGGGAAATCTATAGCTAATCTTAGAGGAAAAATAACTAGGCATATAATGATGTTTAAGCCTGGCAGAGCTGAACTCTTCGCCGCTATCTCTTGAGTATGTGCGTAGCAGGCAGAGCAGTTCTTGTGAATATCAGGCACACCAGAATGTGCTTTGAGGCATCTGTGTGGATCCCAAGCCTAAGGAGCAGTGTTTACAAAATATCTCGGATGTTGGATTTTAAACAGTGTATCGCATTGCCAGCTTAACACACACACATACACAAACTTTACAATTCAAGTGAAGCTTCTCAATGTGAACAGTATCAGAATTTAGGAAAAAATAATATGCTCAAATCAATACAGTTACCGGATTAACATAAGCAGCACTGCGGTTCAGTAGATTTCCCTCTATAAGCTAATTCACAATTCATTAGGAAGTTCTGTTAAATCTCTGCTTCACGTCCACTGCCCTTCTATTACACTGTTGATCTGTGATTAAACGTTCTAATAAAATTAACTGGCTTTGCTACAAACAGAACATCTGGAGCTATGTTTAATTTCATGTCAAACATACACAGGAAACAGGTGTCTAGGTGAAGTAATTTTTTTAGAAAATGACATTAATCCATCTGTTTTGGAAAATGGTGTCATGGTTGTCACATTAAAAGGTAATATCAACAAACACAGAAACGCTAAATTGCTTTGGAGCACAAGTTTTCTAAAATTAACAAAAAATCGCTTATCCAAATGTTATTGTGTCAGCCTTATTTTGTGCTGAATAATAAGGGGCCTTCTTCTCTAACTCAGCAACTTTCAATACCTGCCCTGTAAAACTTCCAGATGTGAACTCACTTTCTGTGCTTAAAAGATGAAAACCACTGGTGTGATTATCTAAATATCTGCACCAAAATCAAACTAACATCATCCACTGTTTTTCTCATATGGCAGGTAGACTTTGCATGCCTTTTAAAGTATGTACAAATGTGCCTAAATGATTTTTATATGATGCTGGTGAACAAGTATAATCTTTTTAGAAATTAAATCTTCACATGTGTAGATAATTACCAGTAGCTTCTGGTAGAGAAGTAACTTCCCTGGTGGCTCAGATGGTAAAGCATCTGTCTATAATGCGGGAGACCCAGGTTCAATCCCTGGGTGGGGAAGTTCTCCTGGAGAAGGAAATGGCCATCCACTCCAGTATTCTTGCTCAGAAAAGAGTCGGACACGACTGAGCTTTCACTTTCTTTTTTTTTTTTGGTAGAGAGATGTGAGTATGTACTGAAAGCCTGAAAAAGAAATTGACTAAATGTTATTCACAATCTTTCCTCTGTTCAGTTTATTTCAATACTCCCAGGTTACTGGTTTCCAAGCATGCTTTCTCTAAATTTTCCTTCCAATTTCTATTGATAGGTCAGGAGTGGGCTCCAAGATAGTACATAGTTTTATTTTTCTTACATATCTTTAATAACAGTTTAATGATTTACTTCTTTTGAGAGTCACACTATTTTTTTTTAATTTAATAAATGAGGTCATTGAAGTGTGAAAAAGCTGTCTAACTTGACCAGGATCACCCAACATATCTCAGTGACTATATTTTAGGTGAATATATTTTGCTATTATGTACAGAATGCCTTTAGTCTAGATGTTCTTTGCAATTTTTTTTTAAATTGAGGTGTGTGTGCTTGGTAATGTCTGACTCTTCGCAGCCCATTGCCTGTAGCCTGCCAGACTCCCCTGTGGAATTTTTCAGGCAAGAATACTGCACTGAGTTGCCAGTCCGTACTCCATGGTTATCTTTCTGACCTAAAGATGAATCCATGTCCTTTGTGATTCTTGAAGACTAGCGCCACCTGGGAAGCCTTATTGAAGAGTGTCCTGAATCAAAACCTGAATTCCTTGTGGCAATGGGAAGGAGTTGATGAGAAGGTAAGGAGAGAGCTAAAAGCACAGTCCATGAAACTGTCTTTATCTTGTGTGTTCTTTTATTTTTCAATAGACAAAGTTGAATTTTATTTTACGCTAGCAATGAAAATCTGAAAATTAAATTTAAAAAGCTAGTCAATTTACTATCTTGTGTATTCTTTTTTTTACATTTTAAAATGTTTAATTGGAGGATGATAGCTTTACAATGTTCTGTTGGTTTCTGCTGTACAGCGATGTGAGTCAGCTAGAAGTATAAATATATTCCTTCCCCCTCAGCCTCCCTCCCACCCACCCCCATCCCATCCCTCTAGGTCACCATAGAACAGTGAGCTGAGCTCCCTGCGCTATACAACAGCTTTTCACTAGCTGTCTACTTTATACCTGATAGTATGCATACGTCAATGCCACTCTCTCAATTCATACCTCTCTCTTCCTTCCCTGGGTCCAGCAGTCCCTTCTGTATGTTTCTCTTCTTGCCCTGCAAACAGGTTCATCAGAACCGTTTTTCTAGATTGCACCCATATGCTTGAATATATGATATTTGTTTTTCTCTTTCTGACTTACTTCACTCTGTATAACAGTCTCTAGGTTCATCCACCTCACTACAACCGACTCAAATTTGATACTGTCTTATGTATTCTTAAAGAGTGGTATGAATTTTTAATTCTACTCTTCAATATTGTTATAAATGTAAAATGGTGCTCTGTTGTTTTCTCTTATTTTTCTTAAAAAAATGTTTTTAAATAAAATAATGTTCCAAGAAGGGAGGACTTACACCTCTCATCTGTCCTTCACTCAAGGTTTACCTCCTCACAACAATCAGTTTTGTGTCCTAAGGATCTAGCCACTGAAGGAAATTCTGAGAAACATCCTTTTTAAAACCATCATGCCAGCGCAGAGTGTTCTGGAAAATTGTCAATAAGGTTTTATTTAAAAATATGGCTAGTAAACTGAAATGATACAGATTTTATTAACTCTATCTAAGAATAGATTTGTCTCAGATAACAATCTTAGGATAACTTGAAACTTCATTTGAAAGGGGAGACTTTAACTCTTGGTCAATAAATTTTTGGTGTTAGGACTTTTCACAGGTGTGACAAATTTTTATGTTGTTTACTTGTGTGCTAGCAGAGAAGAGAAGGGCCCATGCTTTTGGCTGAATTTTAATAGATGCAGTTAGAAGGTGTTGATTGAACATGTCTATTATTACTAAATGATTATGAATATTAAAGCAGACTAGAGGTACACAGGTTGGGAAAGAGTGGCCAAGGGAAGAAGTAAGAGTTGAGGCACTCTATAAAGAGTGAAAATCAGATTAACAAACTGTCTGCTTACTGGGTGATGGCTGTTTCTTGGGCCACAGTGATGGTAAATTCTTATAGTGGAATCTGTGTGCCACTGAGTGTATCTTGTCAAAATCTCTAGAACCCTGAGTTCCACTGCTGAACGCCAAAACTTGTCCCTGGGGATGGGGAAGATGGGACAGGTAGAGCCTGGGACCTTCTGCTTCATCTGTTAGTTAGAACAATTCTGTCTGTTTTCTTGTCTTTCTCTCTCTTTCTCACTCTATCTCTCTCTATAGTTTCAAGCATTGTCACAAATCTTCAATCTCCAGATCTTACTTCTCTCATCTGTTTATATGATCTTGGTAGAAGTGTGATGTTTCTCCTATCTCTAAATTTCTATGACTCAATCATGTTTTATAAATCCCAGGAGAGGGAAAAATCCAAACAGTTTTTCAGAGGAACAGAAACAAATACTTAAGAACTAAAATAATTTAACATTGTTGTCTGAATGGGAAACTTCCTTTATGTCTTCATAAAAGTGAAAGTGTTAGTCACTCAGTTGTGTCCCATTCTTTGTGACCCCATGGACCGTAACCCACCAGGGTCTTCTGTCCATGGGATTCTCCAAGCAAGAATACTGAAGTGGGTTGCCATTTCCTTTTCCAGGGGATCTTCCCGACCCAGGATTGACTCTGGGTCTCTGGCATTGCAGGTGGATTCTTTACCATCTGAGCCACCAGGGAAGAAAAAGTATTATATTCTTTCACTTGTGTACCTTTTTTGTATTTGTTACTCTGCACCACTTAGAGACTGGCAGCCAGCTCCAGACTGTGTCATTCTATCCTTGTTTTGTCTGTTTCTACTATTCACTCTCTGCCTGGGACATCATTTTTTTCTGGTGTCAAAGATATAGAGGTAGCTCATCCTCAGGACTGGAGAAGGAAGTGACAACCCACTCCAGTATTCTTGCCTGGAGAATCCCAGGGACAGAAAGCCTGGTGGGCTGCCGTCTATGGGATCGCAGGGTCAGACACGACTGCAATGATTTAGCAGCAGCAACAGCATCCTCGGTACTGGTTAAACATTATCTTTTTCTTGAAACCTTTCCTAGGACCCTCTTCCTCATTAAGGCTAATGTTGATTAGTCTCTCCTCTTTGAATCTTTTACATAAATTTCTTTTTTGTTGCTTGTTTTTGTTTTATTTTACTTTAACTTTTCATGTTATATTGGCATATAGTTTATTTACAATGTTGTGTTAATTTCAGGTGTATGCAAAGTGATTCAGTTATACATATACATATATCTAGTCTTTCTCAAATTCTTTTCCCATTTAGGTTGCTACATAATATTGAACAGTCCTTCTACACAGTAGGTCCTTATTGGTTATTCACTTTAAATGTAGCAGAGTGTATGTGTCCATTCAAAGCTCCCTAGCTATCCTTTTCACATGTTTTTTGATTTATTGATTTTACATATGAGGAAATTGAGGCTCAGAGAGGTTAGCTAACACACCCAGGGCCAAACAGCTAGTAAGCAGTGGAGGTAGCATTCCAAGCCAAGTCTGCCTGATCCCAAAGTTTATACTATTTCCACTGTCTTGTGAGGTACCTTATATGACTTTGTAGAAAAAGAATAAAGTCATATTAATGGAGATTGTGAGGCTTTTCGTGTCTAATTATGGAAGTGGGGCATACTGATTGAAAAATATTTGGAAATATGGAAAAGTTTATGGTGAGTATCTTTGCCGGATACACAAAGGAGACCCAGGGTTCCTGTCCCTGACAGGGAAGCAACACATCCTTCGGGGCTCCCCATGTGTCAACTGCAAAGAATCCACCTGCAAAGCAGGAGATGCAAGAGACATGGGTTCTATCCCTGGGTTGAGAAGATCCCCTGGAGTAGGAAATGGCAACCCACTCCAGTAGCCTTACCTGGAAAATTCAATGGACTGGTAGGCTACAGTCAGTGGGGGTCACAAAGAGTTGCTCACAACTGAGCATGAACATGCTATGTTATGTAAAGAAGAAAAGAAAACCTGCACATTTCAACCTGCACATTTTTGCTGTTCTAATTTTACATAGTTTACTTTTAATGTATATAATGAATACAATTTTTGTTTCCTACTTTTTTAACCCAATCAACATATGAAAATATATTTCCATACTACAAAGCATATTACATAAAATAATTTTCAACAGCTGCTTGAATATAACATATGATCAAGGACAGGGCATAATTACATAATTTCTGAACATTATGGTTATCTTCAATATTCTCATGTAGGTAGTGTTGCAATGAATGCATACATGTTTCATTTATTTTTATTTTCTTTAGATAAATTCTTAAAATTAAAATTAATGAGTCAGAAGCTATGAACACTTTTATGGCCCTTGATAATAAATGATAGCATTTATACTTGAGCAAAAATATGGATATCACAAAGCCTAGAACATTGAAAGCACGCAAGAAATGATAGTTATATTTTCATATTACTTTCCAGAAAGGTAGTAATAGCTCATACTTCCATTCCTATTATATGAGCACTCATTTTGCAATAAACTGGCTAGTCCTGACTGCTTATATGTAAATGAACATCTAATGTGTTTTCTTAATTGATAGGTAAAAAAAATGCTTCCATGATTATTTTGCTTTAAATAAATTATATAGGCCAGAAATGACAGCAAACTCTCAATTTTTGATGGTTTTCTATTACTAATTATTGCTAAATAGAAGAGAAAATTATATATGGAATTTCACATTCTATTTCTATAATTTTTCTTTAACATATTTATTTTCTCTGTTAAGAAATGTACTTATAACTGGAATATTCTGAAATTCATTGCTTAGCATTCCTGGATGATTTTAGTAAAATTTTTAGTAACTTTGAAACTTATAATTTTATGCATTAATTTAAAGACAAAAATTGTTTAACACTTTTCTTATTAGTTTTGAATTATGTACATAATATTCAAACATTTTGACTATCTGCTAATAACAGAGGATGAAGTAGAACCAGCCTTTTTAAAATTGTACCATGAAATTAAGTCAGGAATCTTAATTTCAATTTGCTATGGTTAAATTTGAGAAATCATCAATATTCAGAAGGTAATTATAAATACCCTCATGTTCTTTGATTACCAATTTGGTATTTGGATTTGCATATGTTAAGGTGTTTAGTTTTGCTTATTAGTCTTTTATTATCTTTTTTAAAATGCGTTTTTCTCTCTAGAGTTTAGGAGTCTTAATATAATTGATGTTTATAAGGTTTCTCTTGATCAAGGCAGCATTTGTTTGAAACAAAAGTGAAATAGCTATTTTCTTATTGTTTTTCTCAGGTGCAGCTGTCAGTCTACTTCAGCCTGAATAATTCTCCAGCTAGGAGATGGCTGGATTACTCCAACAAATAACTGTGTTCTAAGGCTTTATGTGTATCATTTAGCTTTCTACAGTTGAACTTGCAAATTTATACCCCAACAAATTTGATTCCATGCTAATCCATGACATATTTTGATCATTCCTATGTAATAAAGTTCTCCTTTTTCATGTGGGAGGAAAAAAATCTCCTGTCTAATACAAACAACATTATCTCTAAAACTGTGATACATCATCATACATGCAAAACCAAAGCCTTTGGTAGGCTAGACTGACAGATTAGATGAACCACTTCAATTTTCCATCAATCAAATTATAGTTTATTGTTCAGTTGAAACACCTCAGGCAACACAAATCTAAAAAACTGTCATTTTGGAAACATTACATTTTTTTTCTTGTCACATTATAACCCAAGCTATAGTCATAAAAAAGAATGTCATACCATTACTGACTGATAATATTCCTTAATTTAAGAACAGCTAATTCATCTGTAGATTGGACTTGGTGACTACATATAAAGACGATAGCAATGTCACGTGGTATTATTGTCCAACCACAATGCCTCTTTAATTATTTGTTAATTAATGACAACAAAAAGATTCAATTAAACAGAGGTGGCTGCTTAAAATAATACCTTCATAACCAGATTAGAGGGAAATACACAATTTTGATCTATCTAAGTCTCATTTGTTTGTGTGCAAAATAAATTGTGCAAAATTTAGTTAAAGATTTTACCTCTGAAGATAGGATAACTTACTTTTATTTGTCTTAAAATTTTTGCAATAGGGAAAATATGATTCAAACGTGTCAGATTGAAAGTTTAACAAAAACAGGTAACAACAAAACTCAAATATGCAGAACATTAAAAAGTTGATTACAACCTGTCTCCCACAAGTGTATCAATACATTTATGACATTTATTCTGTAATGTTCCTTGTAGGATAAGGAGTTATCATCAATGCTGTTGCATTTTAAAAGCATTTCTCTCAGTTCATCTTAGTTGTATGAAACAAGCTGATGGCATTTCTCTAGCTAGAAATATTTAGTCGAAGGCATGCAACAGAGATGATTGCTTCCTTTTGTAGTTTAGGTATTACAATTTGGAAAGTGAGGAGGGAAAATGACAAAATAAATTTTATTCTCAAAATGCAATTCCTTCCAAATTGAATGAGATATTTGTGCAAGAATGAACCTTGTTAAAACCATGGTGGCTTGCAGTTGCTATAGACTCATATTTATACTTAAAATGTGTTCATGATTACTTGATGAAGGCATAAACCTGCTCAAGAAATAATACTCATAAATAATACATGCTAAAGCAGAAAGATAATCAGACAAGTTATAAGAATATACCTCTCTCCACAATGTATGTCATTGTTGCATTTCATGAAAGGCCACTTAATTGACTACCAGATAAAGGAATAAACCTGCTAAAAGAATAGATTTACTGTGCACTGAGGCAATGCATTTAAGAGGTCTCCACTGAATAAAAAGCTAGTTCTATTGGCTGAGCTAAGATGTGTTCTTGAACGCATTGGGACTTATTAACTGAACTTTTATGTGCCTTTTATGCATCATTTATTTTTGAAAAATCAGGAATTTTCATGATAGCAATTACTTATGCACCAAAGTTATGTGAAATTCCTGTGGTTGGTACCACAAAATCCACCCCAATGAAGGACTTTGCCCTCTTTTTAACACCTCTGGAGTTTAGGACAGAAAAAAAAGGAAGTGGAATAATACCAAAGGAGGTGTATACGGCTGCACTGATTGCTGTGGGTTTTTGGTAAAAAAGTAGCTTGAAGGTCTTACACTGACCCTTCTGTAGATTTTATTTTATGGGCCTGGAAGCAAAAATTAAAAAAATATTGAATCATTTTTTTTGCAAATATGATGATGATAATAACACCTAACATTTATTGAGAGCTTACTATTTGCGTAAGCAAATTCGTAACATTTGGTTACTTGTACCATTTTTTGTGTGTGTGTCAAAATATGTCTATGTTTGGCAAGACCATAAACATCTTCATTCTGTCCTATTTAGCCAAGGTTTTGTATTTGCCTGCTCTGAAATTCTTTCCTTACGATAGAAGTACAAAACCCATTGGCAATAAAGCTCTGTCTTTGGTTCAGCTTTGCTATAAAATCCAGTGTTTCTCAACACTGTGTAATTAAATGCAAATGCTAGGTTATAATTATATTATGGGTGTGACTAAAACAGATGGAGAGAAGGAAATTCTTAGTTAAATCTGCTTCTACCTTGTTGTTTCTAGGTTTCCTGTGGTTTCTTCTCTCAACTTTTAAACTGCATTTGATCCAGAGAGAATAGCTTAACTCTACAAGCCTTCATTAAAGTTTAGCTGAATGTGCAGGTTTTCATAATCCCTTCTGCAGACCCCAGGACAGTAGGGATGAAATAGCATTCTTCTGACGATACACTGTCAAGTTCTACTCTATTCTCCTGCTTCTATTTTTTTTTTTCTTTTTCATTTATGGTCACACAGGGCTTTGACTGTACCAGCAGTGACTCCGAGATTTTTATAAAGAGCGGTGCTTGATGTGGTTTACTTTTTTTTCAATATTGGCATATAGCCCATCTGGGCTGCCACATAACATTGAGCAGAGTTCCCTGTGCTATATAGTAGGTCCTTTTTTGTTATCCACTTTAAATATAGTTGGTATAATTTTAAATAAGTATATCCTGATGCTGGGAAAGTTCAAGGGCAGAGGGAGAAGAGGGCGTCAGAGGATGAGATGGCTGGCCAGCATCACTGATGCAATCAACACAAACTTGGGCAAACCCAGGAGATGGTGAGGGACAGGGAGGCCTGGTGTGCCGCACAGTCCATGGGGTCACAAAGAGTCGACACAGAACAACAACAGCAATATAGCCAATTAACGATATTGTAATAGTTTCAGGTGCATAGCAGAACGACTCAGCCACACAGCTACATGTATCCATCCCCCCTCAACCACACTCCTGTCTGGGCTGCCAAGTAACACTGAGTAGAGTTCCCTGTGCCCTATAGTAGGTCCTTGCTGGCTATCCGTTTTAAATACAGTGGCGTGCTCTTCAATAAGGCTCACACTCGCCCTCGTTTCTCATCTTTTCTCCACACCTCAGTGCCATCTCCCCACTCCTTCCTCCCTTTCTTCTGTTGCTTTTTGTAAATACAAAGACAGTAGTAACAATAGTGGCTTGGGAAATAATTATTACCACACAAAAAAGGTTAATTGATAATTTTAAAACACACAGGTTCGATGCAGGATACTGGATGCTTGGGGCTGGTGCACTGAGACGACCCAGAGGGAAGGTACGGGGAGGGAGGTGGGAGGGGGTTTCAGGATGGGGAACACGTGTATACCTGTGGCAGATTCATGTTGATGTATGGCAAAACCAATACAGTATTGTAAAGTAATTAACCTCCAATTAAAATAAATAAATTTATGTTAAAAAAATAAATAAAATACACAGTCCTGTTCAAGCTGACATTTTCTCTCATGAAAGACAATTTAAAAGCTACTGTGAGCATTATTTACAATACTCAAGATTTGGAGGCAACCTAAGTTTCCATCAACAGAGGAATAGATAAAGATGCAGTATAAATATATATATGATATATGTATATGCATATATAATGGAATGTTATTCAGCCATAAAAATGAATGAAATTTTGCCACTTGTAGCAAACTGGATTGACTTGGAGGGCCTTATGCTAAGAGAACTAAGTTAGACAAAGAAAGACAAATACTGCATGATATCACTTAAATGTGGAATCTAAAAAAAAAAAATTTAAAAATGTAGGCAATGTAGCACAAAAGAAGCAGACTCACAGATACAGAGAACAAACTAGTGGTAACCAGTGAGTGAGGGCACCATGAGGGTGGGGGATTAAGAGGTACACACTATTATGTGTAAAATAAGCTACAAGATATCATACAACGTGGGAAATATTGCCAATATTTTATAATACTTATAAATGGGGTATAACCTTTAAAAATTGTGAATCACTGTACTTTACAGCTATAAGATATAATTATTTTGTTCCTGTTTTTGTTGTTTAGTTGCTAAGTCATGTCTGACTCTTTGTGACCCCATGTACTGTAGCCCGCCAAGCTCCTCCATCCACGGGATTTCCCAAGCAAGAATATTAGAGTAGGTTGCAAACTTCTTTCTCTAGAGGGTCTTCCCGACGTAGGGACTGAACCTGCTTCTCCTGCACTGCAGGCAGATTCTTTACCACTGAACCACCAGGGATTATATAATACTGTACATTAACTATTCTTCGATTAAAAAAAAATAGCTACTAAGGACTTCTGTGAAATGTTCAGTGTCAGGGAAGCAACTTTAGGCTGTTTCTCACTTGCCAGCATTTTTCCTGCAGCTTGAGAGAACAAGACTTGAAAAAGGGGCTTTCTGATGGACCCAGTTTCTTTGGAGCATCAGCTGAGTTGGTCTGTTTCAGGGGGTTAGCTGCTCTTAGAATGCTCACAATACAGAACTGGTCAGAAGGTCTCATTTCATACATGGGCAAATCTGAAAACCAGAGGTGTGGAACGTCTTGTTCCATGTCACACAGTCTTTGAATGATAGACTAACTTTTCTAGTTCTCTGACCTCAATTCAGGGCTTATTCCTACATTCTGGTAGTTCTTAAATATTGGCCATCATCCTGGAGCTGGTCTGTGATGAAGGATGTGGTTGTCCTCAGCTAAAGGAAGAAAAGCCACAAGAAGGTGAATTTCTCATAGAGCTGACTTCATTTCATTTCAAAGAGTGTCTTAAATTTTGGTGTGGCAGTATCTGTGCCTGTAGGAAATGGTGGTGAAAGTAATTTATACTTGTTTTGCCTTTGTTTGTTTTTAAGCCTCTTTTCTTGGCAAAATTAAATTGTTGGCAACTCGGTGATGGAACTTATATATTTATTTGGAATTTTAATGCTCCGTGAAATCCAAAGTCCAGGAAACACTGCAGTAGACCCTCTTCTTTTCTCTCTCCAGTCCCAGAAGGGCACTGCTGTGAATCTCTCCACCTTCCAATTTTGTCCTTGGCAGAATATCTCTTATGATTCTTGGCCACAGGCTGTGGAAACCTCCTTGGGTGGAAGGTTAGCATGGGTGGGGTTTACACTGAACTGTACTACCAATTAGGGTGCCGTATTTGTCAAGCTATTAGTGTTCTTGGATTTTATTTTTCTTATTATAAAAATGAATGGGTTGCTGCTGCTGCTAAATCACTTCAGTCGTGTCCGACCCTGTGCAACCCCATAGAGGGCAGCCCACCAAGTTCCCCCATCCCTGGGATTCTCTAGGCAAGAATACTGGAGGGGGTTGCCATTTCCTTCTCCAGTGCATGAAAGTGAAAAGTCAAAGTGAAGTTGCTCAGCCGTGTCCGACTCTTAGCGACCCCATGGACTGCAGCCTATCAGGCTCCTCCATCCATGGGATTTTCCAGGCAAGAGTACTGGAGTGGGGTGCCATTGCCTTCTCTGATGAATGGGTTAAGTAAGTTAATTTGAGACTTTTAAATTCTCTTTCTCTCTCTCCCTGTGTGTTTGGTAGCTTCAAGTTCTGTTTGTAAAGCAGTGCTTATAAAGTGATGTTTCATCAATCTGGACTATAGAGGCTTGGTGTGAGGAAGTAGAGATGGAGGAGATATAAAGAGAAAGAAGAATGGGTCTTGTCCATGGAATGTTTCCGGCAAGAATACTGGGGTGGGTTGCTAGTATTTTTCTCCAGAGGATCTTCCAAACCCAAGGATTGAACCCACATATCTTGTGTCTCCAGCATTGGCAGGCAGATTTTTTTTTTAACCACTAGAGCCACCTGGGAAGCCCCTTACTCACCCAGACAGGGAAAATTCTAATGACCAATATACACAACTCTGAATTTCTTGCTCTGTTTACTAATGTGGCCATGTCTTTTTTTTTTTTTTCCTTTATTCATATTTTGGTGCTGAGGATATCTGGCATTTGCTTACATAGTGAAAGTGAAAGTCGCTCAGTCCTGTCTGACTCTCGGCGACCCCATGGACTATAGAGTCCATGGAATTCTCCAGGCCAGAATACTGGAGTGGGTAGCCTTTCCTTTCTCCAGGGGATCTTCCCAACCCAGGAATTGAACCGGGATCTCCTGCATTGCAGGGGGATTCTTTACCAACTGAGCTATCAGGGAAGCCCTTGCATACATAAGCTACACCTGAATTTATACACAATTAAAATTTCCCCTAATGTATCTATGTATATATTGTGCTGATAGGAAAAACAAGGAAATTTCAGTCTGAGATTTGGTTCAGAATTCAGCTCTGTCACTTAGCTGTTGGGAGGCTCTGAGTGAATTCTCTGAAACTTCTCTTCTTACTAGAAGTAATGCCTTCCTTCAGAGAAACCCTAATGATTAAGTGAACATAGATTATAAACTATAAATATCTATATAAATATCAAGCATTAGTATTCTGCATCTGATCTATATTTTACGCAATACCTGCAATGGATTGATATATAGAATGTAAGTATGTATACATTTCATAATTTTATGTAATAACTACATGCTTCTGCAATTAATTGATTCTTTTCCTCTCTTATTTTGAAAAATAATCAATAAGTCTCTCTTTTATTATGCAAAGTCCTTGCTGTGAAGCCTCTGTCAGGTTTTTTCTATGTATTTCTTACCTTTTGACTTTCTCTCCTAGCTTGTGAGTGAAAGTCGCTCAGTCGTGTCCAGCTCTTTGCAACTCCATGGACTATACAGTCTACGGAATTCTCCAGGCCTTTACTTTCTCCAGGGGATCTTCTCAACCTGGGAATCGAACTGGGGTCTTCCGCATTGCAGGCTAATTCTTTACCAGCTAAACCTCAATGGAAGCCCTAGCTTGGAAGTCATGAAATATCCCTTAACTCAGTTAAGCTCTTATGAGTCACCTTGTTGTCTACAAGATAAAGCTCAACATTTCTTAACCAGGCTTGTTAAACCTTTCATAAGTTTATACCAAAATATATTTCCTGCCTTCTATAACCCAGATATATTTCTAAAACTCTGCACATTTAAGCACATTATAGACTGAAATTCCTATCCTCCTACCTCATCTGGCAAAGCCCTACTCATCTTATTTCAGTCTTTACTTCTCAACTCTCCTAGGCAGGTTTAGTCTCTCCTCTGTGAACCTCTTACACTCCCCCTTCTGATGTCTTGATGTTGCAACATATACACTGTCCTGTAAATGTTTATGGTATTGCTCTTTTTAAGTGAAGAATAGTATATTACATGACTTTTGACTATCATTGCCTATCAAAGTTTCTGGCAGATAGTAAATACTTAGTAAATGTTTGTAGTTATATCAATACTGCTGTAATGGTACAACTGTTGATATTTTTGTCATTCATGCTTTATCTAGTGAAGTTCAACTGAGCTATGGTCAGGGTTTTTTTTTTTTTTTCTCTTGTCCTTTTTTTTTTTTTAAAACTCCTTATCAATAAAAGTACTAAAAGTTGAGCAGTATATCTGATCTTATTTCACTGTTAAATCACTGAAATTCAGGACTGATTGATTAAGATCATTTTAATTGTTCAACTGGATCAACTGGATAGCAATCCAACTGATTTCGTGCTGAGCAAATTTCAAAAGTTTATTTCAGTTCCTATATAAGGTCATCTTCTTAGCATCTCCTAAGGCTTCTCTTCATTATGAAGTGTAGTTGTAGTTAAATATATTACTTTACTTTTTGTACTATAATGTACTTATACTACACACACACACACGTGAAATTCCATGAAAAAGATGGAAAGAAGAGGATAGAAAATGTCCAGGGATTTGTAGATTTCTGAAGAATCTGCATACTTTTTGAAAGATGGTCAAAATTAAAATGAATCTTGCCAACTCACCAATAAACTTTTACCATTTACATGGTAAAAGTTTGTTAAGTGATTAAAAAGTGGAATTGAGAAGGACATTACTGATAAGTGAATAACAGCAATATAACTATATTGCAAAGTAATTTATAGTATTTCCATCCCTTGAGTTAAATGTGAATCTATATACAACTCTAATCTTCAACTTCTCATTTCTTAAAATAGGTTTGGAATGGATTTGGATAGTGATTTCCAGACATTTAAATATTTGTTCCAACTCAATTTCTTCTTAAATCATCAACTGCTCAATACTAATTGCTGCAAACTGAGTTGAAAGCCAAGTCTGCAAGAAAATCATGGTTTTCACCTAATATATTCTTTGGGATTTTTTTTTAAACTGGCTTGATTTCTGTTCAGGGGTATGCATATGTGTACTGGGACAGAGGTGGAGTCAATGATTAAAGAATTCTGATCTGGGTCTGTTTCCAAATCTCAAAATCAGTGCCTTAATATGATTATTTATCCAACCTCTCCATAAAGATTCAAATTCTTTATGGAATGTGTGTTCAAAGACCGGAAACTATTTTGTTTATTTTTTTGTTTATTTTTCTATAAAGGAACACCTCTGCCATAGTTCAGATTCATTGAGAAGCAGATCCTGAGAAATGCAGGCAGAATGTTTATTAGTAAGTGCTTTGGAGCATAACTTCTGTGAGGGAGTTAAGGAAGCAGAATTGGGCAGAAGCAGAAGTTAAATTGCAATGCTTTTGACATGTTAGATTGTCTGACTCTTTTGTGACCCCATGGACTATAGCCTGCCAGACTTCTCTGTCCATGGGATTTTCCCAGCAAGAATACTGGACTGGGTTGCCATTTCTTTCTCCAGGGGATCTTCCCAACCCAGGGGTGGAACCAGCATCTCCTGCATTGGTAGGCGGATTTCTTACTGCTTGCGCCACCTGGGAAGACTTGGACAATTTCTGAGGAGTTACTAACTATTATGTCAGGACAGGCAACATTTCCAGCATCTGAGGAGATGAGTACCTTGGTTCTCAAAGGAAGAGAGATATATTTCATGCACCAGAGCAGCCCCTGCAGACTACAATCTGGTGGCTCAGATGGTAAAGAATCTGTCTGGAATGTAGGAGAGCTGGGTTCGATCCCTGGGTCAGGAAGATCCTCTGGAGAGGGAAATGGCAACCCACTCCAGTATTATTGCCTGGGAAATCCCATGACAGAGGAGCCTGGCAGGCTACAGTCCATGGGATCATAAAGAGTCAGACATGACTGAGTGATCAACACGGTGAAATACCTAGGTGAGGTCAATAAGCATAATAGGCTAATTTTGGCTAATCTCTATTGATTGCTCCCACTCTATAATATTCAATTTATGTTATTTCTCCATTAGGTGGTGTCTTAGTACTTTGGGGCTGCTATAACAAAACACCAAAAAAAAAAAACCACCACAAAAAACATCATAGACTGTGTGGCTTATACACAATAAATATTTCTCACACTTCTGGAGACTGGGAAGTTGAAGATAAGGCTTCAGTGGATTCTATATCTCATGATAGCCTGCTTCCTGGTTCATAGATGTCCTCTCACTTTATCCCCAGGGGGTGGAAGGGACAAGAGAGCTCTCTGGGGGCTCTTTTATAAGAGCACTAATTCTGCTCATGAGGGCTCCACCATTATGACTTAATCATCTCCCAAAAGTCCCATCTTCAAATACCATCGCATTGGGGAACGAGTGTCAGTGTATGCATTTTTAGGGGAATAAGCACATTCAGCATGTTGCATTGGTAAAGTTCTTCAAGGCTGAGTTAACAGCTATTCTATTATTTTTTTACTTCTTTGAATCTGTCCCATAATGAATAACTGAGTGACTATATATATATGTATATAATTATATATATATAATCAATTCACTATACATTTGTATATATAAATATATATGTGTATATATATAATTTGAAAGTGCTATGCTGATGGATTTGGAGATGGAGGAAGAGGCCACAAGACTATGATTGCCAGGAGACCTTTAAAGACTGGAAAAGGCCAGGAAATGGATTCTCACAAGAAAGTTCCAGAAGGAATGCAGCCATTCCAATACCTGATCTTAGCCCAGAAACTGATTTTAGACTTTTCACCACCAGAACTGTAAGAAAAGATGTTTTTAAGCCACTAAGTTTGCGGTAATTTGTTACAGCAACAACAGGAAACTGATAACAATAGGTTTTGTTTATTTGAAAGTATGTAATGGGGTTTCTATGTGTCTGTAACCATTTTGACTATGCTTGTAATTTCTTGTAATGTTTCCCAGTGTGCAAATAATGAATAAGACTTATTAGTCAATAAATGTATTATAGGCGGGCTTCCTAGGTGGTGCTAGTGATAAAGAATCCACCTGCCAATGTAGGAGATGTGGGTTCAATCCCTGGGTCAGGAAGAATCTCTGGAAGAGGCAGTGGCAACTCACTCCTCTATTATTGCCTGGAAAATCCCATGGACAGAGGAGTCTAGTCAGATACAGTCCATGGGACAGCAAAGAGTCAAACACAACTGAGTGAATGAGCATGCGTGTGCAAACACACACACATATAGAGAGAGAGTTACATGGGTAGGCAGATAGATATGTATATATACATCTCATAGATGGCAATGTGGAACACCAGAGGCCATTTTTAGTTTGATACTATGTTTATAGTACTTAATATTTTTAAAATTTGAACAAAATTTTAAAAACATGAGATTTAACATATAAATTCTGGATTTGCAACTTCCTTAAAAAACCAAAAGTCAACAGTGGGCCTAGCTTTTCAGGTGGCGAAATCTTAGAGGTGAGTGGCATCTGTTCATGCGTGTGTGCCATGTCGCCTCAGTCATATCCGGCTCTTTGAGATACTGTGGACTGGAGCCCACCAGTCTCCTCTGTCCATAGGAGTCTCCAGGCAAGAATACTAGAGTGGATTGCCATGCCCTCCTCCAGGGGATCTTCCTGACCCAGGGATCAAACCTGCATCTCTCAAGTCTCCTGCATTGGCAGGAGGGTTCTTTACCACTAACGTCACCTGGGGAGCCTGAGTGGCATCTGCGCTTGTGATATAAAACATGACTTCTCTAGACGGCTGTGCTTTCTACCGACAGGTATGCTTGTGCACTTAGGCACCTGTCTGGTCCACCATACCCAGCTTGGCCTAATTAAGGTACTATATCTTTGTTTTATTTAGTTGTTAATATTATATGACATTGTTTATTTAACATTGTTTATTTAACATTGTTATCTAACATTGTTTATTTAACATTGTTAAGAAGAGTTGAAAATTATAAATAAAAATGCTATGTGTAAATTAATATCTAGAAATAACTATTCTCTTTAATTCCCTCCTATTTTTTAGTTCTGTACCTTCTAATTAAAATAGGAAACCATTTTCTTATTTCTTATTATGGATTCATGCTTCTAGTTAAGATAGTGCCTAGGATGTGGAGATGGGATGGGGAGGGATGTCAGAGGTAGAATTTGCTATAATAGTTTTGAGCAACAAATCCACCAAGAACTTTCTCTGCAAACCTTCATGAATGTCTGAATCTGAAAGGTAGCTACAAGTGTGGACTCTCACGTTAACCTGCCTAAGTTCAAACCCAAGATATATCACTGATTAGTTGGCTTAAGTTACTTAATCTCTCTTTCTACTTCCTCATCTGCACATGAAAGTAATAATATCTTCTTCATGGTTGAGCATTAAATTAATTGATATTTGTAGATCATTTGGAACTGACATGACACAAACCAAGTATTCACATAGCACCTACTTGTACTAGTACCAGCCTTTAACCTGCCTTACTATCAGTCTTATTCACCTAATACCATGTCCTTAAGTCTAACCAGCAAACCACACATCTAGCCAACAGCCCGAAGTATGGCCTTATTACTAAATATGACAGTTTACTCATCCATCCATCTGTGCTCACATTTACTATAAAGAAAATAAACAAATGATAAAGTGAAGATTAGGAAGAATTGATAATTGGCAGCAGACCAAGTGCTATTTTTAGAAAAAAGTTACTCATTGTCCCCAGAAGGAATGCTTTTGAGATTACCTGATCACTGAGACCTCTGACTTCCCAGCTGGCGTTTTATACACTTTAGAATAATCATTTTCATGAAATAAATATAATTCATAGCAAGCATGACAAACTGGATATTTACACATACAGGTGTTTGTGCACGTGAATATCTACACATATTCACATATTTGTAAACTAATCATGTTCCAGAAGGAGTGAATCCATCATTTATCATGTTTTTCAGATGGCAAAAGAATGATCCAAAGGAGAATTAAAGTAATATAACATACTATACTGCAAAATAGAAACCATAAGAATTTTCCCACAAATGTCTTCCTATAACATTTAAAAAAAACCCTCTAGGAAACATATGATTAGCTTGGGTCAATAAGTTTAGGATTTGTATAAATAGAAGCCATAATTTATTTTACAAATGCATGTGCCCATGATGACATTTTTCACTTTTCCTTTTAGAATTTCTGTTTCTGAGGATTTCCCATAAAAACTATGAAATTTGTAACTTAGATTAACCACATACCACATGATCTAACCACGTTCTTTTCTTTAACGTAGTGACTAGTTTCTGAGACCTTCTGACATGGCTCTGTAAAGCTACTGCAATAGTGGGACTTTTCATTTTATTTATTTATTTTGTGATTTACAATAATATGTCTGGAGTCAGGGGCCGGGTTAATGTGGTGAGTGCGTCTGGGTTTTGTGTACTCTGGATTGGTGATTCTCTGCGCAGGGATTTACTTTAGTGTGTTTGAGATATAAAAATGTAGCAGAAACAGGAAAAAGCTTTTGTGTGCTTCCTTAGCCTCAAAGCAGTCACAGCCCACTAAACTGTGCGGGTGGTTTGGGGATTTAGTTTTTTCTTTGAGCTGTTGTGCACATCATAAAACTGAATTTCAAGTGATACTTTTCAAGTAGCATCTACTTTTCGTACATTACTTTGAATATCTATTATATAGCTGAGATAATGTAACAGAATGTATAATTTGTTCTCTTTAAAAATGAGTGATTTTAGGCAGAGAAGTCAAAGACTAATCTGAAGTAATTCATAATTACTGAAGTCCGTATGCTTCTTGGTGGGACTACTTGGAAGAAGACAGTCTTATATTTGTTGTGTAATCTTCTATATCTAGAGATTCTTACCTTTAGTTATGAGCCTTAGCTTTATTTTATTTAATATTCTATTAGACTACAACAGATTGTAGACTAATAGACTATAACGTTCTATTAAAAGAGGATGTGCAAAAAAATATGTCATTACCTTTATTACCAGAACAGACGTCACAGTTGTTACTATCACTTATAAGAATATGAGTAGTTCTCCTTGCCACCTATGGAATTAAAAAAAAAAAAAGCTTCCATGCATATATTAGGGAAACCAAATTACGTATATGGAGGTCATAAGACTTACTTTATAATTTGTTGAAAAAATGTAAAGTTCTTCTAAAGGCTAGTTGTTTTATCACAGACAGTTGACATTAAGGGATGGAACAGTACATACTCTACTTGTTAAGAGTTAGAGTCAGAAAAGAGAGGGCAGAAAGAGCTGGTTTTAACAGTTCATGAATTCTGGATAATTTATGTTTATAAAAATATTCTATTGTTAGATTACCTTGGCCTAAGAAAACTAGAATTTTCATCAAAAACCCTGTCAGTCATATGTTTTTATATGTGACAATGTGCATGTGTATGCTGTCCTGTCCAACTCCGTGGGAGCCCATGGACTGTAGCCCAGCAGGCTCCTCTGTCCATGGCACTTCCCAGGCAAGAACACTAGAGTGGGTTGCCACTTCTTTCTTCAGGGGATCCTCCCAGCCCAGTAATCGAACCTAAGTACCCTGCATCTCCTGCATTGGCAGGCGGATTCTTTACCACTGGTGCCACCTGGGGAATCTTACAATGAAAGTAAAAGTGTTAGTTGCTCAGTTGTGTCTGACTCTTTGTGACCACGTGGACTGTAGCTGACTAGGTTTCTCTGTCCATGAAATTTTCCAGGCAAGAATGCTGAATTGGGTAGCCATTCCCTTCTCCAGGAGATCTTCCCAACCCAGGGATAGGACCCAGGTCTCCAGCATTGCAGGCATATTCTTTACCATCTGAGCCGCTAGGGATATGTGATGAAATAGCCTTAAAGAAGTTAACATGAACAGCTTTAGCAACTACAAACTTTCAGGGTTTTTTCTTTTTCTCCTGAATGAATTAAAATGTATATAAATTAAGACGGAATTATTTTGGACAACGTTTTTATCTTTGATACAGATATAACAGATCTTATACTCATAGTAAGATCTTTATTCACAGCATTTCAATCCTTGTAGCTCCAGTAATACACCAGAAGCATAATCACAAAAATATCAAAAAAAAACTTTTGGCAACCTTTAACAATGTGTGTAAAAGAAAGGTGATTAAAAAAATAAAGGCTGAGCATTTGGTAATTTATTTTAACTAATTCAATATTTACTAAAGTTTGAGTTAAGAATTAAAATCTAAACCTGGTATATTATGGACAGGGTTAAATGTTAGTTGCTCAGTCATGTCCGACTGTTTGCAACCCCATGGACTGCAGCCGACCAGGCTCCTCTGTCCATGAGATTTTCCAGGCAAGCATACTGGAGTGGGCTGCCATTCTCTCCTTCAGGGGAAGCTTCCTGATTCATGGATCGAGTCCCGGTCTCCTACACTGTAGGCAGATTCTTTACCATCTGGGCCACCAGGAAAGTCCTGGACATGCTAGAAGAAAACTAAGAAAGAAAATGAATGAAAAAATATTTAAGGAAGTTACAACTTTGAAACCTCTTAAAGAATTTCTTGTTCATGGCACTTTTCACTTGACTCTATAATTTTGACATAGGATAATCCATAATAGCTTTCAGTAAAAATACATGCATTTGATACAAAATAAAATACCATTGTTTTGGATACTGAACAACAGAAAAAATATGTTTTTCATAAAAGATGAGTAATTCTTACATCCAAATAAACACTCAAAATGCTGGCTCTTATAGTAATGAGGGAAAAAATTCAAAACAAAAAATCCCATATCTTTAGCTAGTTATTCTCTAATATTCTGTTATTTTGCTGTTAACCAATATATTATTTATAGTAGATTTCAGGGATATAAAAATAAAACCTGAAATAAAAATATAAAAAACTGAAAATTATTGAAAAGACTCATCATAGAATACAGACTGGATAGAGCAGGAGGTAAAAGTTACAGAGTACTAAGACATAGGAAGAATACACAAGGGTACATAACTTCAGGTACCAAAGAGTCAAAAAGTTACTGTGACATAATGATGTTAGCAAGTGACACATGAGAGGCTGAGTTTATTTGGAAAATTTGGATCAAAGTTATCAGGGAAAGTGTATGGTCCAGATATAACTAGAACACTGAGTGACTGCATTGCAGTGGAGATAAAGGGCATGAAATTCAGATGAGAGTGTGTTGTACAGATGTCTCACAAATATGATGGTTTCATGAGGGGCTGGCAAGATTTGGAATGGGCCAGAAGATTTGACCAGTCTCCAGAACCTTAATGGGTGAGAGGATGTTAGTACGTGATAGTGTTCAGATGATATAGCCTATTGCCAGGGAACCCCAAGAAAACTAAGAGGATAATAGGCTTTAAAGTCATCGAGATTAAACAACCTTCCCAAAGCAGAGAACAGATTAGTGAAGTCACTCAGTTGTGTCCAACTGTTTGTTACCCTGTGGAGTATAGCCCACTAGGCTCCTCTGTCCATGGGATTTTCCAGGCAAGAATACTGGAGGGGGTTGCCATTTCCTTCTACAGGGGATCTTCCCAACCCAGGGATCGAACCCAGATCTCCCTCATTGCGGGCAGATGCTTTAACCTCTGAGCCACCAGGGAAGCCCCCTGGTGAGAACAGATTAAGTAAATACGAATAAGCAAGTCTTATCCCAGGCTCAGGTGGTAAAGAACCTGCCTGCAATGCAGCAGACCCAGGCTCAGTTCCTGGGCTGGGAAGATCCCTTAGAGAAGGGAATGATCATCCACTCCAGTATTCTTGTCTGGAAAATTCCATGGACAAAGGAACCTGGGAAGCTATAGTCCATGGGGTTGCAAAGAGTTGGGCCGGGCTGAACAATTAACACTTTCACTTCATCTCAGGTAGATTCTGTTCCCTAAAAGGATGTCTCAGCTCTCCTAAACTTGAGGTAGTTAGTCACGTGTGAGAGATATGCCCTGTTTTCTGCTCAAGAAAGTCTGCTTCCTGAGTGGATCCAGTTACACATGACTGCTGTTCTTTCAATTTTTATCTAGTAGGCCTGACTCCGTATCTGCCTTCTTGCCTTGATATGTAAATTTGAGTCCTCCAAAATATAGACAGACATTAAAAATTAGACAAGAAAGAGATTGGCAGAAATTCTTGTAAGAATAAAAGGAGAAGGAGGAGGCAAAGGTCAAAAGCATGTCTGATACTTTAGGAAAGAGAGAGAAAGAAGGCTTGGTTAGAATGAGCCTCAGGCTACAGGGAGGCTCAGAAAATCTTGACCAGATCAGAGGGAGGTCCCAGAGCACAGGTGGCTAGTTTGAGTTGTCCCGAGTGCAAAGTAGCTTCAATTGTGTCCAACTCTTTGCAATCCCATGGAGTGTAGCCTGCCAGGATTTTCTGTCCATGGGATTCTCCAGGCAAGAATACTGGAGAGGATTGCCATTTCCTTCTCCAGGGCAACTTCCTGACCCAGGGACTGAACCCTTACGTCTCCTGCATTGGCAGGCAGGTTCTTTACCACTAGTGCCACCTGGGAGTCCCTGAGTAGTCCTGTCTTGGGCCAACCTGGACTGCTCCAGGAGCTCCATCTGCTGGGCTCAGTAAAGACTGGAAGCAGGGCATAACCTCCAAGTTGAATCCATAGGTGATGGATGGATGGCAGCTGGAGTCCATCAGCAGACTCTGCTAATGCAGCATGTTCCCTCAAAGGCAGATCTGAATGTGAACCTCAGGGGCTGCCATCCTTATAGCAGCATAGCTGCCTAGCTTCAATCACCAAGCCCCTTGGCACACCATGGACGGTTCCTGAGCAAGCTGCACGGTGCTTTTGGCATCTGAGGAATGCAGATGGAGGTCAGATCGATGGTCACCATCAGCTTTGGAATTTTGATTCTGTGATTCATTCAACAAATATTGATTGAGCACCTGCTACTGCCCTGGCACTGGTGATACAGCATGAACACCAAATCAGAGTGAACGTCAAATCAGAGTGAACACCATGAGGACTGTATTTTTAAACGCTACCATTCTCATTTCCTTCCTTCAGTTCAGTTCAGTTGCTCAGTCATGTCCAACTCTTTGTGGCCGCATGGACTGCAGCAGGCCAGGCTTCCCTGTCCATCACCAACTCCTGGAGATTGCTCAGACTCATTTCCATTGAGTCTGTGATGCCATCCAACCATTTCATCCTTTGTCTCCTCCTGTCTTCAATCTTTCCTAGCATCAGGGTCTTTTCCAGTGAGTCAGTTCTTTGCATCAGGTGGCCAAAGTATTGGAGCTTCAGTTTCAGCATCAGTCCTTCCAATGAATATTCAGCAGTGGCCACAGGACTGGAAAAGGTCAGTTTTCATTACAATCTCAAAGAAAGGCAATGCCAAAGAATGTTCCTTCCTCAGGTCATCATAATACAAATTTAACTACTTTTAAATTTTTTAAATTATCATTTTTACTGATTTTTTATGTTTATTTAGCTTTATCTTTCCCCCCCAGCATTGCTTCATGTATCCTACCTCTTTCTGTGTTCCTGTATTTCCTTTAAATCAATGAAACGCATACTTTAATAATTTTTCAGTGATGATCTGTGTCGAAAATTTTACCCCTTTGTGTGAAAATGTTTTTACTTTTGAATAATTGTATGTATATGCTTACTCATGTCTGACTCTTTGCAACCCCATGAACTGTAGTTCATCAGGCTCCTCTGTCTGTGAGATTTTCCAGGCAAGAACACTGCATGGGTTGCCATGCCCTTCTCCAGGGCATCTTCCCAACTTAGGGATCAAACCTACATCTCCTGCATCTCTTGCACTGGCAGGCGGATTCTTTACCACTGAGTCACTTGGGAAGCCTACATAGTGTTTGGCCTGAGTGCATGCTCAGTCATGTCCAACTTTTTACAACCCCATGGCCTATAGCCTGCCAGGCTCTTCTGTTCATAGAATTTTCCAGGCAAGAATACTGGTGTGTGTTGCCGTTTCCTCTTCCAGGGGATCCTCCCAATCCAGGGATCAAACCTGTGTCTCTCGCAAGTCTCCTACAATGCAGGTGGATTCTTTACTGCTGAGCTACCAGGGAAGCCCTCCAAGTATTGTCTAGTGAAGTGAATATTTTCTGTCTTGTCATGTATAATTTTTTAAAATAATGCTGATCTATAATAAAGTACTAATTTATAATAAAAAAGTGGGTAACTTTTATTTCTGATAAAGTTTAGACTATTCCCTCTATTTTATGAAGTAATATTAATGGCTAATATTTATGTAGTACCAACTATTAGCCAGAAACTATTCTGAGTGTTTTATGGATATCGCTTCACTTCATGTCCATAACACACCTTGTAGTCAGCATTGTGATGATTATAATCCCATTTTATAAATGAAGAAAATGAGGCAGAGTGATTAATTTTCCCAGGTCTTATAGGCACCAGTTCCAAATTTGTACTCAGGCAATACCCTGGTTACCCTGGCTATGAATTCACTTTTTAAATTTTCTAGCTCTGACTTTTCCTTTTTAACTGTCCTAATTTTTTTGTCAATTACATCTTTATATTACGTACTTCTACTAGAGGTGGATCCAGTCAGTCATCTTTGAGATGACTCTTATATGCTTCCTATATTTTTAATAATCTTTGTTAATGATACGTTAACTTTTAAAAATTCCGTTTAAAAAAGCGTATGTACTCTAAATTTTAGAACCCTAAGATAAATGCCTAGTTTTTCCCAGGCTAGTTGTAGTTCAATTTTTCTCTGCAGCTCAGAGAAAATTTGTGAAGGAATGATCTTACAAAACAGCATGCAGTTCTAGAAGAGAGAGAATTCTACCTGAATGTTGTGAAGTAGGTAAGCTTATTAAGGATTGATAGAAATCTAGTGTTACTTTGGGTTCTATCCCATTTCATTCTTAAAACATTTTTTAAATTTATTTTTTATTTTATTTATTTAGCTGTGCCAGTTCTCAGTTGTGGCACGAGGAATCTTCAGTTGTGGCATGTGGGATCTAGTTCCCTGACTAGGGATCAAACCCCAGATGCCTGTGTTGGGATAGCCTTAGCATCTGGACTACCAGGGCAGTCCCTTTATTTTTGGCCATGCGTTGAGGCTTCTGGATCTTAGTTTTCCAACCAAGACTCGAACCTAGGTCATCAGCAATGAGCATGGAATTCCAACCACTGGACCACCAGGGAATTTCTCTCATTTTAAAACTTTTAAAATATGAAAGAGTTATGTAGAAAGACATGTTTACATAGTATTAATAGAATTAAGCTTTTAGTGGCTCAGTTTTTTTTTTTTTTTCCACTTCATTTTTTAATTGAAAGATAGTTGCTTTACAGAATTTTGTGTTTTTCTGCCCTACACCAGCAAGAATCAACCATAGGTACACCCATGTCCCCTTCCTCCTGAACCTCCTGTCCATCTTCCTCCCCCTCCCACCCTTCTAGATTGTCACACAGCTCTTGTTTTGAGTTCCCTGAGTCATATGGCAAATTCCCATTGGCTATCTGTTTTGCATATGGTATTATAAATTTCCACGTTACTCTCTCCATACATTTTGAGGGCTTCCCAGGTGGCCAGAGTGATAAAGAATCCACCTGCCAATGCAAGAGACACAAGAAACGAAGTTCGATCCCTGCGTCCGTAAAAGCCCTTGCGGAAGGAAATGGCAACCCACTCCAGTATTCTTGTCTGGGAAATTCCATGGATAGAAGAGCCTGGTGGGTACAATCTGTCCATGGGGTCTCAAAGAGTCAGACACGACTGAGTGACTGAGCACATAAAGTTGGCTTGAAATCTAACACTGGCTTCCCTTTGGCATAGCAGATGGGCACCTGACCTCCAGGTGCCCTTTACTGGGTTAATTTCAGCTGCTCACACACTGGTTACATGACTTTGGATATATTTCTAAACCTCTCTCTGTTTCAGTTTCCTCATCTCTAATGTTTGAGTAATAATAGTAATTTCCTCAGGGAGTTCTTGCATTAAGTGAGTTCTTAGAACAAACGTTTGTATATAACAAATAATGTCGTGTTAGCTATTATTATTACTACACCTTCTACAGCTATTATTAACTTGTTTTTGTTTAATCACTAAGTCCTGTCTGACTCTTTCGTGACCCCATGGATTGTAGCTCTCCAGGTTCCTCTATCCATGGGATTTCCCAGGCAAGAATACTGGAGTAGGTTGCCATTTGCTTTTCCAAGGTATCTTCCCCAATCAGGGATCAAACCCTCATCTCCTGCTTTGCAGGCAGATTCTTTACTGCTGAGCTACCAACTTAGCGGTTCTCAAAGTTGGTATTTTATAGAATAATAAAAAGGAAAAAAAATAGGGAATTGGCTTAAGGTATCCAGCATTTTAGTGACAGTAGAAAAATATTAATAATTACTACAGTCTACTACCAAGTGTATGATAGAAATATTCTAAGACATAAAAAGAGAACAAAGATGGCTTTATACAAAACTCATTGCAATGTATTTATTATTCTGTTTCATCATAGAGCAATAGAAACTTTGTCAAGAAATAGCACCAGTCTGGGGTTTGAGAATCATTGTTTTAAATATCATTGCCCTGAAAGACAGGGAAAATTGCACACCCAGGGTGTTTTACAATAGCATCAATGTAATAGAAAATTAGCCCCTTATAGTTTAGGAATAGCTATCAAAATGTCCTTGCTTTCTAAAAAAGAGTCTAAATTAATCTTCAAGGATTATTTAATAAAAACCACTTAAAAGAGAAACAAATTGTGCAAGTATATGATAGGAAATGACTACATATAGGTTGAAGGAATAATTAGCATGCTATTTTAAAAAATTACACTGAAGAAGGTTTAACATGAAGAAGGAAGTCATTCAACAGGGCTCTGATTCACTAAAATATAATGCCCAGCTTTCCATTCTGCAGTCTAATGAACAATAGAAGAACTTGAGGACTCAGATGAGCAATGCCTGATGATTAAGGGATAAGAAAATAAAATGGAAATCTCAAGAAAAGGACATACATGGAATTTTATAATTTTAGCTTGGATAAAGTATGGCTAATGGTCATTTCAAGAAGTATTTTCAGCTATAAACAGGGATTATAATATGTTGAATGGGGGTAGTTATTTTTTTTTCCCCTGAGATTCCAAATTGACTGGAGTTTAATCTTTAGAAGGGCTGAATAACCTATTGTCATTTACCCACACATCTATTGGATTCTGTTGGATAAATTCTCTGCCTAGGACACTAGACCAGCATCGTGGATCATGTGTAATGATTCAAGATTAAAGATATGGATGAAGTGGTTGTGTCCTGCTTTCATAGTGCTTCTATTCATCCACACTGATTTGCACACACATTACAGAAACAGAAGACTGGAAGACAAAGACTGTGCAAATGAGATCAGGGAATTAAAAGAGCCTTTCAACTGAAGCAGCTAGAAGAAAACTTGTGAGGCTATTTTAGATCCATGGATGCATAAACATGGGCAGGTAGATAAAGAGTCAGAGTTGGAGTGAGTATTTAGAAAGAAGGCATGATCATTGTATAATAAATAGGATTAGTTTGCTTGTAATAAAATGGTATCATATGAAAGTACTAGAATATAAATTTGAAAAGACAGATTACAGCCAGTTTACATGATGAATGAACTTTATCATCTTAAACTTGGGAGAACCGTTTATTATTTTCTACTTTCAAAAATATTATTTAAAAATTCAGTTAAAAGAGCACTGCATTTTACCTAATCAATAATAGAAGCTAGATTACCTGCAAACAACTTAATATTGGCATTGAATATGCATAGTATCCTAAGAATTCAAAACAACTTTTCTCTTTTCAACAATTAGGGTTGCTAGATTCAGCAAATAAAAAATATTGTGTTTTATCTGATCATCGATTAACAATTTATTTTGACTCTGTTCTGAATTAATGCATCCATGGATTGAAAAACGGCTTTCCTTTGGTTTTACAGGATGTGACCAATGATAAAACTGATCCTTTGTCAACTTTTGTTTTAAGGGTGTATGATATATCATGCCAACAAAGGTCCGTCTAGTCAGGGCTATGGCTTTTCCAGTGGTCATGTATGGATGTGAGAGTTGGACTGTGAAGAAGGCTGAGCACCGAAGAATTGATGCTTTTGAACTGTGGTGTTGGAGAAGACTCGTGAGAGTCCCTTAGACTTCAAGGAGGTCCAACCAGTCCATCCTAAAGGAGATAAGTCCTGGGTGTTCATTGGAAGGACTGAAGCTAAAGCTGAAACTCCAATACTTTGGCCACCTGATGCAAAGAGTTGAGTCATTGGAAAAGACTCTGATGCTGGCAGGGATTGAGGGCAGGAGGAGAAGGGGACGACAGAGGATGAGATGGCTGGATGGCATCACTGACTCGATGGACATGAGTTTGAGTAGACTCTGGGAGTTAGTGATGGACAGGGAGGCCTGGCGAGCTGAGATTCATGGGGCGGCAGAGTCGGACACGACTGAGTGACTGAACTGAATTTAATATATCATGAATTTGTAAATCTATAAATCATCCTATTTTACATTAGAAATTAAGTATTGTTTGTCTTAAAACTAATGTAGTGTGCCCTGTGTTTAAAGAAAGCAAATTATGTAAAAGTATATTCAGTGAAAATTGTTTCCCTCTTGTTAAATCTTAAGCTGTTTCATCAGTTTGTGATCTTTCTGTTATTGCATATTTAAATGTATATACAAATCTTTCCACACCTGGGACCATATTAGACACACAATTTTGTACCTTGCTTTTTTCAATTTATCTTGAAAATCTTGGAAATCACTTTTTATGAATATTTATGCTGCTGCTACTGCTAAGTCGCTTCAGTCGTGTCTGATTCTATGTGACCCCATAGACGGCAGCCCGCCAACTCCCCCATCCCTGGGATTCTCTAGGTTAGAACACTGGAGTGGGTTGCCATTTCCTTCTCCAATGCAAGAAAGTGAAAAGTGAAAGTGAAGTCCTCAGTTGCGTCCGACTCTTAGTGACCCCATGGACTGCAGCCTACCAGGCTCCTCCATCCATGAGATTTTCCAGCCTAGAGTATTGGAGTGGGGTGCCATTGCCTTCTCTGATGAATACATTATAGCTATGTATTATTATTTTTAATTGCTACATTCTATTCTATTATATTAATATACCTTTATTTGAATAGCCACCTAATGATGACCATTTAATGGCCTCTCTTCACTGTTTGAGTATATAATTGAAGTTGTATCATAAGACTATTTGCCATTCTTATTTAATGTTCTTCATAATCATGTTTACATATTACTCTGTAAATGAAAATGTTTGCAATTTAGTTTTAAGGCTAGACCTGAAGGCTCCAGAGAAACCAGTGTGCATTGATAACCTACTAACTATGTGCTAGCCCCTTTTTGTACTACCACTTCTCATTATCTGAAAGTCAATTAACCAATGTTGGGGGCACAGATATGACCTGGCCATGTTTGCATATACTATCCACATGGCTTTCAGCAGCCTGGATTAAGCTTCTTCCACAGACTTCGAAGCACAAGTCATCTGTCTGTACTTAGGTGGAATACAAGCAGCAAAGCCCAGGTTCCAGAGCACAACTGATTTAAACCACATTCTCAGTGTTCATAGGATATCTCTGATCTCAATATCAGATAAAAGAGGATGAATGTTGCTGTAAAGAAAGTTAAAAAAATTATAGCTATGCAAAAGAAGATACTTTATAAAGATGGTTCCCAATACCAATAATTTGCTGTCCCTTCACTGCAGAAATAAAAGCAATTTATTAAGAGGCCAGATAATTGTAATTATATTTCTGTCTCTGGATGATCTCTACTTCTATAATTTCAATAATTGCAAACAAACACGACCATTTCCTTCTGTCCTCTCCCTCCCCCAACATTGCTGTGAGACACCCTAAGATACTTTCAGGGAGCTCTTGAAGTCAACATTATTTTCATGATAATAGTTTATTATTTTCCTGTTCCTTTTGGACTGAAATTTGCACACAATACTGGAGCCTTAAGGGTACTGCTGTCTTAGAATAAGTCAAGTGGCCCTAAACTGTATTGAAAGTTATTCTATTCTTCGGGGTTACACACTTAAACTAAAAAAGTCCTTGATCCTTGGATGAGGCAATTTTCATTAAATTTCTTCTATTTAATGTCTTTTTTAATACTTTCTATGACAAGATGGGAAGTACCCATATAGAACTTCTGCTGCATATTGAAGTACAAATTATAATGTTCATCTCAAAGTAAAGCCCTTATATGACTCAGTTTGAGCTATATATATTAGACCCATTTTTCATGGCCTATAAATTATGATTATTCAGACCTGAGTATATACAGATACCTAGAAAATAAAGTGTGTCCATAACCTGAAGGAAAATGATTTACAGTATTTGTTGTTGATAAAATTTTAGCTTTCATGGAAAATTAGAATTTTGTAAAATTTATATCTGCTATCATGAACTTGACAGATTTCCAATACCTAATGAAATTTCTGATGAGATCATGATGGTGATATTAATGAATGTGATTATTTTTTGATACTTTATAATGAAATGTGTCAACATTTGAAAGATCTGCATAACTCAGTAAGCAGTATTCTCTAACAGACCAATTCTTAGTGTTATAAAGTCATGCATGGGTCAAAGATCTATTAAGAATGCAAGATAAATAATGGATTTTAATGTAAAATAAAATGAAAAGTTCATTGACATAGTTTCAGATTCCACATTGCAACAGAATTTTAGGAAACTAGTATTGTCAATATTTGGTGTGTCTCAAAGAAAAATATCCACAATTAGATAAAAAAGCTGCTAAAATGTTTTCTTTTCCAATTCTACATTTGTGAGAGGGTGAATTTTCCTCATATCCTCAGCCCAAGGTATATATTGCAATATGTATTTTTTTATTACATAGAAGCAGATATGATAATTCAGCGTTTTTATTGTCACATAACAAGAGATTCGCAAAATTGTAATGCAATGCCCTTTTCCTTGCTTTTAAAACTTGAAATGTATGATTATCTTAGTGTAGCATATTATATATGTGAACATTTTAAATGGGTTTGTAGTCATTATTTTTAATGAATTAATAAATAGTTTAGAAACAGTTTCTGCTTTACTTTCTAATCTGGCAAATACCAACGACTATAACATACATAAATAAAGCTGTTGTCACCTTGGTAATTTTTTATAGTGGTTTTGAGTCCAGAAAGTTTTGAGACCATCTGTTCTAAGCTGTCATTGGTAAGAATGTTTGTATCACTATAGGATTACCGAATCAAAAGGAATGGATAGTTTATATTCCATCTAGGAAATATTTCAAATCGTAATTCAGATCCTCAAAGGCCCTTCATAAATACCTAAGAATGTACAAAATGCCTAACTGCAAGCTTTAGTGTATCTTCCTGGGCGCATTGCCCCATTGCTTACTATTTTAAGAGTCTGTATACCTTGTATGTTTAGTTCATCTTTATAATCACATAGCTTCCACAAAAGTGCATAACAGAAAAGATCCTCCTTGAATCGTATTGGTTTGGAAGAATGACTGAATGAACATAGACATTCACACAAGTGGTGCTCTGCAATCAGATATAGATGAAAATCTCATACTATCAAAACAATGTGGGTAGATGCAAGTGAATAAATATATCATGATTGCTGAAAATTTTGCTGTTTGAGAATGGAGAAAATAGTGTCACCTCATATACCCTTGATTAGTAAATGGTTTATGAAAGAGGTAGGGTTTTGAAGGCAAAAAGGGCAGTTTCAGGATTTCCCTGGTGGTCCAGTGATTAAGAATCCTCCCTGCAAAGCAGGGGAAACAGGTTCCATCCCTGATCAGGGAACTATGATCCCACATGGCTGTTGGGCAACTAAACCTGTGCACCTCAACTAGAGAATTAGGTGCTCCAATGAAAGATCTCACATAACTCAACTAAGACCCCATGCAGTCAAGTAAATAAGCAGAAATAAAAAATAAAATTGTTAAAAATTTTAAAAGAGCAGTTTCAAGCACCAATGGCAGTACAAAGAGCAGAACACTAAAAGACAGTGTGAAATAATATTCTAAACAGTCATTCTAGTGAAGAAGGAACAAGGTGAATTCATTTAGGGAGAGCACGAAGGGATGAAGAATACAGCTGATGCTCAAAGATGTTCAACCAACTCAACTGAGGAATGATTACCTAGACAGAAAAGGGACCAGCCAGTAGCATTCCCATAGGAAACAATGAAGTTGGCTGTAGGGTATTTTAAAAGTTAGAGCCCATACCTCTTAAATTATAGCTGAGTAACTGAGCCTAATATTTTGGAGGTTAATCAAAATGAAAAATTAGGAAATTGGTTTTCTGAGATGCAATAAAACTCAAGTTGGGTCCTGAAACTGAAGCTTGCCTGCTGGTGTCAGAATATCAAACAGGTGAGAGAGAAGTGAATCCATGATTATTTTATTGAATTAAATTTAGGTGAGCTTTTGTGGGGAATGTAAGGGGAGAGATATTTTTAACTTTATAGCTGAGGTAGTCAGGAAAGAATGTCTGTGTTCCAATTTGAAAAAGACAATAAAATAACAAAAATAGGAATTTCTGGCTGTCTCTTTACTGTCACCATGATTAGTGTTGTTATGGTTGACAATTTTTAGTATAGTCAGAAACAGTAATATTATTAAAAAGACAATTTTAATTATTATTTAAATGTTTTACATTAACATATGGTAATATAAAGCAGATAAAGTCTCACTTCAATTTACTGGTAAGTAACTATATTATTAAAAGGAACACTTAAGCATAGTATTAAATGCATATTAATCTAGGTCACCTATGTCATTAGAATCATCACAAAATATTATGTATTATTTCTCAGTTAAAATAATAGCAAAATTTCAGAATTCATAAACCTTTCTATCCACTCTTGAAACAGCTTCTAGACTGAATCATCTATAACAGGAGCAAACTAAGTTTAACATTAAACTTTGTATAAAATTAAACTTAGGTTTTAAGTTAAATATAGAGATTAGTCAAAGCTAGGTTTTTTCCCATAGTCATGAATGGAGGTGAGATCTGGACAATAAAAAAGGTGAGCACTGAAGAACTGATGCATTCAAATTGTGGTGCTGGAGAAAACTCTTGACAGTCCCCTGGACAGCAAGGAGATCAAACCAGTCAATCCTACAGGAAATCAACCCTGAATAGTCATTGGAAGCACTGATGCTGAAGCTCCAATACTTTGGCCAGCTGATGCGAAGAGTCGACTCATTAGAAAAGACCCTGTTGCTGGGAGAGATTGAAGGCAGGAGGAGATGGGACAACAGAGGATGAGACGGTGGGATGACATCACCAACTCAGTGGACATGAGTTTGAGCAAGCTCTGAGAGATGGTGAAGGACAGGGAAGCCAGGGATGCTGAGTCCATAGGGTCAACAAAGTCGGACACGACTGAGCAACTGAAAAATAACAATAGAGATTGTCAAGTGATACCACAGGTGAGAGTACTTTTTCACTGATCTTACATATTTTGGTTGTTTTTTTCTCCTATCTGCTAATTTCATGATGTCTGTATAATAATACATCTGTAATCCACTCTATCAAAACTTATTTTTCCTACATATGTTTATACAAATACATACACCCACGTTGTCTATTCTTACAGTGTTTGTGGTTATGAACTGTTAATATTTCTCTAAGCAATAATGCATACACTTGAAAATCAGAGAGGAAAGTGATGTATATCTTACATACATCTGTTATTTTTTACATATACATATATTTATATACATAACCCTTTCTTTCAAATATAGACATATCTATATACTCTATATCATCTTTACCTATCTATGTCAACATTTGTACCTCTAAGTCTAGAAGTTTACCCTTCACTATTTGTCCTGAAGAATATGCATATAATCAAGCCCATTCTTGATTATACTCCCCTCTTGAGTAGAAGTGAAAATCTTGAACTGACTTTACAGATCGAGTCATAAGCACACATGCATTCTGTGATATGGTCTAAATCTCACAGTTCTGCCTGTTTTGTAAACATGGCAAAGCTCTCAGCCATCCTACTAAAACAGAACAATGAAAGATGTTGATTTTAAACTCAGTAAAGTCCAGTTTTTCAGAAAAACACACACAAGGCTGTACTAGTGTAATCTACATCCCTCCCTGATAGGGAGGCTCAGCCCTACCCTTTGGGCTTTGTGCCAGTGGCTACCAACCTTGTAACTACCTTGAGTTAGTGTAATAGCAGCTATAGAAGTTACAGCAGAGAAAACCTCACAGTCATGTGCATTTTTCCCAGGTAGCAAAAAAAAAAAAAAAACCCTCCAGTATAAACAGAAATAAGATAGTGTGTAATTACCCTGCACACATCATTTTGCTGTTTTCTTATTGTAGGTTAAAAAAAAAAATCACAACCCTACTTCTCCCTTATCAAACTTTGATAAAGTAATTAAATTTAAATATGTGTTCTAATTTGTTCTTGGTTTGGTTTTGACTTTCTAGTTTAGAATATACATCCACAGAAGCAAGAGACCATAGTTAATAAATGAGAGCCTTGTCTAAACTATACAGAGAAGGCAGGCAAGAAATAGTACTTACTTTTCTGCATGGATGTTAAAGCAATGTCACTAATATCATTTTGGATAGAATTCTCACTCCTGCTGTTTAGAAAGCAAATCAGCTAATGCTGTAATTTCTCTTCTTGATAAGATTCATCAGGGGTTGATTCCCAAAACTGCACAGTAAGTACATGCACAAAATGTAATCAACCAAATCATTAGCATTTATTAAAGAAGACGTTTCAAATTGATGGGCAGTCATGAAGAAAAGTATAAATCTCCTCCTTTCTAAATCCTATTTGAATATATAACCAGAATGTATTTTTGATCACAATCAAATGTATTCTTATATTTTCCATGAAAAATGGATCAGTATATACGCCCAATCCACATTGGCAAAACACCATGCTGAAGATATTAAATCGGATTTCAGATTCACAAGAAATAACAAGTATGTTAAAGATGCATTGATGTATTTGCTTGACATTATAAACAACATCCTTTCAAATTAATATATCAGTCTCTACCCTTCTCTTGCATTTGTTATAAAGTTGATGGTTATACTCTGTCAAAAGGAGTTATCCTTAAGTCCCCTGAGAAGAACTTTATCTAAATGTTGTTTCTCCTTGATTGCTGTAGATGAAGGCAACTTGAAGATAATTACCATGCTTTCATTTTTTTTCACATTAAAGAGTAAATATAAAAAGTTGTTGCTGTTGTTAAGGTGCTAAGTCATGTCTGACTCTTTTATGACCCGGTGGACCGATACCCTGCCAGGTTTCTCTGTCCATGAGATTTCCCAGGCAAGAATACTGGAGTGGGTTGCCTTTTCCTTCTTCAGGGAATCTTCCTGACCCAGAGATAGAACTCACACCTCTTGCATTAGCAGATGGATTCTTTACCACTGATCCACTAGGGAACTCCAAATTAACTTTTGGGGTTAATTTTAAATTGAAAATTGACTTTTGCCAGTTAGTGGTAACACCCTTGTTTTTCAGTATTGTTATGATTACCAAATTATCTAATAGTTTATTTCTCTTAAAAATAATGAGTTTGTGAAATGAAAACATATTATGATTTGCATTTTACTTTTCAGATTCTAAAACCCAGTTACTATTAAGATATCTAATACTGCTTTAGAAGTGACTATATTGTGATACATTAATATAAATCATTCTAATATACATGTTTGGGCAGGATTCTTATAAATATTTTTACAAGTTTATGAAAACTTATGAAATGTTATCCTTTTGTCTAAACACTTACCAGTTCATTTTAAAAAATGCAGCATATCTCATGAAACAGCTTCCATTTTCCTACACACAATTAAATCTTACCTCAACCTAAAGAGTTAAATCAGTTGCTTATATTAGTTACCATGATTTTACAATTCCTCATGATATACAATAAAAAAGTGTTTTTATGGTAGATCCACTCTACATGTCATCATTTACACTGTTTAAATAAGCTACACATTTAAAAGGAAAAGCCATTGTTCAGATGTTCATTGTAAGTTTGTTGCAAGGCTGATCTTCTAATACATTTTGTTGTTCCCTACTAGCGATGGGTTCTGAAGAGAAAAAAGATGGCAAGAACTGAGAGTTTGTTACTAGGTCATAGATGCAGCCTCTGTTTGCAAGGTTCTGAATCTTATCCCAAGATTCTGGGGTAATGCATGAAAAATTAAGTCATGCACAAATGTTTCCAATTACTCACTTGTTTGGCATCACATAGACTGAACCAAACATGGAAATCAAAGCCTACATTTTGCACCCAATTGTTTACTATATTATAGATATATTACCATAGGATAGATATAATACTGTATATAGGTCATATTTCTGAACTTATATAAAAGTAACTATGACTTTTCCTATTTTACCATTTCAGAATCAAACAAAGGATTGAAGTCAGTCAATCCGTAGAGATATTAAAATAAGGCATTTCAAGTATTTTAAGAATGGTTATGAGTAGACCAGTGACAATGACTCAGAATGGCATAACTGAATTGTTTCATAAGTCAAGAGCTACATTGGTCCTCCTATAATCTTTAAAAACTTAAAAAAATGAATGTGAACTATTATAAGGTTAATATATTTTGAATATACCAGGAAAATCAAACCTTAGCCCACACATGGTAATTAACTTCCTCACACCCTTCAATTGCTTAAAGGCTCCTCTCTCAAGGTCTCTGGTTTCTAGAGTTAATTGTCCAGTGACATGTCACAGTGTAGCTTCAGCCAGAATACCTACTACAGGTTTTTTCCTCTTCTGCTTGAAACTGACATCATGTACTGAAAGATGAAGGGGCCAATGCGCTTCTGAAGAAGCATGTAGTCATGAGACTTCACCTGCCACCACAGATAGAGAGGAAAAAAAGGAGGGGGGGTACTTAGCAATTTCAAGAGCCACAATTTACCATGGAAGCCTCTACTTAATATTCCGCTTGATCTGCCAAGTTTATAGCCTGGCAAATCTGAATACAAATGTTGATGCAAATGAGGATTCATTATTCTTACAAGGTCTTTGTGTTGAAGCTTAATGTAACTTGGTTCCTATGGTTGCTCAGGGAACATAGATTGCAAGACAGCAAAAAATGATGAAAAGAAGAAAAATAGGGAAAGAAAATAGTAGGAATAGAAGAAAAGGCTTAAAATGCACTTCAGCCTGAAATGTGAGGAGACATAGGAACAAAGCATTGCCATTACAATCTCTCCTTCTTGCCACTTATATTTACTTCTCATCAGCAACAGAGGAGTTAATCACTCAAGAACATTCGAACCAGAGAGAAAACATAACAATTCTCTTTTTACTGATTATAACACGTTGTTCCCATTATAAAACCAATTCTTCAAATTGTCAAAAATTTTTACCATTTTTAAATAATTATAGAGCTCATGGGCTGGTGGGACCTACACATTTCGATCTCTAAGAAGACAGCAAATGCATTTAAAAAACCCCACCCAACAATTCCCTTCCTTTCCTTATGGATTAATTGCCAAATAATTCTGAATCAACATATCAAGAAAGCTAAAATTGATAAACTACACATTGAAAAATCACAACAGTTTAACATCATTCATTTATTGTTTACCATAACCCAAGGCACGCAAAGCTTGCAAAACCCCAAGTTAAGGGAAATCCTGAGAGGCTGCAAAATTATGATTCTATCTCATCTACCATAGTATATTGTTCCGATGAATCTTTTGTATGGTTAGCTGTTGTTTACATATAAATACCTTCTGCGGAAATAAAAAGGTACTGAAGGTAACCGGAGCTGATACGATGATCCCAAGATCATTGCAGTAAGGCTTGCTTCTTCATCCATAAATAAAGCACATTTGCATCCATTCAGTCAAATTAGCTCCATTAAAAAAGGTGGTTATAATTAGCTCCTTTTTCTGGTTCACGGGAAAAATTCTTGCATGCCTGCTGTTTTGATTAAATCCACCATTGTCTTCCAATAGCTAGTGCTAATTCTTCCAAGGAAATCTTCAGTTGAGGTGTTATTTTATTCTGCGCCTCCGTGAGTTGTCTAATTTACGCCAAGTCCCTGCAGTGTTTCCTTAAGCCATCCTCTTTGTCTTGCCTTTGAAATTTACCAAATCTTACAAGAAATCAATACTTAATTGATTATTCACTTTTCTGCAGCTTCAAACAGCAAGCACGCATAAGATCCTAGAGGAGTCCCCCGATTGCCAATGCAGGAGGTTGTTTGGTGGCAGAGCCCTGCAAGGGTCCAACAGCAAGCATTCCATGGAGCCGTGCACTGGCGTGGGGTGCCAGTGTCTGATAAAGAAAACGAAGATGCTCTAACGAAGCAGGAAAAGTTCCTGGATGAGGCAGATCCATCTCAAGGCTTTGGATAAAAGGCTGAAGCAGGAGCAATTGGATCCCAGAACATTATATAGATGTCTTTTTTTTTTTTTTTTTTTTGCATGAATCCTTTTTGATTTTTCCTTACCCTTTTCTTCCCATGACACTGAAGTGGAATATCCCAAGTGCCGCCGAACTCAGAGAACTCCACGCTGGAATGGGGGTGAGACTGGTGTCGTACCTCTGGCATAGGATAAGGATGGCAGGCACGTAATATTACGAAATGTAGGACAAATTCAAGCGAAAGAGAGGGAGAGGGAGAGAGAGGGGGAGAGGGAGAGCCAGAGACAGATGGCGGATCTGGCTAAGAGCCAAAGCCAGTGAAATGAATTACATTGCTGAATAACTGTACACCATTGATTCTGCCACTTGTTGCTGCATGGCAAAAAAAAAAAAAAAAAAAAAAAAAAGGAAAAAAAAAAGCCCCAGTATATGAATGCGGGAATCTCCTTATTCTTCATGTGTACAGCAGACAACTTCATGCACAACTCCATCCTGACCTGCTATGCTCTGTGTGTCTTGGGTGGGTGTGTAGACGCGGCAGAAGGTTGCGGGCACATATGTATGCCCGAGAAACGAATGTGTGTGTGTGCGTCTGCATGTGGGAGAGAGGCAAAAACAATCCTTGCAATCCAGCCATTTTTGTTTAATGAAGAATGGAAGACTGGCATTCAGAGATGTGGTTAGGTGTCGCATATTAATGTGGGCTCACCCGACAGCCTCCCCCTCTTTAAAAAGGAGTGGCACAGAAGTGAAGCCCGTATAGATCAACCACGTGGGAGAATCAACTCTCGAGGAACCCTATCATCTCTAAACCCACAAATGGGGCACAAGGAATTCCTCGGAGGAACAAGTTGCTTTCTGACAAGAAGAAAAGCTGGCCCCACAGAGGATGCGATGTTTGGGTGTTTTCAAAAAGACAGCCAGTCTCCGCAGATTGTTCAATAAATGCTTCAGACCCAGGACGAGGGGAGACATGATGGGATGCCCAGGGGGCTTTGGAAATCAAATACAATGTTTGAGTAGCACAATTTGAGGTACATTATAAAAAAGCAATTTGAATTGCCAATGAGGCGACACATATCTGCATGCTAATTAGACCTGTGTCAAGGGTAGTCTGCAGGGGAGGAATGTGTGCGGAGCTCTGCCGAGAGATTGTTTCTGCATAAATTATCAGCTTTGTCCTACTGATCATTTTCCCAAACAAACATGAAATGCAAGATCAAAAGGCGATTCTAAAATTAAAATTATTGATTGACAAAGCCTAGATTTCAGAATCTAATTAGACGAGGCACAAACAAAAGCTGATATTATTACCGACTATGCCTGAGCTAGCAGCCAGATCGTGCAGGGTTTGTAATTTATCTTTGTTTATGCAGCCAGGATATTAAAAATGTAATTAAAATGGTAAAATGATCTGATCAGAAATAGCCACCTAGTGGAAAGTATATTATTTTAAATGGATTATAAAGGCATTGGACTGTGCAAATAAAAAGGTTTTTGTTTCTTTCATGACAAACCTAGCATCTCATTGAGATCTTGCTATGCAATTTATCTTTTGCTAATAAGTTGTCTTTTGTGTTTTGTTCCATAGATAAGAGACATCATTTGTAACCCTTATGTGTACACTAATAAACATTGTTATTACAGGTGGCATTCTGTTATCATAGGAACATCTCTCATAAATTGTGGCATTTTTTGGTCACAAGTGGAAGTAATTCAACACCTATTTTGTATACTCATCACAGACATTAGATATAGCAATTATATGTGGTCAGTATCACTAAAAGGTAGTCATTCCCTCTGCTTTTGCATTGTCTCATTTAAAGTGGGTCTGGATAACTCTAGAACTTGGCATTAGTGGGCATCTTCAGCCTTGAAAATGGGATTGCAAAGCAAATTCATTTGCTCACTGAGTGCCTTCTTCAACTTACTGCTTTAGAACAGATACAGTTGCGTAAAAGCATGTAATAAGGTGATTCAAGTGATTTATAGGCTAGATCTTCTCTCATTTAGCAACATTTGGGAAGTGCCAATGAATTATTTTAGGAGCAAATTGTCTAATATAAAATTTATTAACCAAAATGCATCTGCTGTCATCTAATTGTGGATTTTGCAGCCAGCTGCCAGAAACAGACTTGTGATTCTCTAATAAAGCCTCTAAAAATGCATGATAAATACTTGTAAGAAAAATGAGAGCCCTGGCTGGTGAGGTCTATGTAAGAAATGTTGGAGACCATTTATTTTCTTTTTTTCATGAAATCACTGTGGACTGGCTCAATTCCCTTTTAAGAAATTCACAATTTAGGGTTCTGTCAGCAGCTCTGGGGTCTTTTGTTAGGTGCACTTAAAATGCCAGATTAAATATTAATATGTGGTTAGAGTTGTGCTATTTTGCAAGCCCTGAAACCCTATTAGTAAATCATGATCTGGTGACTGATGCAAGAAATTTCAAGGCGCCAACAGTGCAGATTGCTTTATGCCCATCAATCTGATGGATTGCTAATTTTTAGTCAATTGGGCCTTTGGACTCATAGCTGTAAGCAGGTACTTTTTCCATCAGTGGAGAACCATGGTCCACCTGCTATAGCATTTTCTGCCCAAAAAGTACACCAAAGCAGGCAGAGTCTTTCCTATTGTTAATAACCGTCTTCGCATGAGCAATGTGCTGTTTTAAACTATACTTTCAGTTGTGTTGCAACGTACCCAGAAAGAAATAGTTGTAGATTTCCTAGGTGTCCCAGAAATGTTTCAAAAGAAATTAAAGGTGGGGAGAGGCTAACATGAACAAGACTGTCAAACCCATTAGAATCCTTTTTAAGTCAGAAACTGTGAACTAACAATGTCATCCTAGAGAGTTTCAACAATATCTCTGAAACTATGCTGAGTTAGAAGATAGAGCCACCCACAAAAGATCAGTGAAGAGACTTTTAAAGACAAAAATACTAGGAACCAACCAAGAGCTCTATGAAAGTATCCTGTCTAATCTTTCTGAAAATATGTCACATAACATGCTTGTGCCCTTGAAAAGTGAGAGTTTTTTTTCAACATATGGCTTGTTTCTGAAATGTGGTCAGAATCACTATTTGATCCTATGATAATCCAGGTGGGAAAACATCTTTATTGGCGATATTTGTTTCATACAGATGGGCCCTGACTCCTAAATCCTGATAATATGAATTAACATATTTCATTATAATATTTACCAATTATAAAGCATTTTCCTTTCCATGGATACTATCCAAGCTTATGTTGGGTTCTGTTTTACCATCTGTCTTTTTATTTTTCTTTCATCTTACAGACCATTCTACAATTCAGAGCTAGTAATGAATTTAAAGGGATGAGCATGAAGGACTATTGTCTTCTCCTTTCTCTCTTGTCACAATTATTATTATATAATAATGATATTATAATAAAAATTATTATTTTTATTGATTCAGGAATACTAGGTAGAGTTCAGAAGTTCAGGCCAACATTTAAGGAATCCATGTTTTTAGTCAGATTTTAGTTTAGTGTCTTCACTCGTGTCTAGAAATATAACACCCATAAGTTAAAGTATTGAAATCAAATTTTAATCTATAAAATTAGCCAATGTACTATATTATAATGACAACATTGTATATAAGATTCATTCATACACACCCCACATTCAATTTCACTTTTTAAGTAACCTTAAAACTCAAAGTTGTGACAATCGCACACTCAGATTGTTGCGTAATTTTCCTTATTTAACAGAAAGGGCCAATGGGAAGCTGAGCATTATTCTGTGGTAGCCAGCCTAAAACATCTTCTGTGGGTTGCTCTCTCTCACTTCAGTTATTCCCCGTGCCTCTCACCTTGCCCTGCATAAAAGAGTGCATGAGTTCCTACTACTCTTTTTCTCCATAGCTATGGTTCTTTTCACCATACCATGAAAAACAATGTCTTGTCTTTATATTCTTTCCCATGCTTTCAAAAATGTTTAATTGACTTACTGACATGAAGGGAAAAATAAGAGAAATTTACAGACACAACAGATTCAGTGCTAAAAAATTTCAAAACAGAGTGTTTGACATTCTCAGTACCAGACTACATTAGATTCCTCCTATTTCACACTCCAGTGCCACTTTGTCTTTCCTCTTAATGAAGCCTAGACTTGCTAATTTAATTATTTTAATGACTTAAAAAAAATCAGACTTGAGGACAGGAGCATTGTCTATCTCATTTACTAAGCATAGTTCCTACTATGTAGTAATTATTCATTAACTATTTGTGAACCAGTGGTTGAATGAATAATTAGTCCTGAGAACAGCATTAACGAGTCAATTTTAGGAGTAAAGTTGAAAATGCTTCAGAGGAACAGTAAGCAGTGCTGAAGCAGACACTTCTCTGACATTTTAGTGTGCTGCTCTCATTGGCACAAATTTTTATCATGATGTTTCAGTGGAGAAAAGCATGACGATTCAATGTGAAGATAATCGATTTATGAGATGTTTTCTTTGAATTGTAAGGTACTAGTTCTCAAGGAAACATTCTGCCTAGCTAGGTACATCTATCAACCACCACATAGGGGATTGGACCAGAAATTCTTTAAGGTTCCATTGACCTCTAAATGGCTATGTTCTGTGTGTCCCCAGAGTTGACCTGAAGACTAGTATAGTATTATTGTAGCCTATTATTGTAGGCTAAACTGCAATACCAAAGAGATTCAGAAGGGAGTAGCACAAACTTTCAGAAGATTATTCCTCATGCAATAGTTCATATATAAGGAGGTAGTTCAGGAGAAGTGGGCAGCTCAACAAGCTCAGAATGGCTCCCTGTTTCCATCTTGCTGCTCTAATATTTTCATTTTAAACCTGGTCTGGATTCCAGGCAGTGGGAATGTTTGAAAAGAGAAAGTTTCAATAACTTTAGACTGTGGAATGTTTGCACCCTGTTTTGTGTCCTGCATATGTTCCAGTATCTCCTAGTTTATAGTCTATGGGTACTTGAATAGAATTTGTATCCTACTGTTGTGTGAAAATTGAATAAATCTTAATTATGCTGAATTGGCTCATAGTGGTTTTTAGGTCTAGTATACTATGTCTTTCTACTTCTCTGTATATTCATTCTATTAATTTTTGAAAGTTTGATATTGAAACTCTATCTAAAAGTCTTAATTTACCTACTTTAAAAATTGTAATATATAGTGTAAGTATATGTAATTTTGCTTTGTATTTTCCAAGCCTCCTGTAAATATGTTATCATAATTTTATAATTTAAAAAAGAAAAGAGAAAGGGAAGCACAAGCATTTTCATCACATGGCCACACCTATTATAAGGACCCTTGAAAATACAGTTTTTTAAGTGGATGAGAACATGCAGCTACTTGGAAGAAGGAGCAAATAAAAACCAGGAAGAAATTAACATCTATTTAAAAGACTCCTCTCAAAGTGCTTACTCTCCTCTGACCTATGCATCTCAAAAGTTTTTCCTTATTACTACTCAAATTCTGACTCTTTTTGGCCTTAGCAGTCACTCTCTACTTTTGTGTTAGTTTTCTCTTTGACAAAATGAAGGATTTGAACTGGCTTTTTGCAAAGTTTTATTCTGTCTCTAAAATTCTGTGATTCTTCTTGCTTTTCAAGTAAGAGAAGCGTGTGTGTGTGTGTGTGTGTGTGTGTGTGTGTGTGTGTGTGTGTGTCAGTCACTCAGTCGTGTCCAACTCTGCAACCATATGGACTGTAGCCCACCAGGCTCCTCTGTCCAAAGGAGTGGGTTGCCATTTCCTTCTCTGGGGGATCTTCCCAATTCAGGGATCATAAGAGAGATAAAAGAAGAGAATGTATTAGAGCTATAGACACAAATAATTTTACACACTCATAAAAATGTCTCTAAAATGTAATCTCGAGCAACTTCACCATGTCTTATGAAAGGAAAATTTTTTCTCAAAATTTATCAGAATGTTACAGTTCACCAATGCTTCTTAATCCTCTCTGTGACTTTCAAGAGCTGTGATTCTTTTTTCCTTAATATCGAAGTTATTAAGGACATATTTTCAGTCTTGGACCAATCATAATCAGAGTAACTGTACCAAATTCCTCTCTACATCAACAGGCAGTAAAACAGTTTCAAACAAGCTATGGTAGGGCAGAAGTAAAAAGAGATGATAATGAATATTTGAGTATCTTCTTTCTATGAGAGAATATAAAAATTTCAGTTAATGGCACAATAGAGATCAAATCATACACTTTACTTTTAATAAGTTTATAATTCCATGAGTTTGTGGAGACTTGTTTTATTTGTTATAAGAATCAAAAGAAATATGTTCTACAACTTTTAGTGGAAGAAAGATATCTTTGAATTCACCCTCTTAGGGGAAACAAACTTATTCCTTGTGCTGAAGGCAAGTTTAATTTGATAGCAAGTACACTTTGGTATTTGAATTTTATGGCAATTTTTGGTCAAGGCACATACCATTAGAAATAAGTTTATAGATCTACAGAGTGAGGAGGCAGGATTGCCAGGTGTTAATTAGAGAGTTCAAGTCAGTAACACATTTTTCTTAGAAACTGCAGGAACTCGAACTTACAGTCTTATCAGAGTCAGAACCAAAGATCTAATCTCTGGAAAAGAGAGTTTATTCTTGTTGTCAGTCACCAACTCTTTGTGACCCTGTCAACTGCAGCACACCAGGCTTCCCTGTCCCTCACTATCTTCTGGAGTTTACCTAAGTTCACGTCCATTGCTTTGGTGATGCTGCCCAACCATCTCATGCTCTGCTGCCCTCTTCTCCTCTTGCCTTCAATCTTTGGTGATGGACAGGGAAGCCTGGTGTGCTGCAGTCCATGGGGTTGCAAAGAGTTGGACATGACTGAGTGACTGAACTGAACTAAATACAGCTCAAGGCTCCATGTTAGCACAAGTTGCTACCTAGGTATGAAAACACAAAGGTTACTAGTTATACTACTCAAAATGTTTTGTTTCATTCTCTTTTTAAAATTAATTTTTATTGGAGTTTAGAGGGCTTTTTTAGGAATAAAAATTATTGCAGGTGATTTGGAAAAGGCTGAGGTTATGTAGAAAAATCCAATTTCATACACTTTTTACTGAGCAGTTGTAGTCTACTATATGTAGTGTTTTGCACTAGGCACAGGTAAAATCAGTGTTTTACCAGGGAAGTAACTAAGCATATGATTAGAAGAAGACTCAGAGAGAATTTATTTACTGACCTGAACTATAGTGTTGGTAATGAAAGTAAATAGAAGAGAAAATATGGAGACAGGCTCTTCAAGACTGCATGCCTGAACAGAAAAGGAGAAGTTCAGAATAAAACTGATATGTGGAACTTGAATGACCAAGAAGATTCTAATATCATTAACAAAAATAGAGAATGTAGCTGTTATTTGGAGTTCTGATGGTCATGAGGCCTGTTGACCTTAATTTATTGGTGATGAGATCATAGAGAACTTTTTAAAAAGCATTTGAAAGTAAAGATCTGGAATTTGGGTAATGATGCTCAGAGAAGAAAGAGTAAGATAATTACGAATCACCTATAAAGGCAAGAATTAAAACCATAGCCATGCATCACATGACAGAGAAGAAGTGCTTAAAAACAGAAAAGGTAAAGCAGGAGAGTATAAGCATTCATTCACTTGTTCAGCAAATAGCTATTGAATTGAATGCCTATGAAAAATAGAGTATTCTATTGTGTGAAAATTGCATAAACTTAATTATATTGAATTGAATCATAGTGCTTTTCAGATCTACTATTCTTCTACTTTTCTGCTTATTCATTCTATTAATTTATGGGAGTTTGATATTGAAACTCCAACTAAAAATCTTAATTTATCTCCTTGAAAATAATTACAATCTATAGTGGAACTAGATATAACTTTGTCCTATATTTTCCAAGTCTCCTAAATATGTTATCATACTTTCATAATTTAAAAAGTAAAAAAAGAAAGAAGAGACTAAATAGAGAGGGTGGGACTTGCCTTGGGGTCTTTGGTTGGGACTTCATGCTTCCACTTCTAGGGGCATAGGTTTGATCCCTGGTTGGGAAACTAGGACCTGGCATGCCATGTAGTTCAACCAAAAGAATAAATAAATAAAATGAAATGAAAAGAATAACAATGTTCTATACATTTAAAAAATATAGAGAGGGTGAGAATTTTAAGGAAACACGAGTTGTACACGGAAAAAGCTAAAAAACTGCCAAGTAGACTAAACACTACTAAATAGTAGTGGGAAACACTATTGTACTAGAAAAAATATTGTACAATTATTATTTATTATTGTACAATTATTATACTAAGAAACAGTTGGCTATGTTTAAATTAGATGCTTTGGTCAATATAAGGTGTTTAAGCTAATTTGCAATGAAGTAAAATGGGGGGACAATTAAGAAAGCAAGATGACAGGATAGAATCTTCTTTTTTTCAAGTAAGGTATTTGAAGACTCTAAAGTGAAAGTCATTCTATAGTGTCCAACTCTTTGTGACCCCATGGACTGTGGAATTTCCAGGCCAGAAAACTGGAGTGGGTTGCTTTTCCCTTCTCCAGGGGATCTTCCCCATCAAGGGATCAAACCCAGATCTCCCACATGGCAGGCAGATCCTTTACCAGCTGAGCCACAAGAGAAGTCCAAGAATATTGGAATGGGCAGCCTATCCCTTCTCAAGTGAATCTTCCTGACCCAGGAATTGAACAGGGGTCTCCTGCATTGCTGGTGGATTCTTTACTAACTGCGCTATCAGGGAAGCCCTGAAAACTCTAAGGGACATTCATTTCACAGGTTAAAATAAAAGTGGGAGTTCCCTTGTTTCCGTGGTTAAGAATCCACTTTGCAAGCAAGGGACATGGGTTCAATCCCTGGTCAGGGAACTAAGATCCCACATGCCACAGAGCAACAAAGCCCTGTGCTGAACTACTGAGCGTGTGCACCTACTGTAGAGCACACCTGCCACAACCAAAGATCCCACAAGACAGAACTAAGACCCAGAGCAGCCAAATTAGTTAATTAATATTTTTAAAAAGTTATCATGGCTAAAGGAAAATGAAAGTTGCTTGACAAGATTAACTAGGGTAGTTCCACGTTTCAGTTCCAAAGGGGGAAATCTCTTATGTGTGAGAAATACACCCTGGTTTTAAACATGAATTTCTAAAAGCCCATTTTCGTAATCTCATAAGTTACCTTTCTTTTCAGAGCAAGGCAACACTGAAGGATCCTATGAAAGATGTTCATGTGCCAAATGGATGCTTATATCTTGAGGACAGTTTCTGACATATAATGCAGTAGCCAGGCGCCTTGAAGGTACTGGGCTTCTACTCAAATTCTCTCATTGGATCCCTGTGAAAAGGAAAATATGTTTAAGCACCCTTTGGGAGAGTTAGAGCCATGCCTTAGCAGTAACAAAAATTATTATGAGTTTTATTAGGTTGCAACTAGTTTCCACCTGATCTAGAAAGTCACCTTGCACCTATGTAAAGAGGATTATTTATGTAATTATCTGCACACATGTCCCCATCAACCACTACACATAATCATTTCATGACATTCAAATTCAGCACAAAAACATCATGACCTAAGTACAAATATTATTACTATAATGGGTTTTCATTTCTAGAGGTCGTCAGGGGAAGGGATTAATTTTGCTGCTTTATTGTACACACAGCACCGTGCACAGAGTCATGTTATGACTCTGTCTTGAAAATTACATTTGGATGTAATAAGAAAGGCATTTTTTAAAACAATTTTACAATTTTAGATACATTAACTGAGTTTCACTCCATCATGTTTTGCTAACAGATTTGAGGGCTTTCATTCATACAACATTGAATCTTGTCAGTTTTAGAAGGAAAATGTTTTTAAATCCCTCCTTAAAATTCTTTTCCCATCCTTTCTTTGATGACTTTTACATTGCCAGATCGGCCTGAAAATACTCTATATCATGGCATTTCTGAGGAACAATTTTCAATTTAACAACATGGAGAATTAGGTATGACAGAGACCTGACTTATTGGTTGAGTCACAGTTTTTCATCAAAGTGTATTTCTCAGGGCTCAGGTAATAGGTAAAGTTTTGTGCTATTCTCTGATCAGTTTCAGTTCATGGAACTTTGGTTTTTTTTTTTTTTTTTACGAATTATATTATTAGAATGTCAAATTGATCTTGCAACTCTAGGAAATGTCTATTTGACATATGTGAACCATAATACTTAATCCATGAAGCATTAAGCTCAGAAGAGGTCTGTCTTAAAGGAATTGTCTATTTTTGCAGAGCAAGGCAGCTTCTTATAAAGCTGCTAGTTTCTATGAATTAACAAGACATGGCACTAAAAGCAACCTGTAGGTTAAATATATAATTAAAAAGATCAGCCTATGTAGCTCTAAATTTATGTTACCCAAAACAGATGTGTACATATATTTTTCATATTTGAATCAAACCGGTTATTTTATGTCAGGTTGAAATTTAAAATCCATTTTTTATCCATTATACTGTTAAATGTACATATATATTTATTTTTCAGAATTATTTATTCCATATACAGTTCTTATATAAGAGTGTATATACTGTATACATTCTTTTATGTTAAAAGACATGTGAGTACGAAAGATTGAATCAAACAGGCGCATGTAGATTTTACATTTATTTTAGAGAGTTAACGTTGTGGTCTTCTCTGTGTAGACAATTATACCTTCTTTCTGTGTAGACATAAGTGAAAAGTCAAAATGTCTATTTTTGGGAATTGTCAAAAACATTTGTGGCCTATTTTAGAATACGGGGGGGGATCATAACTCCAAGATCGAATCAATGCTACAAGCTTTCTACCTAAAGAAAAAGTGTTTGATGTAGTCATACACAACTTTTCCTTATAACTTGTGGATGTTTATAGAATTCCAGAATTTCACATGTGTGTGTGCATGCGTGCACGCACTGTTACTCAGTTGTGTCCAACTCTTTGAGACCCCATGGACTGTAGCCTGCCAGTTGCTTTTTGTCTATGGGATTTTCCAGGCAAGAGTACTGGAGTGGATTGCCATTTCCTCCTCCAGGGGTTCTTCCCTACCTAGGGATCAAAGTTGCAGCTCTTACATCTCCTGAATTGGCATGCAGGTTCTTTACCACTAGCGGTAACTATTCAGAATAGTCTAGATTATATTATGGTAACAAGTGACCCCCAGATCTCAGGGACGAATAGTAGTAATGATTTAAGTTGTACCTGTACTGCATATCCACTGTTACTTGAGTAGGTGGAATGACAGTTCTCCACAAGTCTCTTCATTTTTGTATATCTTGAAACAGGCGTATTTTTGTTCTGAACTATCTTTTCAAGAATGTATAGCTTAACAACCTTGAAGATAGAGATATGTATCTCTGCAGAGAAAAGAAGAGAACAAGATAATTTCTCTCACTGTGGTGAATGTCACACCATGAAAATGATTTGGGTTCCCTAAACTAAGGGTAGTGTGTATGCAGGCATCCCTGTCTTCTTTGCATCACTGTGAAAATGGAGGCTCCAGGAACTTGAGCAATGATAGTCTTACAGTTGTTGTTACTTTGAGTAATAAATCCCTTTGTCTCTGATTTAGCAGACTTGTGTCTTTTTCCCTAGTATGCCAACATTGTGGTAGCCTAATTTGCTAGCCAAGAAGTAGATAGTTTCAGAAATGATATCTCATGACTATTATCTGGAAAATCATGGGTTTCAGGAGTGGTCCCTATTTTCTTCTAAATATTTTTTCTAAATATTCATTTATTATATTATTTAACTTAGTTATATAATATATAATTTACTGTGTAAACAATAATTATATAAAATATAATTAATTATACAAAATTTTATATTTATTTATTAAAATAAGAAACAATCATTCATGTGTCATCTAATATTATATCCCATACCAACTGCGGAAATATTCTACCCTATGGGAAGTGCTAATGATGCATATGTATATAGTACTACATACTAAATGCTTCATCACCCCCAAAATTCATATGCTGAAATCTAATTCTCAATACTATGGTATTTAGATGTGGGACTTTGGGGAGGTGACTGGGTCGTAAGGGCAGAGCCCTTGTGAGTGGGATTAGTATCCTTATAAAAGAGGCTCTAGAGAGCTTCCTGCCCCCTCTGCCACATGAGTGCACAGTGAGAAGATGGCTGTCTGTGGACCAGGAGGCAGGCTCTCACCAAACACTGAATTGGCCAGTACCTTGATCTTGGACTTGTCAGCCTCCAGAACTGTCAAAAATAAATTTATGTTGTTTATAATTTGCCTAATATATAGTATTTTGTTATAGCAGCCTGAGCAGTGTATAATAACGTATATAATTAGAATAGTCAGATAATAGCCATTTCTTTGACTAATATTAAGTTCCTAATATGTATAAGATATGAAGCTATGGGACTGGGGTTACTGCGGTGAAAAAAAATGACATGATCGCTGTAATCTAATATTTAACAGGTTTGTTATTTCTCTATAAGGAGAAATGATTTTTTTAAAAAAGGAATAATACAAAAACAAGGAAACATAAAGCAAAACTAAACATTTGTAAAGTTTTTAATGAAACAACTTTTTGAGATTGATAATAAGCTGTGGAAATCTATTTCAGATAGGATATATAGGGGGGTAAAATTTAAACTGAGCCATGATGTGTCACATGGAGTAAGTGATTAAAAGAACAGGCTGAGGGAGTGGAAATGTTCTTCGTACAGTTTGAAAATACCATAAGGTAGGAAAGAAGATTGAGGAAATGAATGAAAGTCAATGGAGTTGGAGCAGAGTGAGCCAGAGAAAGTGGTAGAATTCAAGATGGAGTCATGAAAGCTATTTGTTGAATGTAGTCAACCTGAAATCCCCTCAAAGTGGGAGTATATATTTATGGAAAACAAGAAAAAAAATCAGGTTATAATTATAGGCACAATGGGAAATTGTTGAAAGACTTTATGCTGGAAAGTATCAATTCAATTTATCTGGCACCAAAGATTACTCTTGTGAAGAGGGGTAAATCGTGATGTTCACTATACTTGGATGGAGGCAGACTAGATGAAAAGAAATGAATAGATTTAATGCTTATGGAGAAGGTAAAACTGAAGATATTTTGGTTAATTGAATGCATGAATTATGAGAAAGTGTTACTTCTAGGCTTCTGACTTCAACAGCTTGAAAGAGTATGATGTTTGCCATTTTCTAAAATGAAGGAAGATCTTGACATGGATGGATTGTAGAATAGTGTAGTGAATCGTGTTTCATTTTAAACAGGCTACATTTGAGATACCAGTGAGATATATAATTGGAAATGTTAAATAGTAGGTTGAATATGTTAATCAAGAACTTAGAAGAAAGATTTTGCATGGAGATAAAAGTTTATGAATTGTCACCATGTAGAAGCATTGAAAACTATGGAGTTAGATGAGGTAATTTGGAAAAAAGTCAATATATTTAAAAAACAAAAAAAGAGGACCCAGGCTCATGGTGATAGGAATATGATCATTAATGGGATAACAGAGAAACAGAAAGTAAAGACAGAAACAAGAAAGATGAAAAACAGGAAAATGTAGTGTCATAAAAGCAAAGAGTAGGGAGTCTTTCAAGAAAATAAGAAGAGTTAGCATGTAATTTTTGATAACGATTTAATAAATTTAGGGCTTCCCTGGTGCTCACATGGTAAAGAATCTACCAGCATTGCAGAAGACCTGGATTCAATCCCTGGGTTGGAAGGATCCCCTGGAGAAGGGAATGTCTACCCACTCCAGTACTCTTGCCTGGAGAATTCCATGGACAGAAGAGCCTAATGGGCTACAGTCCATGGGGTCTGACATGACTGAGCAGTTAACACTCTCACCTTAGTAAATTTAAGATAGAAAAAGTTTCTTTCACTGTAGAAATACAGAGGTGATTGATATTTTGAAAACAGCAGTTTGCTAATGTGGTGATTGCATTGAGTCAAAAAGACAACAGAGGTGAGCAAATAGTGTCAGGGATTAACAGAACACAGTTAAGTGTTGAAAATTGAAATGGTGTTTGAATGAAATTATTTACAAAATAGAAAGAAACAGATGTCTAAGACAAACATGGTTATCAAAGATGAATCAGGAGCTTGGAATTAACATACATACACTAATATGTATAAGACAGATAATCAACAAGGACCTACTGTATAGCACAGGGAACTCTACTCAATCTTCTGTGATAACCTATATGATAAAAAATTCCCCCCCTCAATGAACAAATCTATAACTGAACCACTTTGCTGTGCATCTGAAACTAACACAACATTGTAAATCAACTATAATCCAATGAAATTTTATAAAAGGAAGGCTGCTAGAGGTAAAAAGACAGTTCACTTGCTTTTTTTCTTAAATGAGCATGGTTCATTATGGCATGATGCATGCTTATGAGAACGATGGGAATGAACAAGAAGGGAGTGAGAGATGGAAAGCCAGAAGAGACCATGCTTTCGGGAAAAGAAATCCTTGAGTGACTAGCAGTCAAGTTTTTGATCAGAGTGGGAAAAGAGATCCCAGAGCACATAAGATGCTGGCATTTGGCACAACAAAGATGGATATCACCTCCTATGCAACAAGAATGAAGAAAAAGAACAATGTTTGGGGATATAAGCAGATTTATAAATTTGGTGGTGAGAAGATGAGGGAATCCATGTTTGATGATTGCTATTTTTTTTCAATGTAATATATGAATGGATCATTAAGCGCACATGAAGAATTGGTGGGGAGTTTAAGAAAAGAGAAGAAATGGGCTTAGAAATATTCGGCTTTGGGGAAATTTAGAAAGAGAAAAAAAAAATTAAATGCCCATTGATGGAAGGTAACATTCTTTATTGCAGGCAGATTTTTTACTATCTGAGCCACCAGGAAAGCCCCATTTAAATGAGAGACCAGCTAAAGGCTGGTTGTGTGATTTTTCTCTAACAACTCTGTGATGCTGTCAAAAAGATGCCCAGTAGGAATTATCCCAGGTTGGAGTATTCTCCTTTGAAAATAATGAGAGTAAAGGGCAAGGAAGTTGAGGATATTTGGGGAAAAAAGTGAAGACAATAGACTGTGAGATCTGTGTTAGATAAGAAGGATTGTGATACCTAGAAGGAGTTGAAAGATAATGAGAAGTTGATATGGTCAGTGGATAAAGTTAAAGACTGAATTAATGAGTGGTTACCAGAGGTAGAAGGGAAGTGAAATGGGTAAAGGTTGTCAAAAGATACAAGCTTCCAGTGATAAAATACTAAGTTCTGGACATGTTATGTACACCATTATTATAGATAATAATATGATTTTGCATAGTTGCCAGTTACTTAGAAAGTATATGGATCTTAAAAGTTCTCATCACAACAAAAATAGTTTTAACTATGTGTGATGATGGGTGTTCGGTAGACATGATGCTCATTTTGCAGGATGTACAAATATGAATCATTATGTTGTATATCTGAAATGAATATAATCTTGTATGCTAATTATGTCTCAATTTTTTAAAACAGTGAATCAGTGGGCATGAAGGGAGGGTGACTTCTGCAGATATTGTTCAATGCCCTTCTAGCTATTTTATTATAGGAAACATTAATTCCTAAGCTTTTCAAAGACTAACTTAGGATATGTAAATATCATAATCATTGGCTATTAATAATACAATACTAATAATGAAGGGCCTGGTCCAGATTCTAAATGTAGATTGTCCTATTGGGTAATAGATGCAAGTACCTAAACACAGTACCTATCGTGGACATGGTAGGTTCTGCTTTGCTATTTTTCCTGCATTGCACACTGCCATGGTGAGAGAATCTGAGCCCTGAAACAGATGATCCCCAAAGAAAAGCATCAAATGTGTGCTTAATAGACACTTTGGTTGATGAGGGTGACATGATGGTGTCCTGTTTTCCGAGTAAGTAGCTTTAAAGCAAATACTGGTTTTCTCTGAATGGAAGGAAACAAAGAGCCTCTTCATTAATATTTATGTGTAAGGCTTAAAGTCATGAATGTAATATGATATTTTTTTCTCCTGTTTTACAAATTAGTGTGCCATAATGTGACATGACTTTAGAAAGAATGCTGGTATTTAGAACATTGCATTATATACTAATGACTTCATAATTTAGAAACCTTTTAAATAAATGTTTGAAGAGATTTGTGAAATCATTATTTAAACGTAGCAGAATGTTAATAGGAGTTGGTATTTATATTTAACTACTTCATGGTATTCTTTTGTTTCTACTTTGAAGTGTTACTGAGTTTTATGTTTCCTTTTTTAGAGCTATCTAAGAAACAGTACTTTATTCACAAGTGTTTGTTTCATTTTTACACACTAAACATATTTAAAAGGATTATACTTTCAAATAGGACTTCCCTCATGGTGTTAGTGGTAAAGAACCCACCTGCTAATGCAGGATACATGAGTTGTTGGTTAAATCCCTGGGTCTGGAAGATCCCTGGGAAGAGGGCCTGGCAACCCACTCTAGTATTCTTGCCTGGAGAATTCCTTGAACAGAAGGCTACAGTCCATGGGGTCGCAGAGAGCTGGACATGACTGAAGCGACTCACCATGCTCACATGCAAACTTTCAAATAATGTCTAATTGTCATCATGGCCATTTCAGGAACTCAAGACTGTGGACAAAAATTTATTTCAGTGAGTTAAAAAAACATGATAGCAGTAATCTTCCTAGAGAAATTAAAATAAAATAACAATAGCAAACACCAAAATGTAAAATAAATCTCACTTCCCCCTCTTTGGCAGTTTCTAGGAAATGAGATAGAGGAGTTAAGGTGATGTTTAAGGATGAAGAGTGAGGAGGCGGGCCCAAGATGGCAGAGGAATAGGACGGAGAGACCACTTTCTCCCCAACAAACTCATCAAAAGACCATTTGAATGCTAAGCAACTTTCACAAAACAGCTTCTGAATGCTGGCAGAGGACACCAGGCACCCATAAAGGGAGCCCATTCTCTTCAAAAGGAGGTAGGACAAAACATAAAAGACAAAAAGAGAGACAGAAGAGTTAGGGATGGAAACCCATCCTGGAGTGGGAGTTGTGAAGGAGGAGACGTTTCCAAACAGTAGGAAACCCTCTCACAGGCAGGTCTATGGTGAGTTTTGGAATCCCAGAGGACAACATAACCGGGAGAAAACACACACACCACACACACACACACACACACACACTCCACAGAATACGCGCCTAACAGCAACTGCCAGCAAAGAAGTAGTCCAGAGGCTCACGTCTGCCACCAGCGGGTAGAAGATGGATAGGGAGGCACTGGCTGCATCATCGGTGCTCAGGGTAAGGACCAGACCTAAATGCGCTGAGGACAACCTGAGGAAGCCAACGCGGGATAGCAACCCAAACTGTGGGATCATCAGAGAGAAAGAAAGAAAAAGAGAACTTTCCAGAGAAACGCTCTAATGTGCAGCCTGGCCAGCTCACAGAACGAAGGATTGAGTGAATACCAAGGGAGAGCTAGCCGGCTGTGTACAGGCCCCTCTCCCCACCACCAGAGGCAGAGAGACAGGGTTGCGACAGCCAGAGCCGGAAGCCAAGGGGCAATCTCGGCCCCAGGGGCCAGCATCCTCCATGAAACTGTGAGCAGGGTCCCAGTTGTTAACCACATCTTCCTGGGATCCTGGATGGTTGACATTTGCCGGGAGGGTCACAGCCTGAAATCAGCTCCCCAGAGGAGACACATGGCACACCTGAGATGGTGCTTTCACAGCGCATCGGGGAAACTGAGCAGCTGGACCAGGGAGGTGATTAAGATGCACTGTCCACCTGGGACAGTGCACTCACCAAGCACCCGGTCACCTGAGCTGCTCAGAACTGGGAAGAGCACAGGATGCACACCCAACTGAGTCTGTGCACTTACAGGGTACCTGAGAACCTGAACCTGAGTAGCTTAGACCTGGGAAGTACTGGAGTGCAGGGCCCACTTTGGATGGGGCTCCTGTAGAGCACCCTGGAGCCTGAGCAATGTAGACCCGGAAAGCACACGCTGCGAACTGGGGCAAACCAGTGTGGTCCATACACTACAAGCACTCCCCACACATGCCAGCAATATTTGTTTGCAGTGTCCCTCCCTCCCCACAACACAACTGAACAAGTGACCCTAAATAAGTGACCATCTTTGCCCCCTTGTGTCAGGGCAGAAATTAGACACTGAAGAGACTTACAAAGAGAGGAAGCCAAGATAAACAAAGAGGGAACTGCTCTAGAAGGGACAGGTGCAACAGATTAAAACCCTGCAGTTAACAAGTAAATAAATAAATAAAACCCTGTAGTTAACATTTACTAATCATTGGAGGGGGCCTATAGATCTTGAGATCAAGTATAAGCTGGAACAAGGAACTATCTGAAACTGAACTGACCCCACACTGCCCACATCAGCTCCAGTGAAATTCCTAGATATATTTTTACTATTATCACTTTTTAATTTTTAAAATTTTTCTTTATTACACCTTTAATTTTCATTTTTATAACCTACTATTATCTTGCAAAAAAGACCCTATTTTTAAAGCAAATTTCATATATATATTCATAATTTTTGTGATTGATTTTGTTTTGCATTTTAATATTGTATTTTTGAGAGTCCAAACTCTACTCTAGATTTTTAATCTTTGGTTTTCGGTATTTGTTATTAATTTTATACCTTTAAGAATCTAATCTTCAGTACCCATTTTCTCTTAGGGGTGTGATTACTGGCTTGATTGCTCTTTCCCCTTTTGACTCTCCTTTTTCTCCCTGAGGTCACCTCTACCTCTTCCTTCCTCCTTCTCTTCTCTACTTAACTCTGTGAATCTCTCTGGGTGTTCTGGGCTGTGGAGAACACTTAGGGAAATGATTACTGGCTAAATTGGTCTCTCCCCTTTCGACTTCCCCTCTTCTCTTCCTGGTCACCTACCTCTATCTCCCTCCTCCCTCTTCTCCATGTAACTCTGTGAACCTCTCTGGGTGTCCCTTGCTATGGAGAATTCTTTCACCCATTAAACTAGATGTTTTATCATCTGTGCTATATGGATGGAGAAGTCTTGAGGCTATTGTAAGAATAAGACTGAAAGCCAGAGGCAGGAGGCTTAACTCCAAACCTTGAGAACATCAGAGAACTAATTCCAGGGAACATTAATAGACAAGAGGTCATCCAAAGCCTCCATACTGACCCTGAAACCAAGCTCCACCCAAGGGTCAACAAGTTCCAGAGCAAGAAGTACCACACTAATTCTCCAGCCAAGCAGGAACACAGCCCTGAGCATTAAAAGACAGGCTGCCCAAAGCCATGTCAAACCCACAGACACCCCAAAACTCACTACTGGACACTTCATTGCACTTCAGAGGAAAGAGTTCCAACTTCATCCACCAGAACACAGATGCAAGCTACCCTACCAGGGAACCTTGACAAGCTACTAGTTCAACCCCACCCACAGGGAGCAGGCTCCACAATAAAGAGGAACCACAAACTTTCAGCCTACAGAAAGGGCACCCCAAACATAGCAATCTAAACAAAATTAAAAGGCAGAAAAATATTCAGCAGGCAAAGGAACATGATAAATGCCCACCAAACCAAACAAAAGAGGAAGAGATAGGGATTCTACCTGATAAAGAATTCAGAATAATGATAGTAAAGATGATCCAAAATCTTGAAAACAAAATGGAGTTACAGATAAATAGACTAGAGACAAGGATTGAGAAGATGCAAGAAATGTTTAACAAGGACCAAGAAGAAATAGAGAAGTCAATCAGTAATGAATAATGCAATATCTGAAATCAAAAGCACTCTGGAGGGAACCAACAGTAAAATAACTGTGGCAGAAGATACAATAAGTGAGATGGAAGATAGAATGGTGGAAATAAATGAACCAGAGAGGAAAAAAGAAAAAAGAATTAAATGAGGACAACCTCAGAGACCTCTGGGACAATGTTAAATGCCCCAACATTTGAATCATAGGAGTTCCAGAAGAACAAGACAAAAAGAAAGTACACGAGAAAATACTTCAGGAGATAATAGTTGAAAAATTTCCTAAAATGTGGAAGGAAATAACCACCCAAGTCCAAAAAACCCAGGGAGTCCCAAGCAGGATAAACCCAAGGCAAAACACCCCAAGACACATATTAATCAAACTAATGAAGATCAAACACAAAGAGCAAATATTAAAAGCAGCAAGGGAAAAGCAACAAATAACACACAAGGGGATCCCCAGAAGGATAACAGCTAATTTTTCAATAGAAACTCTTCAGGCTGGAAGGGAATGGCAGGACATACTTAAAATGATGGAAGAGAAAAACCTACAACCCAGATTACTATACTCAGAAAGGATCTCATTCAAACATGAAGGAGAAATCAAAAGCTTTACACACAAGCAAAAGCTGAGAGAATTCAGCACCACCAAATCACCTCTTCAACAAATGTTAAAGGATCTTCTCTAGACAGGAAACACAAAAAGGGTGTATAAACCGGAACCCAAAACAACAAAGTAAATGGCAACAGGATCATGCTTATCAATAATTACCTTAAATGTAAATGGGTTGAATGTTCCAACCAAAAGACAAAGACTGGCTGAATGGATACAAAAACAAGACCCCTATATATGCTGTTTACAAGAGACCCACCCCAAACCATGGACACATACAGATTGACAATGAAGGGCTGGAAAAAGATATTCCATGCAGATGAAGACCAAAAGAGAGCAGGAGTAGCAATACTCATATCAGACAAAATAGATTTTGAAATAAAGGTTGTGAAAAGAGACAAAGAAAGGATACTACATAATGATCAATCCAAGAAGAAGATATAACAATTATAAATATATATGCACCCAATGTAGGAGCACCTCAATATGTAAGGCAAATGCTAACAAGTATGAAAAGGGAAATTAACAGTAAAACAATAATAGTGGGAGACTTTAATACCCCACCAACACCTATGGATAGATCTACCAAACAAAATCAGCAAGGAAACACAAAATTTAAATGATACAATTGACCAGTTAGACCTAATTGATATCAATAGGACATTTCACCCCCAAACAATGAATTTCACCTTTTTCTCAAGTGCACACAGAATATTCTTCAGGATAGATCACATCCTGGGCCATAAATCTAGCCTTGGTAAATTTGAAAGAATTGAAATCAATTCAAGCCTCTTTTCTGATCACAATGTAGTAAGATTAGATATCAACTGCAGGGATAAAAAACTATTAAAAATATAAAATATGAAGGCCAAACAACATGTTTCTGAATAACCAGCAAATCACAGAAGAAATAAAAAAGGAAATCAAAATATGCATAGAAACAAATGAAAATGAAAACATGACAACCCCAAACCTATGGGTTTCAGTAAAGTGAAGAGATGTCGCTCAGTCGTGTCCGACTCTTTGCGACCCCATGGACTGTAGCCCACCAAGCTCCTCTGTCCATGGGATTGTCCAGGCAATAGTACTGGAGTGGATTGCCATTTCCTTCTCCAGAGGATCTTCCTGACCCAGGGATCGAACCTGGGTTTCCCACATTGTAGACAGACGTTTTACCAAAAGCAGTGCTAAGGGGAAAGTTCATAGCAATACAAGTTTACCTAAAGAAGCAAGAGAAAAATTAAGTAAATAACCTAACTTTACACCTAAAGCAACTAGAAAAAGAAGAAATGAAGAACCCCAGGGTTAGTAGAAGGAAAAAAAAATCATAGAAATAAGGGATAAATAAATGAAAAAGAAACAAAGGAGACTATAGCAAAACTAAAAGGTTGGTTCTTCAGGAAGATAAAATAGGCAAACCATTACCCAGAGTCATCAAGAAAAAAAGGAGAAGAATCAAATCAACAAAATTAGAAATGAAAATGGAGAAATCACAACAGACAACACAGAAATACAAAGGATCATAAGAGACTACTATCAGCAACTATATACCAATGAAATGGACAATTTGGAAAAAATGGACAATTCTTAGAAAAGTATAACTTTCCAAAACTAAACCAGGAATAAATAGAAAATCTTAACAGGCCCTTCACAAGCACGTAAATCAAAACTGTAATAAAAAATCTTCCAACAAACAAAAGCCCAGGATCAGATGGCTTCACAGGTGAATTCTATCAAAAATTTAGAGAAGAACTAACACCCATCCTACTCAAACTCTTCCAGAAAATTGCAGAGGAAGGTAAATTCCCAAACTCATTCTATAAGGCTACCATCACCCTAATATCAAAATCAGACAAAGACGCCACAAAAAAAGAAAACTGTAGGCCAATATCACTGAAAAACATACATGCAAAAATCCTCAACAAAATTCTAGCAAACAGAATCCAACAACATATTAAAAAGATCATACATCATGACCAAGTGAGTTTTATCCCAGGGATGCAAGGATTCTTCAATATTCACAAATCAATCAATGTGATATACCACATTAATAAACTGAAAGATAAAATCCATATGATTATCTCAATAGATTCAGAGAAAGCCTTTGACAAAATTCAAACACCTATTTATGATAAAAACTCTCCAGAAAGCAGGCATAGAAGGGACATACCTCAACATAATAAAAGCCATATATGATAAACCTACAGCAAACATTATCCTCAATGGTGAAAAATTGAAAGCATTTCCCCTGAAATCAGGAACAAGATCAGGGTGCCCACTCTCACCACTGCTATTCAAATAGTTTTGGAAGTTTTAGCCACAGCAATCACAGAAGAAAAATAAATAAAAGGAATCCAGATTGGAAAAGAAGTAAAACTCTCACTGTTTGCAGATGACATTATCCTCTAAATAGAAAACCCTAAAGACAGCACCAGAAAATTACTAAAGCTGATCAATGAACATAGTAAATATGCAGGATATAAATCTAATACACAGAAATCCCTTACATTCCTATACACTAACAATGAGAAAACAGAAAGAGAAATTAAGGAAATAATACCATTCCTCCTTGTGATAAAAAGAATAAAATACTTAGGAATGAATCTACTTACAGAAACAAAAGACCTATATATAGAAAACTATAAAACACTGATAAAAGAAATCAAAGATGACACAAATAGTTGGAGAAATATACCATGTTCATGGGTTGGAAGACTCAATATAGTGAAAATGAGTATTCTACCTAAAGCAATCTGTGGATTCAATGCAATCCCTATCAAGATACCAATAGTATTTTTCAGAGAACTAGAACAAATAATTTCACAATTTGTATAGAAATACAAAAAAAAAAAAAAAAAAAAAAAAAAAACCCTCGAATAGCCAAAGCAATCTTGAGAAAGAATGGAACTGAAGGAATCAATCCACCTGACTTCAGGCTATATTACAAAGCTACAGTCATCAAGACAGTATGGTACTGGCACAAAGAAAGAAATACAGATGAATGGAACAGAATAGAAAACCCAGAGATAAATCCACACATATATGGACACTTTATCTTTGACAAAGAATGCAAAAATATACAATGGAAAAAAGAAAATCTCTTTAACAATTGGTGCTGGGAAAACTGGTCAATCACTCATATAAGAATGATCTAGAACACTTTATAACACTATACACAAAAATAAATTCAAAATGGATTAAAGATCTAAATGTAAGACCAGAAACTATAAAACTCCTAGAGGAAAACATAGGCAAAACACTCTCTGACATAAATCACAGCAAGATCCTCTATGACCCACCTCCCAGTGTAATGGAAACAAAAGCAAAAATAAACAAATGGGACCTAATTAAACTTAAAAGCTTTTGCATGATGAAGGAAACTATAAGCAAGGTGAAAAGACAACCTTCAGAATGGGAGAAAATAATAGTAAATGAAGCAACTGACAAAGAATTAATCTCAAAAATATACAAGCAGCTCCTGCAGCTCAATTCCAGAAAAATAAACGGCCCAATCAAAAAATGGGCCAAAGAACTAAACAGACATTTCTCCAAAGAAGACATTCAGATGGCTAAGAAACACATGAAAAAATGCTCAACATCACTCATTATCAGAGAAATCAAAAAGCCACAGTGAGGTACCATCTCATGCCTGTCAGAATGGTTGCTCTCAAAAAGTCTACAAACAATAAATGCTGGAGAGGGTATGGAGAATAGAGAACGCTCTTACACTGTTAGTGGGAATGCAAACTAGTACAGCCACTATGGAACAGTGTGGAGATTCCTTTAAAGACTGGAAACAGAACTGCCATACAACCCAGAAATCCCACTGCTGAGTATACACACTGAGGAGACCAAAACTGAAACAGACACATATACCCCAATGTTCATCACAACACTTTTTACAATAGCTAGAACATGGAACCAACCTAGATGTCCATCGGCAGATGAATGGATAAGAAAGCTGTGGTACATATGCACAATGGAACACTACTCAGTTATTAAAAAGAACACATTTGAATCAGTTTTAATGAGGAGGATGAAACTGGAGCCTCTTATGCAGAGTGAAGTAAGTCAGAAAGAAAAACACCAATACAGTATATTAACACATATATATGGAATTTAGAAAGACGGTAATGATGACCCTATATGAAAGACAGCAAAACAGACACAGATATGAAGAACAGACTTTTGGACTCTATAAGAGAAGGTGAGGGTGGGATGATTTGAGAGAGTAGCATTGAAACATGTGTATTACCATATGTGAAATAGATCACCAGTCCAAGTTTGATGCATGAAATGGCACTCAAAGCCAGTGCACTGGGACAACCCAGAGGGATGGGATGGGGAGGGAGGGGAAGGGGTGTTCGGGACAGGGGACACATGTACACCCATAGCTAATTCACGTCAATATATGGCTGAAACCACCACAGTATTGTAATTAGCCTCCAATTAAAATAAGTGAATTAATTTTTAAAAGAAAAAATGAAGAGCGAAGCCCTTGGGTATTAATAATGCTTGAGAGTTACTTTATTTAACATTTTTTATTGAAGAATTCTGAATTTAGAAACAGAGGCTCTTCAGATACTGGAACACTCAACAACATAGAGCTCAGAAGGCAGAAGTTGGTCAATGAGATGAAAGAAGATCATTGAAAGAGAGGAATACAATAAGCAATTATCATTTAGAAGTACTGAATGAAAAATGTATCCCACACAAAAATCATACTTGAACACTAAATACCAGATTTCAGAGGTGTATTGGCTGAAAGACGGTTGAGGGCTGGTGTTTATGAAGTTTGTGGAGACATCATCCAATACTTCTTAAGGACAGAGGTGCTCAGCTGCCTGGAGTTCTGGCTGTTGCCCTCAGGCTGAAAGGAGTGACCTTAGGTAGTTTATGTTCCATTCCCATAACTGGTCAGTGCAGGACTACAAAGGATCAGCTTTCTTATTTTAATCCGGGACAACTCTGAAGGGTAGTACCAACTCCATGGCTTCCTGTGAGATAAGCTAAGCCTTTGTGTAATCGCATGGAAATCCACCTTCTCTCCCACTGGATCCTCTTGGCCTCACTCAGTGTTATTGTTGAGAGCACTGCCTAATAAACCTCCTGCAAGTGGGTCTTCAGCTCAGCATCTGTTTGGTGGAGAAACTGATCCACCATGGTTTTTTTCATGTGATTATACACCAGTCTGTTTCAGGTAGTTCTAATAGTTGGGACCCTTTCAAGGTACTCTCTTGACTCTATGGCATACTCAAAGTAAATCTGAGGTTTGTTTCTTCTTATAAGCTCACCTGTATAATTTATGCCTTAATTGATGCAATAATGTCACCCCAACCATTCTAAGAGATTTGCATAAATAAAAGAAATACTTAAAAGCATAGAGGTTTAGCTGAAGTAATGTTCATCATAGTATCTTTAAAATGAAAAAATGAAAATAGATTTAAAAAATTAAATAAGGGACTGATGAGAGCCAATAATTGATAAAATGGAAGTGAATGTTGGCAACACATTAGAAAGTACTAATGCTGTTATTCAGTTACATCAGTTCAGTCACTCAGTCGTGTCCGACTCTTTGCATCCACATGGGCTGCAGCATGCCAGGCCTCCCTGCTCATCACCAACTCCTGGAGTTTACTCAAACTCATGTCCATTGAGTTGGTGATGCCATCCAACCATCTCATCCTCTGTCTTCCCTTTCTCCTCCCATCTTCAATCTTTCCCAGCATCACGGTCTTTTAAAATGAGTCAGTTCTTCATATCAGGTGGTCAAAGTATTGGAGTTTCAGCTTCAGCATCAGTCCTTCCCATGAATATTCAGGACTGATTTCTTTTAGGATGGATTGGATGGATCTCCTTGCAGTCCAAGGGACTCTCATAGTCCTCTCCAATACCACAGTTCAAAAGCACCAGTTCTTCGGTGCTCAACTTGCTTTATAGTCCAACTCTCCCATCCATACATGACAACTGGAAAAACCATAGCCTTGACTAGACAGACCATTGTTGGCAAAGTAATGTCTCTGCTTTTTAAATGCTGTCTAGGTTGGTCATAACTTTTCTTTCAAGAAGTAAGTGTCTTTTAATTTCATGGCTGCAGTCATCATCTGCAGTGATTTTGGAGCTCCCCAAAATAAAGTCTGTCACTGTTTCCATTGCTTACCCATCTATTTTCATGAAGTGATAGGACTAGATACTATGATCTTCATTTTCTGAATGTTGAGCTTTAAGCCAACTTTTTCATTCTCCTCTTTCACTTTCACCAATTGGCTCTTTAGTTATTCTTCACTTTCTGCCATAAGGGTGGTATCATCTGCATATCTGAGGTTATTGATATTTCTCCTGGCAATCTTGATTCCAGTTCTGCTTCATCCAGCCCAGCATTTCTCATGATGTACTCTGCATACAAGTTAAATAAGCAGGGTGACAATATGCAGGCTTGATGTACTCTATTGGAACCAGTGTGTTGCTCCATGTCCAGTTCTAAGTGTTGCTTCCTGACCTGCATACAGATTTTTCAGGAGACAGGTCAGGTGGTCTGGTATTTTCATCTTTTTCAGAATTTTCCACAGTTTGTGGTGATCCACACAGTCAAAGGCTTTGGGACAGTCAATAAAGCAGAAATAGATGTTTTTCTGGAACTCTTTTGCTTTTTTGATAATCCAACAGAAACCACAATCACAGAAAGCCACAAAGACAGAAAACTAACCAATCTGATCACATGGACCACAGCTTGCCTAACTTAATGAAACTATGAGCCTTGCTGTGTAGGGCTACCCAAGACAGACGGGTCATGGTGGAGAGTTCTGACAAACTGTGGTTCACTGGAGAAGGGAATGGAAAGTCACTTGAGTATTCTTGCCTTGAGAACCCCATGAACAGTATGAAAACGCAAAAGAGTAGGACACTGAAAGATGAACTCCCCAGGTTGATAGGTGCCCAATATGCTACTGGAGATCAGTGAAGAAGTAACTCCAAAAAGAATGAAGGGAAGGAGCCATAGCAAAAACAGCACCCAATTGTGGATGCGACTGGTGATAGAAGCAAAGTCCAATGCTGTAAAGAGCACTATTGCATAGGAACCTGGAATGTTAGGTCCATGAATCAAGGCAAATTGGAAGTGGTCAAGCAGAAGATGGCAAGAGTGAACATCGACATTCTAGGAATCAGCAAACTAAAATGGACCAGAATGGGTGAATTTAACTCAGATGACCATTATATCTACTACTGTGAGCAAGAATCCCTTAGAAGAAATGGAGTGGCCCTCATAGTCAACAAAAGAGCCTGAAATACAGTACTTTGATGCAATCTCAGAAACAACAGAATGATCTCTGTTCATTTCCAAGGCAAACCATTCAATATCATGGTAATCCAAGTCTCTGCCCCAAGCAGTAATACTGAAGAAGCTGAAGTTTAATGGGTCTATGAAGACCTTCAAGACCTTTTCAAACTAACACCCAAAAAAGATGTTCTTTTCATTATAAGGAACTGGAATGCAAAATCTGGAAAAACAGGCAAATTTGGCTTTGGAGCACAGAATGAAGCAGGGCAAAGGCTAATAGTTTTGCCAAGAGAATGCACTGGTCATAACAAACACCCTCTTCCAACAACACAAAAGAAGACTCTATACATGGATATCACCAGATGGTCAACACTGAAATCAGATTGAATACATTCTTTGCAGCCAAAGATGGAGAAGCTCTATACAGTCAGCAAAAACAATACAGGGAGCTGACTGTGGCTCAGATCATGAACTCCTTATTGCCAAATTCAGACTTAAATTGAAAAAAGTAGGGGAAACCACTAAATCATTCAGGTATGACCTACATCAAACATTATTATTATTTGCCTATGGATTAGGAGCAGGAGGAGAAGGGGACAACAGAGGATGAGATGGCTGGATGGCATCACTGACTCGATGAACATGAATCTGAGTGAACTCCGGGAGTTGGTGATGGACAGGGAGGCCTGGCGTGCTGCGATTTATGGGGTCGCAAAGAGTCAGACACGACTGAGCGACTAAACTGAACTGAACTGAATAACTACTTTATTATTGCATTTGCTCTTTCCACAAATTCTCCATATCCCGATGCTTTCCCCTGGATGAAAAATAGCTATAGTAAATATAGTTTTAATATGTAAAGAAACTGCTCCACCACTCTGGTGTGGTGCTTCATGTTCCTCCAACATTGGAATAACTTTTTCGGATTAAGAAATTTCTTCTTAATACCTTTCTCAAAATTCATATGGACATTTCATTTTTTTTTTTGCTTTTGTTTCTTTTCCTTTTGTCTGTGAGAACTTTTTGGTGCTTTCTAATTCACCCTAGATTCCTGCTTCTACATGAACTCTGTAGAATGGACTGAATAAATCAATAAACGTCTTTCTTATCAAATATATCCCCAAGTATCTTCCTAAATGCAGCAGTAATCTAACTGGCATTCAAACACTCCCAAATAGATCTAAAGTGTGGGTTTATTGCTCTAATTATTTTCTATGAAAGCAGTTCTACTTTATTACCCAAATGAGAGCTATTATTGTCTTTCCTTCTGATAATTGTGTTTGTGGTATTTATTTCAGGGTTTTTAAGATCTTTTAAAGGCTATTTAGGTTTTCTCTTTTTTATGAATTTAATGATAATTAAAATAATGGATTAGAAGGCTTGGAAAATCAAATCATTATTCAGCCAGAACAATAGAAGGGCTTATTTAATTGACCACCTCAAATCATATTAAACCAATCATAGAAGAATCATCACAAAGATTCAAACACTGCAGATACTGTTATCCTTTCTATAGGCTACAAGACATTTTCTCCAGAGGTTTTAAAATTTAAAGGCTGGTTAAATTAGCAGGTGGTTAAGTTCAGACTTTTATATAGGAGGCAGCTGGACATTTTTCAATTTACCACTATCGTGATTCATTTATTAATTTCTACTGGCATAGTAATTTGAACTCATGGTATGAAAGGGAAGACTCAGAATAAGGTTTAATGATAAGACCACCAAATGCTTTGTTTGTTATCAAAGGTGGAATACTAGAAGTGAGTTACAGTTGTTGTTTATCTTCCAGACATGCAAGATAAATTTGTTCTGCCAGGATTAAGATTATAGTAGAAGTGCAAACTTCCCTGTTAACTCAGTGGGTAAAAAATCTTCCTGCAATGAAGGAGACTTGAGTTTGATTCCTGGGTTGAGGAAGATCCCCTGGAGATGGAAATGGCAGCCCAGTCCAGTATTCTTGCCTGAAAAATTCCGTGGACAGAGGAGCCTGGCAGGCCACAGTCGACGGGGTCACAAAGTGTCGAACACAGCTGACTGACTTTGCAGCAGCAGAAGGGCAACTCTTTTGATTAAGAAAAAAATAGCATTTAATGATAAAATAGCAAGTTATTTGCCATGGTTCATAAGAATTCATGCTTAAAACTTATACCTTTGCAAATATCTCTTCACAATCATATCACTTATCTCTGTTCACTTAAATTACTAATAAATTTGATGTGCTCCCTTACTTTTATAAACTGGCTGTATGATTTGGTGTTGGAAAAGAGATAGATTCAAGGAGAGCAAACCAAACTAAATTGAGTTCAACAAAGACTTGACTTATCCGATTTGCTTTAAGACTGGCATCTAGTTCTTTCAACAGACAAACGTCACCTGTAGTACGCATGATGTAACCCAGTGAAGATTCAGAGAAATAAGTACTCATATGCTGTGTTTATAGTGTGCATGAACACAATCTTTTTAAGGCTGTGAGCTGTATTAAAGTTTCTAAAATGAGCTTAGTGGATGTGCAAATGTGATAGTGAAATGTCCAGCAATTTCACTTATAGAAATTTTGAAAAGTTAAACAATAATCTGTGAAAGATTTAATTATAGAAATGTTCATTACAGTATTTTTATAATAGATAAAAATAGAAATAAATGTCCAACTCATGCAGTTTATTAAATAAATTAAGGTATACGGACACAGGGGAATGAGTGCCTACATAGAAGAATATTGACAGGAAAAAGTGCTCATATATATTAAGATCTGGTAATAAAACTGTGTTAGAAAATCTGGTAATAAAATCTGTGTTAAAAAAAAAAGACTATCCATGTTAAACATATACATTCACAGAAAGTGACTGGGAAAACAGTGACAACTCTGAGTAGAATTAATGGAATATAAGTTTTCCTCTTTTTGCTTGGCTTTATTTTCTAAAAATAGTTTTGTAATGATGATGTATTTATTTTGCAAAGAGGGGAAAGTTCAAATGCACAGGAGTGATTAGTCAAGAGGCGTGACTCATTTTCCCTAAACTTTCCTCTGTAACAGATATATTAACTGAGGAGATAAGTGGGATTTTAAAAACAGGTTGCTCTCTTAAACCAAGATAGCACTAAATTTACAGTTTCAGATTTATAGCAGTAGGCTCATGGTCTCAGCTTACTGTCTTCTCAATAGTATTTGTCAAGGACACTCATGTGCAATATGTGTAGGGTAAAAACATAGTTGTATATGATATAACCTTCATACAGCCTTATCTAATTATCAATAATTAATCAATATATTAACATTTCAGCAAAAAAAAATTTAAAAATCTCATCAAATATGTACTGAGAAGAGAATAAAAGCACAAATAATAATAAAATGCTTTTTCAAAAGCTACTACAATCTACCATGTAGTTACACCCATAACTATACACTAGTATGTATGTCACTAGTATGTGCATTGATTGATTTGTAGAACTATAAAAATAGTGAAGCATATTGAAAATGGAATGAATATGCAGTGCATTTTGTGTTTTTAAACTGGATTTAATCTCAACTGCCTAGGTCTATCCTCTTAGGGACAGGTTCTATATTCTTTCCACTCAGTCTTTAGGAGGAAGGCAATGGCATCCCACTCCAGTACTCTTGCCTGGAAAATCCCATGGACAGAGGAGCCTGATGGGCTGTAGTCCATGGGGTCGCGAAGAGTCAGCCACAACTAAGCGCCTTCACTTTCACTTTTCACTTTCATGCACTGGAGAAGGAAATGGCAACTCACTCCAGTGTTCTTGCCTGGAGAATCCCAGGAATGGGGGAGCCTGGTGGGCTGCCGTCTAGGGGGTAGCGCAGAGTCGGACACGACTGAAGCGACTTAGCAGCAGTAGCAGCAGTGGTGACATCGTTACTAGTAAGCCTCTCCTGACTGTTTCAGGAAAATCTGATCTTTCCCTCTTCTGTGCAGTGGAAACTTTTAGTTTGGGTTCCTGTTATAGAATTTAGTTCAACTCATTCAAAAATTGGTCCATATATTTGCCTACTCTACTAAACTGTCAACAAAGCAAGAATTATATGAAATTCATCTTCATATTACTAACGGAAACCTTCTATAACAAATGATTGATACAAATGGTACACTGCTTACTAAAAATTTGTGTATTGGAATGGTTTAGTCAATGAATCTCTTTTTGCATGTGATAAACTGAATGTTTGTGTTCCTCCAAATTAATATTTTGAAACCCTAATCTGCAATGTGATGCTATTAGGAGATGGGGCTTTTGAGAGGTAACTAGGATTAAATGAGGTAATGTGACTGGGGCCTCAGTCTGATGGACTGGCATTCTTAGGAGATAGTAGAGAGGTCTCTCTCTTTGAGTGTGTACAGAAGAGGTCATTTCAGCATACGAAGACATAGTGGCAGTTTATGAGCCAAGAAAGACACCTCAGAATAAAACCTAACTTTACAGAGCTTGATCTTGAACTTCTCAGGCTCCAGAACTGTGAGAAATGTTTCTATTGTTCAAGGCAGCCAGTCTATGGTATTTTGTTTTGGTAGCCTGAGTAAACTAATAGATTGCATCTATCAGAATTAATTATCCTAACTACCATTTGTATGTTAGTTATAAGTTTTTACAAAGGTATAAACATATCTATGGTATCAGTAGAAAACAAGTTAATGATAATTTATCTTAAACATAAACCATTAAAACCAAACAGGCCTTATATATCCAGGTCATTGGCAAACATTATTTGATATAAGTAAATGCATGATTTAACACAGTTCTATAGCTTAAAAGGAGCACATTATTCCAAAAACCTTATATGAATATATCCTTATATTCTGTTTAGTTACAAATGTGGTTCTATTACACAAAAATTTAAAATTTATTTTTCTCTTATATTAGATCTATTTTGCAATAATTTCTCTTTCTTACCCTCCTTTGTCTGATGTGCTGTTTTAAAATTAGAATCTCACATCTTAATTGAAACCATCTCCAGACTGCCAGGTTATTGGAATATTTATGGGTTTCATTTCATATATCACCATATCTAATTTCTAGCCACATCAATTAAAATATAAAAATCTCAATGAAATATAAATAGTATGAGAAAAACTAATGTTTCTTAAATGCTCAGAACACTCCTTCTCCATCACCTTGAATACAAAACTACTATGCTGTACTGTCTGCATAGAGAAGCCAAACAGGTGGAATGCAAATCAGGAGAAAGTCATTGACAGATAAATTAAATAGTCATGATCTGAATATTGAGTTTAGCAAACATCACAGTCTATTGGCGCCAAGCTAGATTTCTTGTCTTGTACAAAAATGTTATGTAGTTCTTATTAAGCAGTCATCCATCTAAGTGACTTCAAGGCCCTTAAGACCCAAATAGGCAAAGCTCATCTATCAGCCTCTTGACTTCAGTCAGAGCCACAGCAGGTTCCATAATAAGCTGAGTCCACGTATTCTAATCATTTTGTTACAGGAAGAAATCCCGTTTTTACTGTAATTTTTAGTGAGATATTGGTTACTTTATTAAGTACTCCTTTTGATCTGTTGACTCTTAGTTATGGACTATGAACAAGAGTAGCAGAATATATTGTTTTTGAAGAGAAATTTTCCGTGATTTATGCTTGGTCTATTGTCTGACTTTAGAATCTAGGGGGGAAAATTATTTTCTGATAACTAAATGCAAGGATGCTTGTCATTTTCCGATAGAACGTTTCCAAAGCAGGCTAAAATGGCAGGATGGATAAAATGGTGAACAATAGTGGAAACAATTTTAAATTCAAAACAGGTGATTTTAGTGCATGTATTTTCATCAGTATATTAAATCCCAACAAGTATAGCAATTTTCAGTACCAGATTTAAAAGTCAAAAATTAAGCTAAACCAGCTATTTGGCATCATATCAACAAATAATTGTCCTAGGATTTAATTAAAGTTAAATCTTTTTTTTTTCAGCTTAAAGTAATTACAATTCTAATGCCAGAGGAGTTATAATGACAATATTTTCTCTTCAAAATAATTTGAAGTTTAACACAATCTCAGGGAAAACATTCATCAGCAGAAATGTCAAAGTTTTTTTTTTTGTGTGACAGTGATGACAAACTCAGCAAGCAAGAATAGAAAATACATTTTTGAAATCAACTGTAGAGAAAGAGATCTAAGATCTAAGAATTTATAAAACTATAATATAGTTTTAAATGTTGGGGTAATGAATGGTAGTCATATAAGCAGAAAAATCAAAGTAATAAAAGACTTCAAAATACTTTAGAAACAAAGCAGGTATTTATTTATGGCACAACAAATGCCAGACACATTTCACCCATTCTTTTCTCTAACCATTGTGGCAAAACTGTGAAGCAGGCATTATCATTTTGACTATTTTATTTTTAAATTTTTATTTATTTCTGGCTGTGCCGGGTCTTGGTTTCGCATGCGGGCTTTCTCCAGTTGTGGTGAGTAGTGGCTACTCTCTAGATGCAGTGTGCAGGCTTCTCATTACAGTGCTATCTCTTGTGGAGTCAGGTTCCAGGGCACACGGGCTTCAGCAGTAGCAGCTCAAGGGCACTAAAGTGTGAGCTCAATAGTTGTGGCGCACAGGCTTAGTTGACCCCGGCATGTGGCATCTTCCCAGACCAGGGATCAAATCCATGTCCTCTGTGTTTTTTCAGGTGATTCTTAACCACGGAATCACCAAGAAAGTCCAAGTTTGACTTAAATTGAGAAAAAACTGAAAGTAGTAAGAAGGTAGATCCTTTTTTTTCCCTCAAGTGACTTTATTGAAGTATAATTGATATACAATAAACCCCCTGCATAAAAACCTGCAAGTTGGAAACTTTCAAAATGGGAACATATACTTGTAGGCCAGCTCTTTTACTGTACTACAAGGTAGTAGTACAAGGTGCTATGCAGTAAGATTTAAAGATTTTTCTTTATTTTTGGTGTTTATTTTGTATGTATTATTTGTGTGAAAAGTACTATAAACCTATTACAGTGTGGTACCCTATAGCTGATTGTGTTAGTTGGGTACTTAGGTTAATTTTGTTGGACTTAGGAACAAATTGGATTATGAATGTACTCTTAGAACAGAACTCATTCATGTGGAGGGGACTTACTGTACCATAAACTGAACTACTTATAGCATAAGGTTTGAATCCTAAATAAAATATTAGCAAACCAAATTCAATAGTATATTAAAAGGATCATGATGGATTTATTTCAGGGATTCAAGGATGGTTCACCACAGGCAAAAAAGTAAATAGGATATGCCACATTAATAAAATGAAGGATAAAATCATATGATCAACTCAATCATCGTCATTCATTCCCCAAGTCATGTCCAGCTCTTTGCAACCCTATGAACTGCAGCACTCCAGACTCCTCTGTCCATGGTATTCTCCAGGCAAGAATGCTGGAGTGGGTTGCCATGCCTTCCTCCAGGGGATCTTTCCGACCCACAGATTGAACTTGCCTCTCTTACGTCTCCTGCCCTTGCAGGTGGATTCCTTACCACTAGCACCACCTGGGAAGCCCAATCAGCTCAACAGAAGTAAGAAAAAACATGTTATGAAATTCAACACACTTTTATGATAAAAACTATAAACAACATCTTTTAAGAAGGAAGGTACCTCTATTTAATAAAGGTCATATGTGACAAGCCTATAGCTAAGTTATGCTAAGATCAAGTATGAGACAAGTATGTCCATTCTTTGGGATACCCAGGTAGCACTAGTGGTAAAGAACCCATTAGCAGGAGACATGAGAGAACGCAGGTTTAATCCCTGGGTCTGGAAGATCCCCTGGAGGAGCAAATGGCAACCCACTGCAGTATCTTTGCCTGGAGAGTCCCATGGACAGAGGAGCCTGGCAGGCTAGAGTCCCTACGGTTGCCAAAAGACTGACACAACTGAAGTGGCTTAGCACACATACATGCCCATTCTTTCTACCTTCCTTCACTGCAGTACTGAGAGTCCTAGATGGATCAGTTAAGCGAGATAAAGGAAAAAAGACATTGGAACTGGATGGGAGGAAGTAAAATTTTCTGTTTGCAGTGACATGATATCATGTGTAGAAAACCATAAGACTCCACCAAAATACTGTTAGAACTAACAAATGAATTCAGTAAAGTTCCAGGATGCAAAAATCAACTTATAAAAATCAATTGTATTTCTAAACACTAGCAACAAATCATCAGAAAAAGAAACTAAGAGAACATTTTCATTTACAAAAGCTTAAATGGTAATCAATTTTATTATCAATTAAAAGTTATACCCCTATTTGAAAATTTTTACAATTTCTTTTGAAGAATTACTTTAAACGTCAGTCTGATTTCTGATAAAGAATCTTGTGATTCGTCATGTATTTATAATCATGCTTTTACATTATATTTTGTGATTATTTTCTATGTGAGTTACTAGTCTATGTTTAAAACAAAGTACGTCTGCTAAAAATTTACCCAGAGTGTTTTAGTTTTCTCTTTTATCCATAATACAGTGAACTATTATATTTTTTATACACAATGGAGCATTTTTTCCAACTTTTAAAAGTTTTTTGTAATTGGAGGATAATTGCTATACAACATTATATTGACTTCTGCTGTACAACATTGTTAATCAGTTATAACTATATACTATATATATATATATATATATATATACATCTCCCCTCCCTCTTGTGCCTCCCTCCTGCCTCCCATCCCAGCCCTCTAGGTCTTCACAGAGTGCCAGGCTGGCTTCCTGTGTTATACAGCTTCCCACTAGCTAGCTATTTTACACATGACACTGTATGTATGTTAATATTCCTGTCTTAATTCATCCTGTCCTCTTCATCCTCTGCTGTGCCCACAAGTCCATTCTCTATGCCTGCATGTCCATTGCTTCTCTGCAGATAGATTCATCAGTACCATTTTTTTGAGATACCATATATATGTGTTAATATGCAGTATTTGTTTTGCTCTTTCTGATTTATTTCACTCTGTATAACAGGCTCTAGGTTCATCCACCTCACTACCATTGACCTGAATTTGCTCCTTCTTATGGCTGAGTAATATCACAATGAAACATTTTAAATGAATCATCTAATGATGTCTTATTTCAGTAGACTAGAACTCTAGGTAAATAAGCATTTTGGAAATATTGTTTCTTTTTTGCTTGTCTTTTTTTCTTTTTATTTTACTTTACAATACTGTTGTTTCTTATGTCAAAAAATAAAGTGCTGCTGGAATCTAAGAACCCTGCTTTTAAACAAGGGTCAGTGACATCATCTCCTTTTCTAGTACTCTTTCTGCTTTGTTTATCGGAGATTACAGAAAAAATTTATTTTGTGAGGAAAATATTTGTTTTTAGACATTCTTGTCACATCAGTGTTCACATTCATGAAAACATTGCATTTCTGTGTCAGAATAAATTTGACAATAATTAGGAATTCAATAAATAGAACCACTGCATGAAATTCAATTTTCATGTTTGAATAACTCTGGCTACAAGTTAAAAATTTTAGCCACTGGTATATCTGCTTTTAAAAATAGTGCACTATATTTAGAGATATTATACACCTGAGTTCCCGCTACCTTGTCAATTTTTCTACTATATTATGAGGAAAAAAAGCATGTAGTGAATTCTGAATCACAGAATTCAAGTTTAATCTGTTTTGCATGCTCTTCAAGGGTAGGTGTATACCCTGAAGCTTCCTGTTGGATGCCTCCCCACAATAGATTGATTCACTTGAAGAATCAAACTAAAATGGTTATAAAATGGAATCTTATAGTGGGTACAAAATGGCATCTTCCAAGGTAGGCACATCTATTCTCTAATTCATAATTCTTTCTCTAGGTGTGTCTGATGGACTGTTTAACTTCTCTATTGTGTCTAGAGAACAATATGCAAAAATGTACTTTTTGATTGTTAGAAATTCTACTTGGTATTTTCTATAATTATTTTCCTTTTTAGAAATCTCCCATAATAGCTCATTTGCAGTTTTATTGTTAATTTTATAAACATTTTAAGCATACTCATCTTAAATTCTATAGGAAGAGTCTAGGATCTATCGTTCTAGTTGGCATCTAATTTTGCTCTTTGTTTTGCTTCCTCTTGATCATGGTGACTATATCCTGGTGTCTTCTAATTAGGTGTCTGAGCTGATATTTGACTGATCTAAATCTATGGGAATTCTGTGAGGTTGGGGTTGAAGGGATTCTCCTTCAGAGAATATGTGCCTCTTTCTAGGTTAAGGGAAACCAAGAATCCACTACAAGTTAATTTTGCAGTCTGAAGTCTCCTAGTCCATGTAGGCATTGTTAGGTCTGTGGTTATAAATTCTCAAGGAGTCCTTTAGGGAGGGAGGATTAGAGGCAGAGAGGAGCAAGGTTCTTTTTCTTCTTTTTTTCCCAAGTCAGAGTGCAGGCCAAAATAACTGTATTTTCCTATTGTCATCCTTGGTCAGAAAATAGATTTTTTTTTTCTCTAGCTCACTCTAAATAAAATATGGTTCTCCAAGAATCCTGATTTATGAACAAAGTCGTATTTCTAGCTCTCCATCACTTGCAAACCCCAAGTCTTCTATCCCATGAATACAGCCCTAGAAAACCAAGACTTTACATTCCTGAGTGTGGCAAACATCCTCGGTACTCAAGTTGCTTTAACATCCTTAATGCTATTCCTGCCTCACCTGCCCCATCACTGGCAACCATAAGAGCCTCTGTTGACAGTTAGATGCCATATTCTTCACAAATGACCTTTTCTGTGGGCATTTCCTGCTCCCCTATGACATCACTACCTCTAGTGGAGAAACACTCCACTTACCTGGAACCTAGTTTTTGCTTTTGTTTGTTGGCATTATGACCCACCTGCCATTTCTCTTGAAGACTGGGCCCTGCTTTCGAAATTAAATTAAACTCATATATCTTTGTCTTTACATATATAAGTGTGTGTAAATATATATATAAATGTATAAGATATATCCATGTCATGTATATTTGCATCACTAAACCCTAGTCTTATTCCACTGTTTTGAGACTGGCTTTTGCATTCTCTGGGATCTCGGCCTGTTGTCTCTCCTTCCAATGGTTGCATTGCCATCTACTCTGTAGTTAGACAACAGACACATTAATCTCAGATGATTAATTTCCCTATTCTATATGTTTCCAAGAAGAAAACATATTATTTCATTTTTTGTTCCTCCGAAGTTGGCTTATTTTATTATTTTGAAATTATAAAATAATATATACTTTATTTCAAAACCACTCCCTCTCCTCTCCTGTCATTCCCAGAATCTCGTATACCAGAGATAATCATTATTAAAGTTTGATCCTTTGTGTGAATCTTTGCTGCCAAAAAGCATATCAACAAGTTCTTATACCTTAAATTTCATTCGTAGTCAGACTTTTTCATATCAAAATTATCGTGGGCATGTTTCTTTATTAACGCCTATAGAATTATCATATTACTTTTAATTTCTATGAAGTATTCAGTTGTACTGAATATACATAATGTATACAAAATCTTCTAGAGAAGAAAATGTAGATTTTCTCCAAATTACAAAAAATATTTCATCCAATGATTATTTGTAAAGCCCACGATATGATTCATTTCCATGGAATAAAGTTCTATAAGTGAAATTACTGAATAAATTGGTATGGTCTTTTAAAAATTTGATGCATATTGGCAGATTGAAGTCTAAATAGATTAACATTATTCAGTACTAAGCATTACCAATCATATTCATCTTTGGCCATATAATTGGTCATTTATTATATTTAATTGTTAATTGATTTAGTAATATTTTAGCAGCTTTTTTAGTTCTGACATTTAAATTAAATGCCAGCTTTTTCATCTATCTATCCTATAGATAATGATATAGTAAAGTTTCCCTGGTGGCTCAGATGGTAAAGAATCTGCCTGTAATGCAGGAGAGTCTTACCAGGTGGCTCTAGTTGTAAGGAACTCAGCAGCAAATGCAGGAGACGTAAGATACGCAGGTTCAATCCATGGGTCGGGAAGATCCCCTGTAGGAGAACATGGCAACTCACTCCAGTATTCTTGCTTGGAGAATCCAATGGACAAGGGAGTGTGGAGGGCTACAGTCCATAGGGTTGAGAGGAAACATAACATGCATGCATGCATGCAATGCAGGAGACTTTGGTTTGATCCTTGGGTTGGGAAGACCCCCTTGAGAAGGGAATGGCAACTTACTCTAGCATTCTTGCCTGGGAAATCCAGTGGACAGAGGAGCCTGGCAGGCTACAATCCATGGGGTTGCAAAGAGTCAGGCACGACTAAACAACTAATTTATAGCTATAGATAGATAATGTCAATGAAGATGTAGATAAACTGTTAGTTATCTAACTGTTAGCTAACTTAGCTATTAAGTTAGCAGAAACTTAATTCTTTTTGTTAGAAATTATAAAATATAGAAGTATGTTAGGGGGGGAAAAAGTGCAAAGTTTTTCGTATCTCCCACTTTTTCTTCATTTTTCAATCCCAGGCTTAGATATTGTAAAGATTTTGCTATGTATCCTTCCAGAACTTTTTATTAGTAAACAAAGATAGGGACTTTGTATATATGCTCTCCTATATCTTTCTCTTTTTCTTCAGTGTAAACATTTCACTTTGGGAACTGTAGCTATGACGAAATGATTTCAATGGCGACATAATATTTAATAGCATGGATATCAAATTCTCTGGGCTTCCTAGATGGTCCAGTAGTAAAGAATCTGTCTGTCAATGCAAGAGACATGAGTTCGATCCCTATGTCAGGAAGATCCCCTGGAGAAGGAAATGGCAACACACTTCAGTATTCTTGCCTGGGAAATCTCATGGACAGAAGAGCTTGGCAGGCTGCAGTCCATAGGGTCACAAAAGGACAGATCTCTGTGATTAAACAGCAACACAACAAATTCTCTATTTTAATGTTCCTCCAATGATGGGCATGTTTGGTGTCTTGGGTTCTTTACTCTTGCCAATACTGCCAAGGATCCTCTTTACGTACTATCCCTGTAGTGCTTTTTCTTGTCCCTGGCTGTCCTCACCACATCCATGGACAACATTGGTTTTTACAATGAAACAAGATCAGAGAGGGTATTGATTTGTTGAAACAGACTTTTTTGGTAATGGGGAGGGTGAACTTGAATCCAAGCCCAGATTTTAAACCTAGTTTTGTTCCCATGCAAATTTTATCTTTGGACATCTTATGCAATATAAAATGTCATTTTAAATGCTCTAACAGCAATAACAAATTGCTCATAGCCACTGGAAGAAAATCTGACATTTTTCTTCTAGCTGTTCTCAAACTCCAATATGACTTTGATGTTTCCTTTTTTCATGCTTGAATGTTGTTCACTTTTTACCAAGCTCAACACGCTTTCTCATTGCTTTCTGTAATCTCTAACTATTTTGCTTTTGTGGTACATTTGGCTTGATTTTTCTGCACTTGTCTTCCTGATCCTTGCTTGTAGGATCACTCTACCTCAGATCACAGCAGCCACCTGTTCTCTCTTCTCAGTGCATATTTCTAAAGCCAACTTTCTTACCCAGTAAAGTAGGGATGATCATTCTGCTTTATTAAATGCACCCCTTACACATAATTATATATAAAATTTTCTCATATGCACAAACTAAGTATGACGAAGTGACAAAATAGACAAAGTCACAATAGCTGATGGTAATAATAAACTGAACGTGTTACTTGCCTGGTCCTGGGCCCAATTCTTCACTTGCATATTCTCATTTAATTCTTCCAATGTCTTCATGAGTTAATCACTATTATTGTGTCCATTTTAGAGGTTAAATAACTTGGCAAAAAGATGTACATTTATATGAAAAGAAACAGGGATTTCAACTCAAGTCTGTCTGGCTCCAGCACCCAATTATCAATTGTTCCTCCTTTAGGTGAATAACCAGATGCTTGGGCTTCCCTGGTGGCTCAGAGGGTAAAGCGTCTGCCTGCAATGCAGGAGACCTGGGTTTGATCCCTGGGTCAGGGAGATCCCCTGGAGAAGGAAATGGCAACCCACTCCAGTACTCTTGCCTGGAAAATCCCATGGACAGAGAAGCCTGGTAGACTACGGTCCATGGGATCACAAAGAGTTGGACGTGACTGAGCGACTTCACTTAAGTCTGATTTCCATAATATGAAGGGAAACTTATCTTTCTAATAAATGTAATTTGAATATTAATGGAAGCACATATAGAAATAAATCCCAACGTATATACCTACCTGACTTGTAACTTTTCAGGATTTTATTAATGCTTGGCTAGAGGACACACTATATGCAAAGCTATTATCTTGCCTGTTGCTTTAATCTATTGTGTATGCTATTTTAATTTGTAGTTTCTAGAAGTAAATAGAAAGTTATTGCCAATTTATCACATTGACCTATTTAGGATAGTTCTAATTTAAGATAAGTATAATAAATAAACCTTTGGGAACCATAGATCCACATAATTATTTGGAATATATATTGAGATGGAATAACAAGACTTATTTAGAAGACAAATTCAATATGAGAAGTAAAGCAAAGGAAGGAAAATTCAAGACTGCATGGGTTAGACAAACTCATTCCTCATAATAAACATTAGTCATAAAATCCCACCTGTAGGTCAAATCATTTTAGTATGAATTCAGTATATGTGACACTCAGCCTCGAAAAACAACATCTCAGCTTCTATTGTAGTCTTTGATAAAATATTATCATTGTTTTAATAATATTTTATCTATCTAATGTTCTATTTATTTTACTCAACAAATTATGAGATTGTTTTCAGAGTTTCATAAACAAAATAAAAGTGGTGAAAAAGAGAGAAAACACCTTCACTTTGCATAGAAAAATAGGCAGAATATTGTAGGATACAACAAGGCATAATTGCATGCTTTGATATTTATGATGAAAGACCAGAGCTGAAAGAAAAATGACAAAAATGCTATCTTAGCCCTTTATGAAACAAAGAAAATCTGAAGGTCGTGCAATAGTAATTTTCATCATTCTTTCCAAAGCTTTGGCAAGCTTTGAAAATTCATATGTAATAGAAGCTAGATTTTCTAAGTGAAAATACTTTGATATTATCTTGGGATACATATTCTATAAAAGGAAAAACTTTATTTTTCACCCCATAAAGAAAATAAAATTCTATTTTAGAACCTGCTATTGGCTCTGTTTAAATAAGTGTAATTTTTTGGTTCACACAATATTATAATGAACGGTTCTTTGTTTTTTAAACATCAAGAATATTCATTAAAAACTCAAGGATTACATATGAAATGTATTCAATAATCTCTTGAAAATTATTTTGTTAAAAAAATGACTTTCTGGACAGAGTAGGATGGAAAATTTAAAGGCTGTGCATTTTTAGCTTAATTCAATAGTGGATAATAACAAAATCGTGTAAGTACAAATTTTCTAGAGAACTTAAAGTGAAATATTCTAATTTCTTGAAGCTGTTTATAGAATCCTGTTTCTTTTACATCAGTTGAACATATAAGACAGCAGCCAGAAATTTTGCCTTATAAAATAACTTATTTATATAGATTATTTTATTCATTGACTAAAGCTTTTATTATTTCACTCCAGAGAAACATTAGTAATAACTTTAGTTTTTTAATAAGTCATTTAATTATTAGTTATTTTATAAGTAAGAAATATTACTTAAATAGTTTTAATTCTAAAACTTGTTTTCTCCAACCTAGGTTTATAGAAATGAACAAGTTTTACAGAACAATTAATTGTGCTAGCCTAGTCTTCATATAAGTCTAAAATAATAACTGCAGAAACAGTAAAGTTTTTTCACTTAGACCAATATTGTATAAATATGTTTACTCTGGAATTCAATTGTCAAAACTATGAGAGAGAGTAAGAAAGTTTGCTGTTGTGTTGTTGTTTTTCTTTCTCTCACTAGCATGGCTTATTTGAAATTATTATTTTAACTAGGGGGAGCATAATGATTATTAGAAAAAGGAAACTATGACCCTCACTTGCCCAATTACCACTATGTGAGTATGCCAAACATCTGGGCTTTCTATTGCTTCCATTGACACATCTGTTACCTTTAGTCTTTTTCATGTCTGTCATCCTTATGAAATTTCTCAGGAAGATTTTAGTGATTCTTTTTCCATCCTTTTGTTTTAATGTGCTTTAGCTATATAGTACTATAGAGAATTACTTTCAGAAGCCTCTTTACGGAAAATAAAAAAGAAAGCCAAAAGCAAATTCAAAATAGAATTCTCAATTCACTAGATACTTTACATGGAAGAAAACTAAAAAAGTGATTACTGCTAAATAAGGTAGCAAGAAAGTAATTTACTTTAGTCATAACTTTAGGATGCAGTAAATTCTTAGACAATGTATGGAGACATATAAATATATCCCCCTCTAAAGTCCTGTCCTACCATTCCAAGAATCAAGGTTGAAGCCAAACTGTTCATTTCTTTAAGACTACAATACAGTCATAACCTTAGATGAAATGTTGGTGCAGTAATCCCTACACTGTGTGTGCTCAGTCACTCAGTCTCTCAGTCATGTTCGACTCTTTGCAATCCCGTGGACTGTAGCCTGCCAGGTTCCTCTATCCATGGGATTCTCCTGGCAAGAATACTGGAGTGGCTTGCCATTTCCTTCTCCAGGGGATCTTCCTGTCCCAGGGACTGAACCCGCATCTCTTAGGTCTCCTTCATTGGCAGGCAGATTCTTTACCACTGAGCCACCAGGAAGCCCAATCCCCACATACCAAAGCAGAAATTTGATTTGACTAATTTACTAAACAACAAGTTTTCTACTTGAAATGTTTACTTGGAATACTCTTTGGGCTAGTATGCATAAAATTCCCCAAACATTTAGCCTTCTTTCGTTTAAATAAATTTCTCATGAAAATGAGTTGCTCTGATAACCCTCTGACGAGAGGCACTGTGGGACCTATGGTCTTTTCTGTCATTGCCTATGTTTGTTTTTGAGAGATAAGAGTCTCTTATTACCAAGGAGAATGTTTTTCAAAGAGCACAAAACATCTTTAGCTTTGATAAATTTTGCTGATTTTAATCATACTGTATTAATTACGTTATTCTTTTCATATTTAAAAAGTGAGTCTCGGTTATAATATTAAAGACTGTACAAAGCACAAGTTAGCAGGCTGATCTCTGATCCACTTTCCCTGAAAGGTCAAAACAAACATCACAAGTTCTAAGGGGCAACAGGAGTCCCCATATTTTGAGTTACATAATTGAATTTGTAAAAGATTTGGATAAGTGCCAGAGATAAGACTCTTTTAACATAGGCCTTTAATGAAAAAAAAAAAAAAAGGGTAAAATTTAAACTGCTGTTCAGTTAGGTGAAAATACAGTTGTCTTGATGCAATAGGCTATTAAGGTAAGTTTTTTAAAATTTTTAACAGAGTTTGGAATAATGATATCCGGAAAGACTGATGCTCGATGTAATAATAAAAAAAAAGATATATTAACAGACAATAAATATCAGGAATATTTACTGAGATAACTTCAGAAATATTTTAAAGATTGTGTTAAAAATAAGTGCTTCTTTTAGATTTGAGTATGCAGATACTTGGGGCTTCCCTGATGGCTCAGTGGTAAAGAATCTGCATGCCAACGCAGGAGAGTCAACCTTCAGTCTCTGGACTGGGAAGATGCTCTGGAGAAGGAAATGGCAAGCTAATCCAGTGCTCTCACCTGGGAAATCCCATGCACAGAGGAGCCTGGCGGGCAACAGTCCTTGGGCATCACAAAAAGTGGGACACGACTTAGCGACTAAACAACATGCATATACTTAGGATTGTCCTGAGACACAGAAATTTTCTGTGGATAATACATTTTGTTGATATTATTACAAATTAACTACTGTGGAACAAGTTTGTCAAAAGCCCCAGTCTGTTTGAAACATTTTAACTAAGTGGAAACTATTTCATCCCTAAAAATGTAGCCAGATTTTATCCCTAATCAAAGCTAAGTGCCAGGATAAGAGTGTTTTCAGTATGAACCACAATAAAAAATTGTAAAGTACTTTGAAGAGATGATTCAAGAGAGCTTGAAGTCATTAGCTATTTCCATGGTTATATTTTGGCGAAAAAATGTTCAATTTGTTTACGGGGGAGCTGCTGCTACTGCTGCTAAGTCGCTTCAGTCGTGTCCGACTCTGTGCGACCCCAGAGACGGCAGCCCACCAGGCTCCCCTGTCCCTGGGATTCTCCAGGCAAGAACGCTGGAGTGGGTTGCCATTTCCTTCTGCAATGCATGAAAATGAAAAGTGAAAGAGAAGTCACTCAGTCGTGTCCGACTCCTAGCGACCCCATAACTGCAGCCTACCAGGCTCCTCTGCCCATGGGATTTGCCAGGCAAGAGTACTGGAGCGGGGTGCCATTGCCGCTGATAACGCCCCAGTTCCACCAACCTATCAAAGCAACTGCTTAGTTTATGCTCCCATGGGTGCCAGAGTGCCACCTAGTGCTAGTTAGGGTGAACTAAAGGCACCTGACCCTCAGGGTGTAAAGAACTTAATAGAACTCAAAAAGTGGGGACACTTAGTGACTAAACAACAGCAACATACATATACTTAGGATTGTCCTGGGAGATTTTCTGTGGATAATATATTTTTGTTGATATTATTACAAATTAACAATTATGGAACAGCTTTGGAACAATTATGGAACAACTTATTAACTAAATTTAATAGTTTAATAATGTTGAGAATAGCAGTTAAACAAATGTAAATGATTCCACTATGTTATTGGTTCTATTGTCATGGAATGCATATTTTCTTCAACTTGTCATTATCCTTATTTTAAAATCACATTATATATATATATATATCAAGCACAGTGATGTTCTGTTTAAACATTTATTATTTTGTGCTTCTCTCAAACTGAGTCACAATACTCGCATTCACATTTAATTTATCACCTCATCTCCTCTCCATTTAACAATCTTCTCTAAATCCATTTACTTTAGCCAAAACATTCTAATAGCTCTTGAAAGTATTTCCCCTCCTGACAAAGCCAGCATAATGTTTCCAAATGCATGAAAGATACTTGATACTTGGAACTTTTTACCCTACAACAACCTAGAAATGAAGATCTGTTTAAAAAATATATTAACCATGGATCCCTATAAAAGTAGATTTAAAAAACAGTTAACTTTGACAGTAGTTTCAGATTGGTTTCTTGCTCTTCACAACAGTTTCTGAACAATTTTATTATTATAATGCTGAAAAACAACTCTAGTTACAAACATGGAAACCAGTGAGCTCAATTTGTTTTCATTGTAGGCAAAGCACTGAACTGGAGTCGGGAGACTCATCTTAGACTTGATTAGCTTCTGCTTTTATGACAATGGTCCCTGAATTTCCCCTGTTTCCACTTACTTCATCTGCAGAGTAAGGGAACTAGTTTTCAGCACTATTGCTTGAAGATCCCTGGTTGGAGATACCATGTCTGAGAAGGCAATGTCTGGCTTAAGAATTTTGATTTCTCCTTAGGAATTTTTGAAATCAATTTTATTGAGATACAATCATAATACCATAATACTAGTTCATTTTAAATGTACCTGGTGAGGTCACAAAAGCACGCACCCATGTAGCCATCACCTCAATCAACATTTAGAACATTTTTACCACTCTTGACACTTCCCTCGTGACCCTGTGTAATCAATTCTTCCTCTATCCCTAGTCTTCACTGAACTTTGACTCATATGTTCTCTGTTCCTGCTCTGCACATACCTCTTATTTCTCTTCCCTGATATTTTAATTTGTTTATTAAACTACAGGTTCTCTTAGGTGATTTCCAACTCAAATTTTTTAGGATTTAATTATGTTTAAGTAATAAATTTGGTTATTGCATGGATCAACATGGCCATAGATAGCAACTATAATCCAGGTTGGTAGTCTTAGTCTTACCACTAGTTGTACACACAAACACAAATACCAGCAAGAAAGTTTTATTAAATCACCAAAAAGATAAACACAATTTCATTTCGTATTAATGATAATAGTAGCATCCTCTAAATATGTCAGTAAAAATGTTATTTGCTTACAAATCTAAGAAATAAAATCTTTCTAATCTTAATTTTGTAACTGGTAATAACTTGTGTTTTCTTTTTCTCTTACAAAGGTATTTCTTAGATTTAAAACTCAGATTGTGGTCTTGAAACATTATTTCCCAATGAAAGGAATCCAGGAACCTTGAAAAATGGCTAGTTCTAGATATCAGTTAGGAAATATACAAGTTGAGATGGAGATATCTCACTTTTTCAAAAGAGAGAAGCAGTACCAAATTCTGACAAGTTCATGGCAAAAGAAACGGGTAGTTTAGTGAGTTTAAATAGCCTAACCTGCAACAGTAAGAGTTTTTTTTTTTTTAATGAGTGCAATAAATCAAAACACACCAAATATACATTAAAAAATGAAAACAAAATTACTAGATTAAAAATAACATTGCTCGTTATGAGTGTTACTAGAACATCAGCTAGTTATTCTGAAATGGGTAAATACAAGGAATAATCAAGAATTTATTTTGCTTTTCTTGTATGCAATATAGTTTTCTCTGTGTGTGTGTGTGTGTGTGTGTGTGTGTGTGTGTGTGCTTAGTGGTTCAGTTGTGTCCGACTCTTTGCGACTCTATGGACTGTAACATGTGGAGGATTCTCCAGGCAACAATACTGGAGCGGGTTGCCAGGCCCTCTTCTAGGGGATCTTCCCAATCCTGGGATCAAACACAGGTCTCCCATATTGCAGACGGATTCTTTACCATCTGAGCCACCAGGAAAGCCCATGTGTACTGAAGTGGGTACACTATCCCTTCTCCAGGGGATCTTCCCAACCCAGGAATTGAAATGGGGTTTTCTGCATTGCAGGCAGATTCTTCACCAGCTGAGCTACCAGGGAAGACCTAGTGTCAATATAGTCTAGGGTAATGAAACAGTTGATGAGTATAGTAGCCTACTAATCTCACAGACTGTGTGAATAGAAAACAGAAATTTATCTATCACAATCTAGAGGCTAGGAATACCAAGATCAAAGAGCTGGATAATTTGATTTCTGGTGAGAACTCTCTTCCCAGCTTACAGATGGTGGCTTCCAGGCTATGGCTTCACATATCCTTTCCTCAGTGAGAAGAAGGGTAAGCTCTCTGCTCTCCTCTTTTAAGGACACTAAAGCCTGGTGGGCTGCCGTCTATGGGTTCACGCATAGTCGGACACGACTGAAGTGACTTAGCAGCAATATCATCATGGGTCCCCACCCTCATGACTTTCTCTAACCCAAATTACTTCCCCCTGCCCAAAGGTCCCATATCCAAAAAACAGCACATTGGTGGTTAGGGATTCAACATATGGGTTTTTGTGTTGCACAAACATTCAATTTCCAACAACAAGGGAAATTTTAAAAAATAATTTTAATTGCTGAATGCAGAAGGAAAGTAGGAATGATAAAGCAGAAATTAAGCTTTTTGCAATCTATGAAGAATTAAAAACAATGTGCCTAGATAATAACCATTCATGGGTGATAAATTTATTTGAGGGAAAAAGCTTATGGAGAAATTTTTATTAGAGGAAGAAGCCTAATACTACATAAACCTGATCCGTCTTCAGCATCACTGAACTCTTACACGATTATTTGCCTTCCATTTCATCCTCTCCCTCATTATTGCAACACTAGCAGCTGTCTACTTACTCTTCCTTCATGAAACAGGATCTAACAACCCCTCAGGAATCTCATATGATATAAACAAATTTCCATTTCACCTCAGCTATACAATTCAAAATATCTTGACAACCTGCGCTGTGTTCAGCTGTGTCCGACTCTTTGCAACCCGCTAGACTATAGCCTGCCAGGCTCCTATGCCTATGGAATTTTCCAGGCAAAAATACCAGAGTGGGTTGCCATTTCCTACTCCAAGGGTTCTTCCTGACCCAGGGATTGAACCCGTGCCTCCTGCATTGGTAGACGGATTCTTTACCACTGTACCACCTGGAAAGATATCTTAGGTGTTTTAATGCACTAATAGCATTAGTTTTATTCTTACCCAATATATTGGAAGATCCCAATAACAATATCCCAGCAAATTCCCTCAACACGTCACCATATATGAAACCAGGGTGATATTTCCTGTATGCATATGCAATTCTATGATCAATCCCCAGCAAATTAGGAAGAGTATTAGCCCTAGTCCTTTCAATTTTAACTTTAGCATTTACCCCACACAACCAAATTCTCCACACAACCAAACAGTGAACCATAACCTTCCAACCCCTTGTTGTCTTTTAGTTGTTCAGTCGTGTCTGACTCTTTTGAGACCCTGTGGACTATAGCCCACCAGACTCCTCTGTCCATGGATTTCTCCAGGCAAGAATACTGGAGTGGGTTGCCAGTTCCTTCTTCAAGGGATCTTCCTGACACAAGGATTGAACCCACGTCTTCTGTCCCTTGTTAAGTGTTAAGGGTGTTAGTTGCTCAGCCATGTCTAACTCTTTGCACAGAATACTGGAGTGGGTTGTCATTTCCTTCATTAGGCGATCTTCCCCATCCAGGGATCAAATCTGGGTCTCTTGCACTGCAGCAGATTCTCTACTGTCTGAGGTATTGGGGAAGCTCAGTCTCCTGCCCCCTAGGTTGTGTCTATTCTGAGTACCAGTAGCAGATCTATTAACACTGAGACGAATCAGCACACAACTTGTAGAATACCTCTTCATAACCGCTGGACAACTAGCCTCTGTTTTATGCTTTTTCTAGTTCTAATACAAATGGCAGTAATTAGCATAATTAGAAATAATCACCTAAAATGAAGTCCTGTAGTATATACATTACCCTAGTCTTATAAACTAGACAAAGATAAGACATCTCCCCAAGACTCAAGGTAGAAGCTCGAGTTCCACTACTAGCACCCAAATCTGAAATTCTACTTAAACTCTTCCCTGAAATTTGTTACATGACATGTACAAAATTATTGAGAACTCTATTAGAATTAAGTGAAAGTGAAAGTGGCTCAGTCCTGTCCAACTTTTTGCAACCTCATGGACCATACATTTCATGGAATTTTCCAGGCCAGAATACTAGAGTGGGTAGCCTTTGCTTTCTCCAGGGTATCTTCCCAACTCACAGGTTGAACCCAGGTCTCCTGCATTGCAGGCAGATTCTTTACCAGCTGAGCCACAAGGGGAGCCCAAGAATACTGAAATGGGTAGCCTATCCCTTCTCCAGAAGATCTTCCCCACACAGGAATGGAGCCAGTGTCTGCCGCATTTCAGGTGGATTCTTTACCAACTGAGCTATCAAGGAAGCCCCATTTGGAATTAAAATACTCCTTTTAAATATAAACTACTATGTATTTTGTGCATACCTACATTATCATATTGATATGTAAAATATTAATAGGTACATATTATACTGTATTTGGTAGATTGAATGAGTGGTCTCAATTATTTAACTCTGTTTTCACTTTTATTGTCAAATTTCACTTGACTTGGTAATATGACTTGCTCTGGTCAATGGCAATTTGTGGAAACACTATGCCAGTTCCAAATCTAGGTTTCAGGAAATTTAATGGATTTCCCCATCTCTTCCTGTGCCTTTTCCATTCTGTTGAGAAGAATTAAGCCTGATATTCCAAGTTGGATGAGAATCATTTCAAGCTGAGCTTTCACAGACATCAGAGTTTGATAAATAACCACTCTCCTGATTGTATAAATTAGCTGAAGCACAGGTGACTCACAGATCCATGAGAATAAATGCTTCTCATTGGGTACCACTGGGATTTCATGACTTCTTTCTTCATAAAAAAATGTTTGGTAACATTCTTAGGTTAATAGTTCACTGACAGAAAATGAGACGAACTAACACTATACACCTCATGTTGTGATGCAATAGAAGGAATGTAACGCAACCTACAAATTGTTCTTTCTTAAAATAATTGCATCTTAATCTAATCCATTCAAATGTTGAGAATAAAATAACAAGTTAAACAATGCCACAAAGGAACAGTTGAATATTCCACAAGTCAAGTGACTCGATTTTACCAAAATAAGACCAAAAAAGGGAAAAATGAAAAAAAAAAGAAAAATAGAAGACCTAAAGAATAAAATATACTTTAGAAATATATCAGCTAGTACACCTTAACATTAAGTGCTATATGTCAATTATTTCTCAATAAAACTGGTAAAAAATTAAATTGGCTGAATGTTGCAAGTAGGTGTTGAGTACTTATTTAAATCAACCATTTTTAAGAAAAAAATGAGACAATCAAGGAAGTGTAAATATGGAATGGAAATTAAAAAATTAATAATTTAGTTAGTACACAAAGCCATGATAATTATGCTTAAAAATAGTCTTAAAACTGTTGTGTATGTGTGTGCTTAGTCACTTAATCATGTTTGACTCTTTGTAACCCCATGGACTATAGCCCGCCAGGGTCCTCTGTCCATGGTGCTTCTCCAGACAAGAATACTGGAGTAGGTTGCCATGCCCTCCTCCAGGGGATTTTCCCAACCCAGAGATCCAACCTGGGTTTCCTGCATTGCAGGCAAATTCTTTACTAACTGGACCACCATTGGGGTTAACTCAAGAAAAGAAAACTCTTAAAAATAATATTTTCTTTTCCTAAGGAAATAAATATTCTGAAATGGAGTCAGTTCTTAAAAATATTGTTGTGGACAAAACTTAAGTTCTAACAGATATTAAGAGTTTAATATCCCATGCAATAGAAATTCTAAGCTTTTATTTACAATGACCCCAAAATGGATAATGTTATGTGAACAGCCACTAACTACCTTTCAGTGTCATCTATTAAATAATGTATAACACTCACATAATCATCATATGGTGATTATTTACACACTGCAATGGCTAAACATGGGACACATTCCACTGAACTCTGGTCATGTATAGTGTGTCTGCATCCATAAGTGTGTACAATATTATGCATATACACATATATGTCCATACATATCATTTATGTGCTTTACCATCAAAGCACATAAAAGAAAAGGAAATGATCATTCTTTTTACAAAAAAAAGAGGAAATAAAAAATCAGGTTTTATTATGTTTTTTTCTGCTTTCCGCATTTGATGAGTAAGTTCTGAAATAACAGCAAAATCATGGCACAGAGTAAATGCAGAAGCACTAAATTGTCTTTCAAATGATAGTTATTTTCCTTATTATATAAAGCTACTTTTTATGCTTATGTGATACAGTGATCAACTAAATTTAGAAATGATGGCCTTCAAAGTAATGGTTGACTTTGTAGCTAAACTATGGTATATGAAAAACTCTTACTTATTACTTGCAGCATTTTTACCAAAAGTTCCTGTGATTTAACCATTTTATTGATTGTTTCAAATAATGCAGAGATGAAACTTGTCAAATGAGATCAAGACTTCAGAAAGAATCACAGAAATTACTATTCTACATTTAGATTTATATTAAGATTCAGTGCATTTCGATGAGAGATTACACTGTGTATACACACAGTAGAATAAAATAAAAAAATGTGTATGTATGTTTATATTTTCTATTCTACTTACCATTGGATTCTAATAATGAGAACATAATGGTTGACAATTATAAACCCATAATATTTTCTCTCTCTTTAAGTAATTTTTAAAATTTCCATATTTTAGTTTCAGAATTTTCAATATGGATATATTGTATGTTTAGCCAACATTTTGCATATGATTTTACATTATGAATATTTTCAGATATGATTATTCAGTGATGATACAGAAATTCATATTGGAGAATTTTAAAAATGCTATAATGTATTTGCCTAGAAATTAGGTAATAAATGCACATGTAAAATTACATTACAGCAAGAACCAATGGATAATCAAGATTATTTTGCTTCACTGCATTATTTTGCTGAACTGAATATTCCTGAAACTAACTATGCAACAAATTAAGACTAACATTTTTAACCTGAGGTTATCACTGAAAACACTTTTTTCTTAATATAAAATAATGTCACCAGAAAATGGCATTTAATCAATTTTTATAACAGTAAATATCAATTAAGGAGTCATAAAATTTAATGACAGTATATAATTATACCATTTGAAGTTTTAAAATCATTTTTATAAAAAGAATAGTAATTCTCAATAAAAACATCTTGAAAAATGTGTTTTTTAATATCAAATACTGTTGAATCAGGAACAGTTCTGTAATGGTATTTGTTACAATGGAATTTGTCTATATTATGAAAATGAATAGTATTTTCACTACTAGCCTTTAAAGTAGTAGTTTATTTAATTGTATCCAATATGATATTCCTAAAAGTAATACCAATTAAGCATAGAAGAAATAGCACATATTCCTTATTCAAAAATTTTTTGAGAATTCTTAGTGTTTATCACTCTGTAATAATACCTAGGGAAAAATATTTGCCAGACATTTTTCTCCACTTGTTATATTGGAATAAGGGATGGGGGGAAAGGATGATGTTATTTTTTCAACAATTTTTGTCTACAGTTTTTTCTTTTTTAAAGTATTCTAATCTTTCTTCTTAAGACCCTGTAGAGACAAACTAAACTTTCTCCATAGTTCTTCAAAACAGAGTCTACTAAAAAATCAAGAAATTAATAGAGGCAAATTAATAGAGGCAAATTTCTTTCAGAAGTTTGAAAAGGAGGGAAAAGTCCCACCTTTCAGACCACTAAAGAACATCCACATGCCACAATTTAATATTCCAGCAAGGTCTTCTTACAAGAACTAACCTATTTGGGTTTACTAAGTCTTAAGTTAAAAAAAAAAAAAAAATCCCTTGCACCACACTCCCCCGCTACAAAAAAAAAAAAAAAAAAAAAAACCAAAATAAGCTTCCATTTGAAACATCAAAAAAAGGGCAATACTTCTGAGAATTCCTGGTTGTTTATAAACTCAACATTCTAATGTTTTCATCAAAAGCTTATTCTGGGAAGTAAATGAAGTAATCTTTTTGGAAAGTAATAGGATTTTATTCTCATGAGATTCCCCCACAGAGAGGTGGCTACTTCCTTAAATCAACCAGTCAGGTATGATGATACCCCAAGTCCCAACTGCTTGAAGCAAATAAATAATAAATGAAGATGGTATTTGAGTCTGAAAAAACCTTCCACGAGGTCAAGAATCTCCTTTTTGTGAACTCTGTAAGATGTGTCATGCAGAAACAGGAGTTAAAGGTTGGGAGCTTGACCACACACTCCACTTTGGCTTGTAAGCTGAAAGTTGCCACTAACCCAGCACCAAGTGTATCACTGAAGTGGTTTTGTTTTTCTTTCTTCCTTGTTTTTTTTTTTTTTAATCTTTTTTCTCTTTTTAATGGTATGAGTTCTGCTTTCACTCCAGGATAGCTGAGAGTCAGAAATACTGGGGAAAAAAGTTAGCATTCTTACTGAGCACAAACCTGCTGCTAAGATGGTATTTTGTATTGATTTTTCCTGAAGCCTGTAATCTTGAAAGCTTGTAACAGAGGATGAGGTAAATATCATTTTATTTGCTCAAATAGGTTTAGATTAGATTGAGATGAAAAAGTAAGGACAGGCCAAATTAGGACTGAAAGCAGCAATTACAGATTATTGTTTCCAGCAGTAACTAGAATGGGTTATTTCACTGATAAAAAGGCTTATTGCGAGAAAGAACTGGTGATTTTCTTTATTTTCTAAAATAAAAATAAGTAAAAGATGAAATTAATACTATTTTTAAGTATGGAAATAGTCAGACTGCTTTTAAATCAAAGCTGCATTAAGTTTACCTATGAGTATAACCCCAAAAGTGAATTCTTACAACACAGACTAGAAAGCCAGCAAAATATATTTTTGATTATTCAAGCATATCATATGTAATATTATTTTTAGTTTAAAAATTTTCTGAAGCCTACAGCATAAAACCATAAAATAAGCTCTAAAATTAATTCCTTCAATCACATGATTTCAGAAAAAAAAATGTGTGCAAAACCATTCAAATGATACTGACAATAGGGCATGGAATTTAAAAGGTTTAACCATGTCTTATCTCAGAGTCTGTTTTATTTCTTCATCTTCTAAGCACTTCAAACATATAAGCTGTTATTCCATCTTTAGATCAGTAACTTTGAATTGTTCTACCTGTCATTCTGCCGTGACTAGCACAGCTAGATGTCACACAATGATTGTTTGCACTTTCATTCTCTCACATTAAATGGCAATCATTCGGTCCTTTTGATTTGTTTCTTTTATTTAGCCCTGAAGTTTTTACACTAGAATCTCATTAAAGCTGAACTAGTGTACTCCTGTCAAAAAACTAATGGAAAAAAGTTTAAAAGTGAAATGTGTTCCCTGTATTGTCACTCCTGAGAAGTTGCATCTATCAAGATTTCCCAAGTTTAGCCCTGATTTATATTTTATTGAGTCTGCTTGTTTCTGACTTGCTCTCTTCCTTTTTATCTATAAAATGAAGAAAACCCAATGAAACCAGGTTCATTTATGTGAAAAGAAGGACATAAATATTTAGAAATATTTATCTTACCTTCAGTTCTCTACCTTATAAATTATATGTGTGTATATATATATATATATATATATATATAATAACACTAATTTTGACAACTAAAAAACCTGAATGAGCAAGGCAGTTTGTAATTATAATCTGGGTTCAAAAATAAATGAATTCAAATGGATACTTTAACAGCTTACTTAAAAAAATGTTTATATTAAGCTCGGCTTTTTTATTCATAATCAAGAAAATGTTCTTCTTATAAAGCAAATAACTTATGATCAAGGTGAGGATATCAATTATGACTAAAAATGAGAATTAGTAAGAAGGATAGTTCTTATATTGCATAGGATTTATTTATGCATAAGTATGTCCCATTACGTTAAGAAAAAGAAATCATCTAGGTCATATTCATATAATCTAGGCACCATGGACAATGACAAATATATTCATTCAACATGAATCTCCTTTCATCATGTGCTGCTGTTCTGAAAGATAAGTGAAATAGATTGTGTGGAGGCTGATCTCTTTCTGAATTCCAGAAAATAAGATAAGTGTCTTCAGAATGCTGGCAAATTAATCCCAGTGAAATTAAGAACCACGGACTAAAGATCCATCGAAAAGGGATAAAAATGGCAAGGGTGATTGCTGTAATTTGAAAGGTACATTTTCTATTCATGTTGTATTTGTTAGTTGATACTGTAACATGTTATACTCCTAAATTCTTCATCCAGAAATGAGATAGCCAATATATCTCAATTGGATTCATAGATTAAACATAGAATATTCATGATTGCTAATGTTGCTGTTTATTTTTCTCAATATATATAGATAGGATTTAAGATTTGGAACTGCAACTCAATTTCATTTTCAATCTCCAATGTCCTTATACTTTGTCTTGCATTTATAAAATAATTCTAATGTCATACAATTAAAAATAAATGTTCTAAATCTATTTACTGGTTTAAAAAAGAACTTTAGTATATACATACATATTTTTTTCTTTTTGTCCCCTCACTTGTGTTGCATTTTTTTTTCTGTACTACCCAATGCAGATAAATATTTTGCAATAACTTATATAACTAAATTTCTGGATCACATAAAATTAAATTATTTACAAGAATTATAATGTGTGTTAAGTGACAGATTTAAAAGACATTCCTATTAACCTAATAAAGTTTGGAGATTTAAATTTGAGAAAATATACTGTGTGACTTAATGTGCACTTATGATTATATATATTACACACACATACATATGCATACACATTGAAAAAAGTTAGAAAATAAAATATGAGAGGTTATATACATAACATGAGTTATTATGACAAATAAAATTCATTTAAATCTATATTCACCATTTATCCACAGTTTTAAGTTTCTCAGATAGAGGTGAACAATATTATTTTTCTGAGGTGAAAAGCAAATGTTTAGAATATGATTAACCTTATGATTTCACTTGACTATGCTAACCAGATCATGTTTGTTTTTTTTAAGTTTCATCTGACATACAAACTTGTTAATGACAAAAAGCAATTTCTATTTTCTCTCAGTGAGTTGATTACACCACTCTGTACTAGAGAGACAGCCTGAATGAGTGATTAGCAGTCTCAAGATTAGACTTGAGAACTTGAATCTTTGGGCTCTTGTCCAGGGTCTTTCCACTAGGTTATGCTGCTGTTCCTCAGGAAACTAGAGCCAGACCCACCTGGGTGGCCCGGGAGATGCATGTGTTTTCAAGGAAAAGAATGTTGCTTTTTTTTCTTCTTCTCAGAGCAATCTTCCTTGAAAAACCAACGCTGTCACTGCAACACTATTCGGATGAAATTTTGTAGAAATTGAGCATGCTGTGCCTTATACCTGGAAAAACCGGAGAAAATAAATTTTTATTTGAATTAAGAAAATGCAAACAAATTGCTTCTCTGTAGTTGGAGGCCTGCTTGATTTTGAGGTTCTCTGCAGGTGCCTGAGCTTGTTTCTGTATATTAAACAAAAAGAAATACAGTAACAAAATCAGCGGGCAAATAATATAAACAGAACTGATGAATGCTGTGCCAATTTACCCAAACAATTCTCCCAATATGCCACAGTGATTATTCAAAATATCCCTGTTGTTTTCCACAGTCTGCTTATTCCAATCTAAAAAATATGACTGATAAGTTGGAAGTATTGGCTCCAGTTGTGGAAAGCAGGTAGAAACCCAAAGGCAAAGATTCTGTGGTAGTATGGTAAAATTACAATCCAAGGATACTATTGAAAAGATAAAATGAAAAAAAAAATCTTTTCTATTCTAATATATAAAACTCCATGTTTAAATTCAGGTTTTTGTGTTTTGGGTTTTATCTTTTGATGTTATAGTTGAAATCAATTTAAATTTTCTTTAATGATAAATATATTTGAAATTTCCTTTTATAGTCTTTCCTAATTTTGGAAATTAAAGTACATTTGTTGGACCAAATATTCACATTTGATATAAGATACAACTATTATCATAATAAAACTATTAAGGAAAAATTAATCAGTTGGAAATGGATGGATCAGAACTGATTGACCTGGTTTTGTATGAAATTACAGATTATTCCTAGACATTTGAGCAAGAATAGAAAAGTACAGTTCAATTTGATATCACATAAACAAGTTTAGTGCCAAGAGGAAACTTGCAATAGTCTTAAGATACATTTTAACTTGTCCCCTGAAGGCACTAATACTCTGCTTTTTCGAATGCAGTGAACTAATAACAAACATGTTTTGTAGTGTGTACTTCCTATACATTAGAATATTATTAACTAGTCTCAAAACTTACAGAGAGCTATGTTGACAACTACAGTTTTACTGTGTGGATGGTTGGAAATTGACACAGTATTTCACAGAATGTATGTTTCTCTACACTTTGACCGAAATTCTCCCATAAAACCCCAATTTCTACTCAGCCTCTTACCATCAGCCCCAGAATTTTTAGGAACAAAAACAAATAGTTACTCAAGTTAGTCTGTTCACAATATGTTTTGGTGAAAGTTGCTCAGTCATGTCCAACTTTTTGTGACCCCATGGATTGTATAGAATTCTCCGAGGAATTCTCCAGCAGAGTGGGTAGTCTTTCCCTTCTCCAGAGGATCTTCCAAACCTAGGAATCAGACTTAGGTCTCTTGCATTGCAGGCGGATTCTTACCAGCTGAGCTGTCAGGGAAGCCCAAGAGTACTGGAGTGCGTAGTCTAACCCTTCTCCAGTGGATCTTCCTGACCCAGAAATCTAACTGGGGTCTCCTGAATTGCAGGTAGATTCTTTACCAGCTGAGCTACCAGGAAAGCCCTAATATTTTAAAAGTTTCTATTGATTTAAAAGGGCTTGTTTACATGGCTTGCACTGGGCAGTAGAAAGCTGGATAGACTAGCATTTAATCCTAGGTGTATTTATAGATAGCAGTGGAAATTAGGTCTGTTCACTACTAACCTCACTGCCATATTTCATCTTGAAATTAACTAAATATAATAAAATTCTGAATTTTTATGTGAGAAAAAGTTATTTTGTCTGAATTGGGATTTCAAGCAGTAAGTGAAGAGTAAGAATCTTTCATGCAGGGGGTATGAGCTAGATTTAAACTGGATAGACTGGTAGATCTTGGAGATGTAGAACTGATAAATGGAATTTTATTATGAACATTTTGGGAAGATAATGTGATGAAATATTGTATTAATGAGAAAAATGCCCTAAAAGAGCATATCTTAGCTCACATTAACTCCAGAGTTGTTAAAAATCAGGTAGACAGTCAACTCTTCTACTACCATCCCAATTTATAATTGAGAAAAGTAAATTTTCCACTCTCTTGATTTTTCACATTATTGGATTAACTTGTTAAAGCCAAAAAAAATAAATTAATACTGCTATGATAAGAGTAAAGGCTACCAGGTTTTACATGGCAACTATGTATCTTTTTTTTAACCAATATTCCTAACGAAACACGGTAACAATAATTATCAGGATCACTGCTGCTGTCCATGGGGTCACAAAGAATCAGACATGACTTAGCAACTAAACAAGACAAGAAAAAGGATCACTGCAAACTAATCTTTTAAAATCTCAGTTAGACCCTCAACTTCCAGGATAATCTTTTGTGATAATTCTTGATTGATCCACTTCCCTATTTCTTTTGAGGATTACTTTAGATCTTTATTACTCTTCTCAAGGAGTCGTTATCCAATATTTATCTCCATCCTTTCCACCTTGCCTTCTCCCATATCAAAAAGATTGAGTATCATCTCTGAAAAGGAGGCATCTACACCTCTGCCTAGTCAAGCCCAACCCCTTCACAAGTGTTTCAAGCCCTGGGCTCCAATCTCCTACCTAAATATTTCCTCTCACCTGACTTTCAAACAAAACACCTACTTGACTCCCTCCTTCCTATAAACCAACAAAGGAAAGAAGGGAAAAATAGATAAAACTGCTAGATTCAGTTTGTATGTTGCCTGCTGTTGAAAACCTTCCCTGTACCCAGCCTGCACAGCTCTCCGTGCTCCTGCAGTGTCCATGTTACTCCCCTTTGAAATACCAGCTTGTGTGTTTGCCTGCTAGACTACCGGTGACTTGAGGTTAGCTAGCGCGTTTGAATGGCTGTTGAGTTGCCAGTGCTGAGGAAAGTGTTGGGTAAATATTTGAAAAAGTGAATCAAGGAACCAGTTTTGACTTTTCTGGTCCTTTTGACTCCTTTGCATTATCCAAATTTTCAGATATGAATATGCATTTTTGAATATAAGACAAACAAAAATAAAAATATAAAGGAGAATAAAATAAAGATGATTTGCCATTTGAGATAATGAGTTGAATGAAACTGAAGGCAGCCAAATCAATGGTATGAACTTTGCTTTTCTAGAAGAAACACAAAAGGAAAAAAATGATAGGAAGGTAAATTTTATAGCAAAATATGGAAGATGTTATAGGTCTGTTCTAGGAACAAATAAATATAGACTTAACAGATGAAATTAGTTCTATATTTTATATCTCATCCTTTCATACTTAATTTGTATCTCTTTTGCTATTTTTATAGTTTTAAGTATTCTGATGATTTGCTAATACCTTAGTGTTAATATTTATTTTATTTGTGAAATAAGACAATTTACTTTGGAATACTTCTAAATGTAATCAATTAATTTTAGCTAGCAAATCTTGGGTAATAAAATAGCACCATCAAGTGGAAGCAAATTCAAATTCCATTAATAACTACCTCGTAGTGGTTCTGCAGTTTTTCCGGTATGTGGCTAAGGAGTTTACATTCAGTTTTAGTGATGTGGTTGTCAGTCTAGCATTTGAGACACTCCCTAACTCAGCTCCACTACCTTCACTATGGGAAAACGTCTATTCCTCTTCTCTCTTTCTTTACTTTTCTTGTATATTTCTTCTCCCTATGTAAGTTGCCTCCACCTGTTCTCGTCATATTCTTAATTTCAAAGCTTCTGTCGCTTTTGTTCAGGTAATCTAATTTTTAGTAGTAAATTGTTTTAGAATATTAACAATTTATCTTATTATACTTTACTGCTATATCTGAAACCAAAAAATGGCTTATTAACAGCTGAAAATATTGTATATGTTTCTTGTAGTATGGCTATTGATACATACTAAGTGCACAAAAATTGGACTTGATTTATTGGCTAATACAACATATTGAGTTTTTCTCCATATTTTATGCTAATATTAAATAAGAAAAAAAGCCAATTTTTTTTTCATAATAAAGATTTCTTTTTGATTCTTTTTTTTTTTTTTTTAGATTCAAGTTAGCAAGACTGTTGGGCTAAAAGATTGAGATTATCTCTAGTAAAATTAAGATAATACTGAGCATAACAATACACCAGAGGCTACTATAGTACCAAAAATGTTGCATTTGCTCTCCCATCAAAACAAAATTAACATCTTAGGTCAGACATAAAGAAAGAAAAAGAAATATGCTTGAGGGCCGATTTAATGAAATCTGAAAAGATTCGATTGGTCTCCCATTCATAAACATTGTTTATGATTTATTGTTTATGATTTATTGTTTATGATTTATAACTTTAGAAGCCAGAGAGAATTCCAAAATGATTATGATCAGAGTAACAGTTGGATTAAAATTTCAAGACAGGTAACAAGTACCATTCACAGGAAACATCCATATTTATTACTGGTTTTGTGAGCATCCCCCATATTACAGTAACAGTAGGTCATTTTAAGGAAGTCCAGGAAACTGAGGAATGCAGAGAACCTCATTTATCAAACTCCATTTAATATTGATTTAGTATCATCTGTATCTTTTAGTAGTAAGATTACCTTAAACAGAGAATCATAAAAAGATAACCCACAAGTGTAAAAATTGAGAAACTCAACCAAATTGCTCAACTGTCTTTAGCCACCATTGAAATCAGATTGGTCCTTTTGCTTTATAATATTCCTTAAGCATCTACACATTATTTTATTTTATTATTATTATTATTATTTTTTACTTTACAACTCGAGCCAATTATACAGAGTGAAGTAAGCCAGAAAGAAAAACACCAATACAGTATACTAATGCATATATATATGGAATTTAGAAAGATGGTAACAATAACCTTGTATGCGAGACAGCAAAAGAGACACAGATGTATAGAACAGTCTTTTGGACTCTGTGGGAGAGGGAGAGGGTGGGATGATTTGGGAGAATGGCATTAAAACATGTATAATATCATATAAGGAACAAATCTACACATTATTTTAAAATTTACCTGTGTAATGCATTAGATTTCCATCTTCCAAAAACTGAGAATATTCTGAACTTTTAGGTAATAACCTGATTAAAAGCTTCCCTTATACTTTTTGTTTAAGGCAGAAGAGGTTGAATAATCCTGTTTACAGTGCTTTTTTTTTCCCTAAAGCCCTAGTAAAAATCATGATTTAACTTCCCTTTTTTCTGTGACACTGTAAAACACAATGGCCCTTGTAAAGAGCCTTAGAGATGCCTCTAGAAATATTAGCTCATCTATATGCCCTAGACCGTCTAATTAAATAGAAATTGTATGTCTTCAGTATAAAACTCCCTTTGATTAAAGTTAGGTCTGGGAATAGAGCTGAGAAGATAATGAATTTCAGTTACCCTATCTACAAAAGTTGTGGTGAAATGGCCCTTTAAAGAAATCTCTTAAAACTCAGATACAAATAATTTAATGAAGAGAACTTGAATTTTTCAAAATATTGCTGAATTCAGCTTCAAACCCCTAGTCTGTTAATGAAGCGATGTTTCCTAAACCAATGAAGGCTTTTGTAGCCTTGCAGAGGCATTTCTGAGAAAGATTTTTGTTTAGTATTACATTCCATTGCCCCTACTTCCTCCCAATAACTGTCACTGACTGTCAGCTCCTGTGTGGTGGTGTTGCCTATGTTGTCAGATCAATTTTTAGAGATAGGGTAAAGTCACAGTAAAAATTCAGTAGGGTAGAAAACCCATTCGTGTTGAAGGGACTGTGTATGTTATATTCTCCAAAGAAGCAAAGCTAGCAGGAATATTAATAATGATAAATTCAAACATACAAACAGGCAAAACAAACATCACCAACACACTATTTGTGTCTTGGTGAAAGATTCGTGAACATTAAAGAGCAAAGATGGTCCCCAAAACTTTGGAAAGTGGCATTAGAGGGATGTAAGAGAAAGTTGTTATTGTTGTTATTTAAGCACTAAGTTGTGTCTGACTCTTTTGCAACCCCATGGACTGTAGCCCCCCAGGCTTCTCTGTCATGGGATATCCCAGGCAAGAATATCAGAGTGGGTTGCTATTTCCTTCTCCAGGGAATCTGTCTGACCCAGGGATCAAACCCAGGTCTCCTGCTTGGCAAGTGGGTACTTTGCCACTAAGCCACCTTGGGATGCCTATGGGAGAAAGTACAAAATTACAAAAAGCCAACCGGCTATGATCTGCTTGGGCCTTTTAGGATTAATGTAGCCAAGTTTCCAAGTCTGCAGATTTTTGTAAAGTGCCTTCATAGCTTTTGCCATATACAACTATCACTGGGATTGAGTATATAAAGTGAATTTGTCATAGGCAAGAACTAATCCTACTCTGCATTGCATCGGTTTCTTTAACATTTGTGTTCTATGCCTTTTGCTATAAGATAATCAGTAAAGAGATGTTGCCTATAGCTTATAGTATACATGATGGCCCATCTCTAGCAACCCTGCCTCCCATGCTTGACCATTAAGCTAAAATACCTTTGCTTAGCTCACAGGAAACATTCTGGTCAGGCCCACTTGTGAATGGCTGTAGGAAAAAAGAAATTAACACTTTTCTGGAGTCTGGCCTGAACCAGGAAATCTTTGCAGCAACTTACCACCTTTTTATTTTACCTCCTCACTTTTCTTCATTTTGTTCTACAAAAGAAATTAGCATTCAAACCTGGACGAGACAATTCGGGACACTAGTCCACCATCTCCTCGGCTGGCTTTCCAAGTCAAGTCACTATTTCTTGCCTCAACAAGTCATCTCTCAATTTATTGGCCTGCCCTAAGTCAGGCAGTATGAACTTGAACTCAGTAACATACTTATTCAATTTTCCTTGCATTTACTCACTTTGTAACCTTAAGTAAATTTGGCTTCAACCTAAATGTTAACTTGTATGAAATCAAGTGTTTGATGTGATAGGTTTTCATATATATATGATGTATATGCAAAATTTTAAGATAGAAAAAAATTTAGAAAATCTGCTTAAATGATCTCATGTGCTATTAACTTTATTTATACCACAACTGGGGAGGGGCAGGGTCCAATTAACCATATTTCCATAAAGAGAGAATGCAGAGACTTCTATTCCAAGGCAGAGAAAACAATACTGAAATGTCAGGTTAACTCAGTCTGGAAGTATTCTGTCCTGTGTAGAAGCCTCCCTAGGGAAGGTGCAACACGCATGAGATCACTGAACATGAGAGAGCAAGAAGACCGCATCACCAGTCAGTCTAGATCCTGGTTCATATGAGAGGAAACAGAAATGCAAGAGAGGTAAATGGGCTCCCTTTCTCCCGGTTCCCATTACAGTGTCTTTTACACTGCAACATTCTTGTTGGTATCAAAAAAGCAAACATGCATTACCATAGAACTATAAAATTCCCAATTCTTACATCAATAAACATATAAAGTATAGTTTTTAATTATATGAGATAGTTAAAGCAATACAAGGTAATCTATGTAATGATATCCCAACATGAAGGCATAAATATACAAATAATTTTATTGTGGGACAAACTCTGTAGTGTTTATCCTACAATAATGCCATGATTATACAATTGCCACCAAGTTAAGAGAGCACAAGGTGCCAGACTGAACAGAAGAAAAGTGAAACCAGGAAGATGGTGATGAGGGTTGGATATCAGGAAAACAATAGACGAGACAGACTAAGATGTAGGGAAGAGCCTTGGGATAACACGAGGGGTGTTAATTAATGTGTGTCTTTCTAGAGTTTTTTTAAATTTCTGTTTATTTATTTATTTGTATTTTTGCTGTGCTGGCCTTCATTGCTGTGTTCAGGCTTTCTCGAGTTGCGGCAAGCAGGGGCTACTCTAATTGCAGTGCATGGGTTTCTCAGTGCCGCGGCTTCTCTTGTTGCAGAGTACAGGGTCTAAGGTGTGGGCTTCAGTAGTTGTAACACACAAGCTTAGTAGTTGCAGGGAGCATGCTTAGTTGCTCCAAGGCATGTGGAATCTTCACAGACCATGGATCAAACCCATGTCCCCTGCGTCGGCAGGCAGATTCTTAAACACTGGACCACCAGGGAAGTTCGAGCCTTTTTAGTTTTAACTACTGGAGGCAGTAGGGTGCACATGGTACTTTTAGTACAAAGTCCTTTGAAGTCACTAATGGAATTTCATTGTACGCAAAGTGAAAGAGAAATGAGGAAAGAGAAAAATAGAAGATCAGCAGCATCCGAGAGAGATAAATGAAAAGAGGAATCAGTGAAAATGAGAATAGAAGGAGGTTCATTTAGCTCTCATTATCTTACTCATTACTCCATAATGTGCTATTCGTTATAGTGTTTGCACATAAGACTTACATCCTCATGGTCACAGCCTCTTGATGTGTCATATGTACCATATGTAATCCTTCTATGACTTCTTTAACAGGCAAGCAGCATAGCCCTAGATAGGCAGCAGAGATAAATAATTCATTAGTCTGATTTTTAATGTGAATGGGGTAGCAGTTTATGGAGTGGCACCCAAACTTCAGCTGCCAATAAGCTGTAGTAATGCACTCAAAGATACCTGAAACAGATCAAGACCACAAAAGAGAAAGAACCAGCGTTCTTTGATTCTCTGTTTCTCTTTTTCTGTGTTTCTGTCTCTGTCTTTCACTCTCTCTGTATAAATATGTCTACACTTAGTGTGTATATACCTGGTAGCTCAGCTGGTAAAGAATCATCCACCTGCAATGTGGGAGACTTGGGTTTGATCCCTGGGTCAGGAAGATCCCCTGGAGAAGGAAATGGCAACCCACTCCAGTATTCTGGCCTATACAACTCCATGGACAGAGGAGCCTAGCAGGCTACAGTCCATGCAGTTACAAAGAGTTGGACATGACTGAGAAACTTTCATTTTCATGTGTGTGAAAAAAAAATACATATTATATGTATATATTTAAAACATTTCTTTAAGATCTATCTATTCATCTATCTATAAAGAGATTAGGTGTTAGATATCATATATATATATATATGATAGGAAGTGGATAGAGAAGCACTGCCATTTAGTGAATCTCAGTTCTGAAAAAAAACAACAACAATTTTTCAAGAGCACTGCTGCTGCTGCTAAGTTACTTCAGTTGTGTCCGACTCCGTGCGACCCCATAGATGGCAGCCCACTAGGCTCCTCTGTCCATGGGATTCTCCAGACAAGAACACTGGAGTGGGTTGCCATTTCCTTCTCCAGTGCATGAAAGTAAAAAGTGAAAGTGAAGTCGCTCAGTCGTGTCTGACTCCTAGCGACCCCATGGACTGCAGCCTACCAGGCTCTTCCGTCCATGGAATTTGCCAGGCAAGAGTACTGGAAAGGGTTGCCATTGCCTTCTCTGTCTAAAGTGCACTAAAAAGTAATAATCAAAAAATAAAAGAAAAAAGAAAAAGAATGTTCTTGGTTTAACTGGAGGAGAAAGAACAAAGCATATTTTTTAATCTCTGAAGAACAGAAGCTTTGCTGAATCCCTCTGCTCTGCCCATTGGTGCCCAGTGAAGCAGACAAATTCAGAAACAGCCCACATTTATGACTTGGATGTGAATGGTACTGTTTCATAGTGACCATTAAAGAAATATATGATCTTAGGATAATATTCCAGAATTGGTTCTTCTTATTCATACTATAAAATGGCTAGAGACCCCAGTAATTCTACTTGAAAATAAAAGAATCCAGAGTTCATCGGATACTGATTCTCTGTTAACTTTGTGAAAAATGCCTGGTTATTCACATATTAATAAGTATAGTTCCAAGTTAAGAGAGACAACTAATATTAATTATTTTAAATATAGAGGAAGAATTAATTTCACTTTATTTTTATATCTTTAGGTAAGCCAACATCTTTTCTAAGAACTGGTACTTTAAACATTTTTCAGATTCTTAAATAATTTAAATGGGGAATTAACTTTCAACAGAGGAGTATTTTTAAATTTTATTCTTTCTTCCTGTTCCCCTGCCACATTGTCATATTTTTCATATGGAGCTTTCTTGTAATTGAAGTTCTCTGCTTACACAAATTAATTATATTGGTGACTAAATGCAATTGTTTTCATAATACTTGGTGTTCTAGAAATTTTTGAATAATAAAGAAAAGCTAAGATCTCTGACCAGCATGCCTAGATATACACTTATTATACAGCAACTGCATTGAAAAAGACTGTGAAGAAATTGAGAATAAATCCCCTGATGAGCAGAAAAATGTGTATGATTTGATGCAAACTTTCATGTGATCCCAATAAATGTTTTCTCTAAAACAGAGGGAAACACTGGGATTTTAGTCAAGGGATCTCTTTCCATCAGGTTTGAGGATGAAAATAAATATACCTTCACTGGTTTATCTCAAACTCTTCATACAAGAAAAAAAAATGGTTTTAAAATATTTTACTAGCTGAAAGTAAGCAATGGTTCCTATTGTGTTCTGTTTGAAATCTACTGTATCCTTCGGCTTCCTTCTCTCCCTGAACTATAGCCAAGACACAGAGATTCTTCTCTATCCATTATGTAAAGATGACATTATCTACAGGTGACTACAGTTCATTCTAGAACATTCGATCCCTCTGACTAGTACTTTAAATTATTTCAAAAGGAAAGGTTTCTCTGAGGATAGAATTACTCAACACCAACAAAATATGTCTTTGAGATTAATCTAATATCAGTAATCTGAATAAAGTTGCATTAATATTTGTTGTTGTCCAGGCACTAAATCGTGTCCTACTATGACCCCATGGGCTGCAGCACATCAGGCTCCTCTGTCCTCCCAGTGTTTGCTCAGATTCATGTCCATTGAATCAGTGATGCTATCTAACCATCTCATCCTCTGTCACTCCCTTTTTCTGTTGCCTTTAAATTTTCCCAGCATCAGGGTCGTTTCCAATGAGTTGGCTCTTCGCATCAGATGGCCAAAATATTGGAACTTCAGCTTCAGCATCAGTCCTTCCAAATCCTCAGGGTTGATTTCCTTTAGGATTGACTGGTTTGATCTCCTTGCAGTCCAAGGGACTCTCAAGAGTTTTTTCCAGCACCACAGTTTGAATCAAATCTTAGATGTTCAGCCTTCTTTATGGTCCAACTTTCACATCCATACATTACTACTGGAAAAACCATAGCTTTGACTGTATGGACCTTTGTCAGTAAAGTCATGTCTCTGCTTTTTAATATGCTGTCTATGTTTGCCATAGCTTTCCTTCCAAGGAGCAAGTGTCTTTTAATTTTATGGCTGCAGTCACCTTCTGCAGTGATTTTGGAGCCCCCCAAAATAAAGTCTGTGTCATTGTTTCCATTTTTCCCCATCTATTTGCCATGAAGTGATGGGACTGGATGCCATGATCTTAGTTTTTTAATGTTGAGCTTTAAGCCAGCTTTTTCACTCTCCTTTTTTACCTTCATCAAGAGGCTCTTAAGTTCCTCTTTGCTTTCTGCTATTAGGGTGGTGTCATCTACATATCTGAGGTTATTGATATTTCTCCTGGCAATCTTGATTCCAGCTTGTGATTCATCCAGCCCTTCATTTCACATGATATACTCTGTGTAGAAGTTAAATAAGCAGGGTGACAATATATAGCCTTGACACGCTCCTTTCCCAATTTTGAACCAGTCCATTGTTCCATGTCTTGTTCTAACTATTGTTTCTTGACCTGCATACAGGTTTCTCAGGAAGCAGGTAGGTGGTCTGGTATTCTCATCTCTTAAAAAATTTTCCACAGCTTGTTGTGATCCACACAGTCAGAGGTCTTAGCATAGTCAGTGAAGCAGAAGTAGATTCTTTTTTTTCTGAAATTCTCTTGATTTTTCCATGATCCAACAGATGTTTGCAATTTGATCTCTGGTTCTTCTGCCTTTTGTAAATCCAGTTTGTACATCAGGAAGTTCTCGATTCACGTACTGTTGAAGCCTAGCTTGATGAATTTGGACCATTATCTTGTTAGCATGTGAAATGAGCACAACTGTGTGGTAGTTTGAGTATTCTTTGGCATTGCCTTTCTTTGGGATTGGAATGAAAACTGACCTTTTACAGTCCTGTGACCACTATGAGTTTTCCAAATTTGCCACAATACTGAGTGCAGAACTTTATTAGCATCATCTTTTAGGATTTAAAATGGTTCATCTGCAATTCCATGACCTCCACTGGCTTTGTTCATAGTGATGCTTCTTAAGGCCCACTTGACTTCACATTCTAGGATGTCTGGCTCTAGGTGAGTGACTATACCATCGTGGTTATCCAGGCCATTAAGACCTTTCTTGTACAGTTCTTCTGTGCATTCTTGCTACTTCTCTCTCTCTCTCTCTCTTTTTAAATCTATCTGCTTCTCAATGCAGCCACACATTCTTAGCGTCAATCAAATCAGCCTTCTCCATACGCCAAGCCGGTATCAATGCTATAGAGAATAGACTCCCAGATGGTAGAGTAGAAGAATGTGCATTCATCTTCTCCTGTGAGAACAACAAAATGACAACTAGCTGCTGAACAACCATTGACAGGAGGATGTTGGAACCCACAAAAAAAAGATACCCCACATCCAAGAACACAAGAATCTTTAAAAAGATAATAGGAGGGGCACAATCACATTAAAGACAAACCTCATACCTTCCAGAGAGTCAGAGGGCATAAACAAAACCTTGTGTGCACCAGTACCAAGGGGAAAGGAGCAGTGACCCCACAGAAACTGAGCCAGACTTGCCTTTAAGCTTTTGGCATCACAAAAAGACATTTGTTTACTTTTGGTTGTTCTTTAAATTTACCTATGATCCAAGTTCTGAAACTAAAGCCACATGTTTAGTAAATGTATTGTTTTACCCAACTGATTTGTGATTTTTGAGTCTTAATTAAGAAATCTTTTCTTATTCCATGGTCAAAGGGACCTCCATTTCTCTACCATATAGAAGTCATGGAGTCACTTGAAATATTTAACTTTATCTAAGTATAGATCATCTTTATTTTTCTTTAGTGAGCCAGTTTTCACCATACCATCTACAAAGTAATTTGTATGTTTCTGCTGAATTTATCATGTAAAATCAATTTCTTTTTCAATGATATATTCTATTTCTTCCAACACAAAAAGCTTCCTTATCTTTTATTGTTTTAACTTTTCAATGTATTTTAATACCCAATAAGCAAATTATATTCCTTTAATTTAGTTATTGACTCATCCCTTATATTGATGAAGTTTATTCTTGACATAAGTTTTAGAATCAGCTTGTGAAGTAAAACCAAGTTAGGGTATTTAATGTCATTTAATTTAATTTATAGACTAATTGGGGTGAATTGATGTCTATATTATGTTATGTTTTGCCAGCCATGAACATAATGTCTCTTTTCATTTATTCAGTTCTTCTTTAATGTCCTTTAATAATCTTAACATATTCATCATCAAGGACATGTGATTTTGTGGTTAGGTTTGTTTCTAAAAAATCTTGTTATCTGTTATAATTTCTAGATGGTTAATTTTTGTAGGCTGAATTTGTATCTGACAGCTTTGATGAAATCTCTTGCTTTATTAGTTCCTTTATTCTCTTGGATTTTCTAAGTAGACAGTCATTTTCTCTGCAAATAAGAACAGTTTGGACTGATCATATCAACTGCCTAATATTTTATACTTAATTTTCATACCTATTGGTATTTATTTATTTTTAAATCTTAAATGTAAAATTTTTGTTAATTTTTATTTAATTAATTAAATAAAAGATCTATTTTGTTAATTTTTTATATCTATGTTAGTAAATTTTTAATTTCTTTTATATCCCTGGTCCATCTATTACAGTGGTTCTGCTTTCAATACTACATTTTGCTTGGCCTGTTGTGTCCCTGTACTTGGCTTGTGGGAGTAGATTCTTTGCAGGCTGAAGGCTTCTCTGTCCTCCAAAGTGTTTGAAGGAATTTAGAAGGCCATATTCTAGTCTCTGGTGAGTCCAGAAGGAAAGAGTTGATCTGCAGTGTGGCAATGCCTATGCATGACAGAATTCCAGTTAATATTCTTTTTTGTTTGTTTTTGTTTTTGTTTATTTTTATTTATTTATTTATTTATTTTATTTTTTAGTTTTTATTTTTTAAATTTTAAAATCTTTAATTCTTACATGTGTTCCCAAACATGAACCCCCCTCCCACCTCCCTCCCCATAACATCTCTCTGGGTCATCCCCATGCACCAGCCCCAAGCATGCTGTATCCTGCGTCAGACATAGACTGGCGATTCAATTCTTACGCGATAAGAGGATAACACTGGGAAGAATCATGTTTTACCCACCTTGACTGCCTGGAAGTGAGAGGTGAAGGAATGAATGCCCAAGAAATTGGCCAAAAATCTTGTTTTGCCCAACTTCTCACCCTGGTAAAATTTTTCCCCCTCATTGCTGCACAAAGGGTATACGCCATTATCAAATATTGCTGTAGGAATGGAGAAGTCAATTATTGGTATAAGCCAAAAGTGGGTGAAAGAAAAGAGAAAATAATCAGATAGTTTCTCTCTAACTGATACTACCAGAGCATTGTCATCCAGCCTCTTGCCTCTGCTCCAAGTTGCAGCCATTCCCCTGGGACCTCCAGGTTACTTAGTATTAGTATTAGTCACTCAGTCGTGTCCAACTTTTTGCGACCCCATGGACTGTAGCCTGCCAGGCTCCTCTGTCCATGGGATTCTCTAGGCAAAAATACTGGAGTGGGTTGCCATTTCCTCCTCCAGGGGACCTTCCCAACTGTACATAAAGCTAGCTTATGCAAATAACTTCTTCTGGAGTTGTGCATTATACAGATTTTATGGCCACATCCAACAACTGTAAACCCACTCTCCCAGTTCTACCAGTTCAGAGGAGCTATCTACGACCTCAGATATATAGTTTGCTGTTGTTTCCTTAGTTCCATATTTTCCTTAATAGTTCTCCAGCATTCAGAGAATAAGCAGCCCATGCTCTTTCACAAACTTGGTAAGAACTGAAAAGGACTGGTGGTTTCTCACTTCTAATTCCACTTATTTAACCTCTCTCTCTCTTTGTTGCTGTAGACAGAATCTCCAATGCTATAATGAAAGAATAGTCATTTTCACCATTGCCTTTACCCTCATCTTAAATGGAATGTGACTAAACTTTCCTCATTAAATGTATTTGCTGCAAGTTTTGGTGGAATGACCTTGAGGAAATTCTCTCTCACTTTTTGCAGTCTTCATATGCTATGCTATTTTAAATCATAAGTAGGTTTTAAAGTTTACAAACCATAATTTTTAAATGTATAGATTTTTGAGCTATATAATACTTAGTATTTTAATATAGTGATTATAGTATTTATTGATGTAAATTTTGTTCTTAGTTCATTATAATGATGAATCCCAATGATAGCTTTCTGATGTTCAACTGGTTCTAATTCTGGGATAATTACTGTTTTATCATGCCTTTTCCCCCACCAACCCTAGAGGGTTAAGTTAGCTGATTTTTTAAAATGATTTTTATGCCTTTTTTGTAGTAACATAAAATAGGGATTATTTATTTCCTAAAAATTTGTAACACTCACCTAAAAATTCATGGTATCCTAGGATTTTTATTTCTTTACTTCAATCTTTTTATTGTAACTTATTTGTGGTTTCTCTTTTTATTTGTGTCATGAGAATTTTAGATATTTCAATATGTTTAATTTAGGTAGGTTTTTCAATTTTATTTCAACTAAATTACAAAATATATTTTATCATTATTTTTATGTCTATTTCTGTCTTCATTGCCTCAAATTAAGATTTTAATTCTGCTTCTATACTTTTTCTCTTCACTCAGATATATATATTTTAAATCTCACATGTCTTTCTCCTTATGACATCAACTGGTCTTTTCATTTTAATTCATCTTTTTATTATGGCTTTACACATCTATTTCATTGAGCTTTCCTAAGTCCTGCAGAGAGTTTAAAATAGTTTTCTAAAATTACTTTTCCTAGTCCCAGTGGTGAATGATTTTCAGAGATTGGCTTTTAATTAGAAGCATTCATTTTCTTTCTGCTGCTGTGCAATTGTTGCTGCTGTTGTTATTATTTCCCCTAGTTCACTCTTTTCTTGCATTAAGAGAATTATCTTTTTAGATGAAGGCCCAATTGTTCTGTTCAGTTTTTTGATGAATTTCAACTGTCTGCTAGCTTTTTACTTTATGGCACTCACAGTTTTTTCAAATACAAAATGGATTTTCAGCATTAAGATATTTTGTGTGCTATTATTCTCAACAGATAATTCATAAATCTTTTACAGTTATAAAAGATTTATAAATATATTAGTAAAACTAAAGTGTACATATGAAGATGTACGTGTGGAGAAGATAAATAAGTGACTTGAGGCCAGGGTATAAGATAAACTAACACTTAAAAGATATTTGGGATACAATTCCCATTTTTCCTATTATTTCAACTTCAAAAAATGCATTATTAATATAATCTAGGGCATTTGCAGAAACCAGACAGATTAACAGGGAAGATGACTGAAATACAGCATTGGTTAAAAAAATAGTGAGAAACATTATTCTTAGTGCTGTGTTTTATTCTAAGTGTGGGGGTCATCATATGGATTAATTTTTATCTAAGTTAATTTTATTTTCCTTATGTTTTTCTATGATTCAATATATCCTATACTTATTTATAGATAATGTATGTACAAGGCAATACATTAGGTACTACAGGTGATACAAAAATGAATTAATAATTTTTGCCCTAAAGTAACTCAAAATATTCCAAAAGAAGATAAACAAGCAGTTTGAGTGTAATCTCCTGATTTCTGCTGCTTGGATTTGACTCTTGACTTCAACTTTTACTGGCTGTCTGAACTTGGGCTATATAGCATCTCTGTACCTCAGTGTCTGCATGAGAAATGGGGCTAATAATAGTTTTAGTATCATAGCATATTAATGTACAATATTTATTAATATAATAGTATCATTATCCCTCCCTCAGGATTATTGTGAGGGTCAGTGAGTTGCCCATGTCAAGTGTTTAAAAAGCGCTTTTAGCACATAATGTATCATCTGTAAATATCAGGTGTTATTTTTATTTAAATAAAACATTTGACAAAAAATAGAGTTAAAATGAGTACTATATAAAAAGTGCAAGGTGAATTTTCATCTCATTTCAGGTGAACTTTGTTTAGAAATTATAAACTTTGGATAAGTATCAGTTTCTTTCAATTTCTATGTGTATATACCTTATGACTTCTCTTTCAAAAGTGATAGGATTAGATAAGCATTATTTACTCTGCTACTTAAGAAAATACCTTATGGAAAAACCTAATACTTTCTTTTGTTCTCTCTGAGATGTCTACTTAAAAAAAGAAATCCATTTGCTTTTTTGGTAAGACACATATGCAATGAATTAGAAATAGTTACGTATTTTTCAGGGAAATAGATACACAGTTTTTGACATGTATAAGCCCTATTCACTTTTCTTCAGAAGTGTCTTTATAGTTCATCCCATATGACTGTTTTAGCAGTTTTATTTAGGTCCATGCCCTACATTTATCTCCCTAATGCACTTGAAATTCATCTTAATTAGTTTTATCAAATAAAAGGTATTTTTAGGTATAAAGAAGAGAAAAGGCCTGATCATTATTTAATAGGTGGTGTCCTACCACTGGAGAAAATTATTTTATTTAAACTCTGGGCAAAAATAAAGAAAATAAACGTTCAAATCTCACTGAGTCCTCTATCCCAAAGCCTGCAAGCTAACACATTGAATCATTTGTTTTTAAAAAGTTCACCAAGATTACAGTTGTGTAAGGATTTTCTCTAAGACAAAAATTTAAGTGCCCCACTAAAAGAAACTTCCTAACTTGTATCAAAACTCAGTTTATATTCCCACAGATGTCTAACAAGCTCTGTATATGGTCTTGGATTATAGACAGGGAAAAATCAATAGCCTGCTGTCTCAAAGGCACCGATATAGATTATGAATCACAGCCAGGAAGTTGTCAGTGATTTCAGCTGCCAACAGAGCTTCAGTAAAGATATTTGCTACCTCATATTCTTTTAATGTGAAGCTTTCATATATGAAATAGAACAGGTCACTGTTTTTGACAAAAACTTAAGAGAATCTTAAGCAGAGCAATGAGAGCGCCAAGCATAGCTCTGCTCAGATTGATCAAATACAGAATACACCGTTTCCACCGGCCCACGTGCTGTGTGAAAGGCAAAGATCAGCACAAAGGTCCTGTATTGCTGCCGGTTACTGGAGTCCTTGACCTCCACCTGGCTGTGTCAACACACACATACAAATCCAGTGGTTTGGCTTGGTTAGATCAAGCCCAGCTAAACCACATTTTATGGCTGTAATGAAAATAACTCACTGGTCCAAATGAAGGAAGTACAAAACAATACAGAACCCTGGAGCTGAAATGGATTTCTGATTGTTAAGCCCACTTCTTCTGATTGACAGAGGAGGAAACAGGCTCAGAGAAAATGCAGGTGACTTAACCAGAGTCACTTAAGTAGAAGGCAAGATTAGAGCCTTCTCATGAATTATACTTATTTATTTCTGGGCTTCCCAGGTGTCACTAATGGTAAAGAACCCACTTGCCAATTCAGGAGACATAAGAGGTGCATCTTAATCCCTGGGTCAGGAAGATTCCCTGGAGGAGGATTTGACACCCAACTGCAGAACTTCCCTGGAAAATCCCAGGGACAGAGGACCTTGGTGGGCTACAGTCCATAGGGTCGCTAAGAGTCAAACACGACTGAAGCCGCTTATCATGCACACATGCACGCATGCAAGGTATTGTCTCTTTTTAAAATTTTATTTATTCATTTTTAAAATTTGACTATAATTGCTTTACAATGTTGTGTTAGTTTCTGCTGTATAGTATGTGAATCAGCTATATGTATACATATATTGTCTCCCTCTTGAGCTTTCCTCCTTCCCATCCATACCACCCCTCTAGGTCAACACAGAGCAGCAAGCTGAGCTCCTTGTTTTCTACAGAAGTTTCCCACTAGCTATCTGTTTTACATGTGTACATGTCAATACCCCTCTCCCAATTCATCCCACCCTCTCCTTCCCCATCCTGTGTCTACAAGTCCATTCTCAACATCTGCATCTCTATTGATGGATATTTCTTGAAGGTGAATGAAATATTCCTCTCTATAACATAAAAATATTAAATTAATTCTAAAGAATATTTTAACTGTTTTAAGTTTAAGAATAAAAATAATATGTCTATGTACAATTAATTCAGGAGCTGTGACAAACATTGTACAGATTCTTCCAATATTTTAAGTGAAAGTGGTAAAAAGGTGTAAGGAAAAATTGGTAACTGTCATATGTAAATGGAAATCTAGAAGGCAGAGAGAAAGCACATGACTCTGTAGCTCCATCACTTACATGTTTCTTGAACTTATGAACTTCAATTTCCTCATTTAAAATAAGTATGATAATACTTATATGCAATGTCAAATGTGTGCTATGTCACTTCCATTAGTGGCTGTTTTTGACGCTATGGACTGTAGCCCGCCAGGGTCCTCTGTTCATGGGATTTGCCAGGCAAGAATACTGGAGTGGGTTGCCATTTCCTACTCCAGGGGATCTTCCTGACCCAAGGATCAAATTCAAGTCTCTTGAGTCTCCAGCAGTGGCAGGTGGACTTTTTTACCACTGTGCCCCCAGAAAAGCCCCAAACTGCTTTTATTAGCAGTTTCCCCTAAATATAATTTGAAAGATGGGAAATAATAAAAACTCATTATTTTACTAGTTCATGAAAGAATTAGGAAACAGAATGTTGTTTCCATTCTTTTAAAAGGAAGGAAAAATGGATTCTTTAAGTTATATTGAGGGCAGTTTCAGTGTGATGACTGAAAATAACAGAACGGTTAGCACACAATGTAGTGATCACAGAAGAGTCTGAGACAGAACATAGAATTCTGAAAGGTGTGTTGTAACCTCACAGATAGGTTATGTAGACAAAGGGACATAAAAGAAGTAATAGAATTTGATTTTAGGAAGGCTTTCAATTCTTTTCCATGTGACATTCTGATTAACCAGTTCACCTTTTGAATATTTCCCATTCTTAGTTTCATATGCATAGTTTGAAGGCTAAAGCAACAGGTAACAGCTGACAATCACCTTGGGCTAGCAAATAAGATAGTTTAAGACTGTCCCCCACATTAAGTGTCTTCGGAGTTGTTCTACTTAGAATTTCGATTAGCGGAGAAAAGAAGAATTCTCCCATTGAGATTACATGTATAGGGTAGAGTAGGATTAAAAAGCACAAACTCCAGGACAAATGTAGGTTTATGAGTGACTGCTCGGACAGAAGTTAACATGCTTCTAAATACATTAAAGGAGGAGTCATTCAAGGATTGATATGATAAGGATGCCAATCTTCTTTTAATTGAGTGCTCTGTCACATTCAGTGAACTGAAGATACATGAATGATCCTAGAGATGATTCACAGAAGACAAGCAGAGGTGTTTAAAGAGAGATAGTTGATTCAGTGGAAAGTAAAAGTTGTAATGTTTAAACTAAATAAGAGAGAAGTTAGAGGATAATTGAAATATTGTCTTCGCTAAAGGAGAGAGTATTTTGTCCATGTGTTACATTGTTACTCTTATAAGAGGGCCAAACACCAAACTGTAAGTTCACGGGTGCAAGGACACAATCTACCTATCAACACAGTTATAATTGCATCCCCTGCTACTGACTCCTTCTGCTCCACTAGTGTTTACATTAAATGGGATAGAAATTCTAGGAACTCTGCACCATGGCAAAGCAGTTCTGGCTCCAGAAACCCTGCACAATCCATGGGCTGCATGCACACCTTCAGTGAGGTCTGATATCCAGCCTTGGGGTGCTCTTTCCTCTTTCAAGTCAGCTCTTCCTCGCATATTCTTCTTCTGCCCTTGGCTACCCTTTAGAGTTCTCATTGTATCTTTACAGTTACTGCTTTATCATAATTTAATTATATTCATTCTTCTCATTCAAATTACTGTGGTGTTCATTTTCTTAACTGTTCAGTTCAGTTCAGTCACTCAGCTGTGTCCGATTCTTTGTGACTCCATCAGATTTTAATTTTCATCTTTTCATTTTTTCTGAATACTTATTTTGAAGACATGTTTCTTGTACATAGTGCCTCATTGGCTTTTGTTTATTTTTTGATCTTTCAAATAAAATATTTTTTTAGTTGATTGTAATTACTATTATGTCTAGATTTCCATCTTTTTATTTTGTGCTTTCTTTTTCTCCCTTTCTCCTTTCTGTCTTCTTTTTCTTTTCCCTGTGTTTCAGAATGTACATGCTGTAGTCTCTTTTCTTAGAAACATTTGTATACATGTTTAACTCAATATACATTTGATTCACGAACAACATAATTTTGGTCTGCCTGGACCCACCTACATGTGGATCTTTTCCAATAGTCAATACTACATATTGGTAGTATTTGTTTGTAGTTCTTATTGTATTATACATGCATGTGTTCTCAGTCATGTCTGACTCTGTGACTCTATGGACTGTAGCTCACCAGGCTCCTCTGTCCATGGGATTCTCCAGGCAGGAATACTGGAGTGGGTTACCATTTCCTCTTCCAGAAGATATCCCTGATCCAGGAGTCGAACTGGTGTCTCCTGAATTGCAAGCAAATTCTATACTGTTGAACCATGCAGAAAGCCTGTTCTTACTGTACTATATAAGTACATAATTTTGTTGTTGTTGTTATGGTTGAGTTAGTAGTATTGCAGCAATGTTAATTTCTTAGTTTTTTTTAGGGGGGTTGACTTGTTTTTTTTTTTTTAAACTTTATGTTTAGAGCAGTTTCTGGGTTCACAGTAAAACTGAGGGGAAGTTACAAAGATTTGTCTATTGATCCCCTGTCCCCTTTCCCCTGCTGCTGCTGCTGCTGCCAAGTTGCTTCAGTTGTGTCTGACTCTGTGCGACCCCATAGACAGCAGACCACGAGGCTCCCCTGTCCCTGGGATTCTCCAGGCAAGAACACTGGAGTGAGTTGCCATTTCCTTCTCCAATGCATGAAAGTGAAAAGTGAAAGTGAAGTCACTCAGTCGTGTCCGACTGTTAGCGACCCCATGGACTGCAGCCTACCAGGCTCCTCTGTCTATGGGATTTTCCAGGCAAGAGTAGTGGAGTGGGTTGCCATTGCCTTCTCTGTCCCCCTTCCCCACATGCACAATATTCTTCATCCAAGTGGGGCATTTTTTACAACTTATGCACCTACGTTGACAGCACAGTCACCTAAAGTCCATAGTTTAAATAAGAGTTTAAATAAAACTCCTCTGTGTTCTGTGATTTACATGTCATAAATTACTACAAGATCTGCAGTTTATTGAAGTCCCAAGTGTGGAACTGTTGATATGGAGGATATGGAGGCACACTATACTACAGGCGGATTTTAGACCATGTGCAGTGTGCTTGCCTGTAATCCTACATTGTTCAAGGGTCAACTGTAGTCTCCAGTAGGAAACTGGAGTAGATTGCCATTTCCTCTTCCAGGGGATCTTCCTGTAGTCTCATCAACATCTTTACTCTCATTTTGAAAAATAGTTTTACTCTTAACAACCTTCTCTGACTCATTTCCTGAGGCTACCAAAAATTATTCTTTCTTAAAATTTTAAGCTTGCATATTAGGCATCATTGTTACTGTTAAGCCAGCTATATTTGTGCTTGTTAACAAGTTTACACTTTTGTTACCATTTTTCTAACATGTTGCAATTTTCCATTTATGACAATTTTTTGGCATCCTCCCTTCTCTATTTTTCTAAAGTATATTCTTCAGATTCTCCTTGAGTGAAAGTCTGTTGATTCAGGATTTTGTTCTCTGATAATGGCTTTTTTTCTCAGAACATAATTTTGAAATATGCAGTCTTGTGTTTACTGCTATTTTCTTTAGGACTTTCAAGAAACTTTATTGATTTACATTTCTTATTTACTTATTTGGAAATTTTATTTATTTTCAATTTACTTGTTGCCTTGGAGAAATCAGATATTACCCTAATTACTGTTCAACTGTAGTTTTTTTTTTTTTTTCCTGGATACTTTGATATGTATTTTTATTGTATTTAGAGGTTTGTAGAATCATTACAGTATGGGTATCTCTTTGTCTTGAACTTTTTGGCTTAATATAAAGTTAGTACCATATTAGTCAAAGTTTCAGAGAAATGGAAACAATAAGATATATATATACATATATATGTACTCATATATATGTACACATATATACACAACACATATAAAAAGCTTTCACTGTTCCTCAAATATAACAAGTTCCTAAAGTCGTCAAGCTTTTCACTATTTTGGAACATGTCAGGCTCATCCCTGATTAACGAACAATTCCAACTCCTCTTCTTTATGCCAGAAAGCTAATTTTAGAAAATCTACTGGGTTACTCATTCACATTATCTATCAATTTGATCTCTGTTTCCTCTGCCTTTTCCAAATCCAGTTTGTACATCTGGGAGTTCTCAGCACAAATACTGTTGAAGCCTAGCTTGAAGGATTTTGAGCATTACTTTGCTAGCATGAGAAATGAGTACCATTGTGTAGTAATTTGAAAATTCTTTCCCTTATTGGGATTGGAATGAAAACTGACCTTTTCCAGTCCTGTGGCCACTGCTGAGTTTTCCAAATTTCCTGGCATATTGAGTACAGCACTTTAACAGCTTCATCTTTTAGGATTCAAAATAGGTCAGCTGGAATTCCATCTCTTCCATTAGCTTTCTTCTTAGTAATGCTTCCTAAGGCCCGCTTGAACTATGGACTGGTTCCAAATTGGGAAAGGCACATAACAAGGCTGAATATTGTCATCCTGTTTATTTAACTTATATGCAGAATGCATCATGTGAAATGCTGAGCTGGATGAATCACAAGTTGGAATCAAGATTGCTAGGAGAAATGCCAACAACCCAGATATGCAGATGATACCACTCTAATGTCAGAAAGTTATGAGAAACCAAAAAGCCTCTTGATGAGGATGAAAGAGGAGAGTGAAAAAATTGAGCATGAAAGCAGAGAGTGAAAAAATTGGCTTGAAACTCAACATTTAAAAAACTAAGATCGTGGCACTCAGTCCCATCACTTTATGACAAATAGAAGGGGGAAAAGTGGAAGGAGTGGCAGATTTTCTTTTATTGGGCTCCAAAATTACTGTAGATGGCAACTGCAGCCATGAAGTTAAAAGACACTTGCTCCTTGGAAGGAAAGCTATGACAATCCTAGATATCATATTAAAAAAGCAGAGACATGATTTTGCCAACAGACATCCATCTAGTCAAAGCTATGATTTTTCCAGTAGTCATTTAAGGATGCGAGTTGGACCATAAAGAAGGTTGAACTCTGAAAACCTAATACTTTAAAATTGTGGTGCTGAGAAGAATCTTGAGAGTCCCATGGACTGCAAGGAGAGCAAATCATTCAATTCTGAAGGAAATCAGCTCTAAATAGTCACTGGAAGGATTGTTTTTGAAACTGAAGCTCCGATACTTTGGCCACCTGATGTGAAAAAATGACTACTTGGAAAAGACCCTGGTGCTGGGAAAGATTGAAGGCAAAAGGAAGACTGTGCGGCAGAGGATGAGATGGTTAGCGTAACCAACTCAATGGACATGAATCTGAACGAACTCCTGAACATGGTGGAGGACAGAGGAGCAGTTCAGGCTAAAGTCTGTAGGGTTGCAAAGAGCAAGAGACGACTTTGCAATTGAACAACTTTATTACCCCAGAGAATGCAACTTCTAAGAAGATGATACATTTGTCCTGGGTCTTAGCATATAGGGAATTATTAAGTCATGAATAAATTTATTAATAAATAAAAACTAAAACTATTCATTTGCAAAATGTCCATGAGTTAAGGACTGCCATACAAACCCTTGTGGAAACCGATAGGCACATATGGTAATATCAGGCTTTAGTTGTCTCATTCTTTTAAGGCTTAGTGCTTAAATGGGTAGATTTTTATGTACCCAGAAAAATAGGAATTGCCAGATTGATACTTCACTTTTGCAATTTTCCCAGCTTGGACTAGATTAAATAGGCCACAAAGATACTCTTTAGCTTTATTCACCATCCTTAGCTATTCAAATTATATCCTGAACTATAAGGGCCTCATAGAAATCAACTGAAAAGAAAACAAAGAGATACAAAATTAAAGTGGCTAATTAAATACAAGAAGCCCCCCCAAACTCTAAAAAATATGAAACATGTAATGTTTTAATTCCACTTGTTCAATAGTTTTGCTGTGTTTTTGAGGTTTCTCATTAAACTTTTGAAATATAAACAAAGCTATTGTTAAATTACTTACATTTAAATTAAACACATGACAAAATTCATTTTGAAAGGCACTCACTCTTGTCAAACTCTTTGCCATCCCATGGACTATAAAGTCCATGGAAATCTCCAGGCCAGAATACTGGAGGGGGGAGCCTTTCCCTTCTCCAGGAGATCTTCTCAACCCAGAGATCGAACCTAGGTCATCTGCATTGCAGGAAGATTCCTGAGCCACATTTTAAATAAACATATTTTTCTAGTTTTAGTTACTAAAATTTTCCTTGTTTTAGTGCTATGTATCTTTAGAGATTGTACTTCCCTCATAGCTCAGTTGGTAAAGAATCTGCCTGCAATGCAGGAGACCCTGGTTCGATTCCTGGGTCAGGAAGATCCTTTGGAGAAGGAAATGGCAACCCATTCCAGTGTTCTTGCCTGGAGAATGCCAAAGGCCGAGGAGCCTGGCAGGCTACAGTCCTTGGGGTTGCAAGAGTAGGATATGACTTAGTGACTAAACCAACCAACCAACCATCTTCAGAGATACAGCCATTAAATAACCATGTCACTCTTCCCCTACCCAAAGGGGGGAAAATATTTTCAAATTTACTTTATAAGATATTAAGAATGTGAATACTCTAAATTATTATTTTAACTGAAAAACACCCAATGTACTCCCAGTATTTTAAAGAAGTCACAATTTCAAGGTATTAAGATATGCCAAATAGAGTCTAAAACTTGTCTTTTCCTTACAGTTACACAGAGATAGTGATAATTTTAAAATATGAATAAGATTTTCTCACTATATTCAAAGTACTCAGCAGGCTTCTTATCTCATTCAGAGTGAAGGCAAAGCCTTGCAAAGCCCACAATATCCCAGAAGATTTGGCTCCTAATTACTTGTTGAACAGTATGAAAAGGAAAAATGATAGGATACTGAAAGAGAAACTCCCCAGGTCAGTAGGTGTCCAGTATGCTACTAGAGATCAGTGGAGAAATAACTCCAGAAAGAATGAAGGGATGGAGCCAAAGAAAAACAATACACAGTTGTGGATGTGACTGGAGATAGAAGCAAGGTCCGATGCTGTAAAGTGAAATATTGCATAGGAACTTGGAATGTTAGGTCCATGAAGCAAGGCAAAATGGAAGTAGTCAAACAGGAGATGGCAAGAGTGAACATCGACATTCTAGGAATCAGTGAATTAAATGGAATGGATTGGGTGAATTTAACTCAGATGACCATTTACTACTGTGGCCATGAAACCCTTAGAATGAATACAGAATGAAGCAGGGCAAAGGCTAATAGAGTTTTGCCAAGAGAACAGACTGGTCATAGCAAACACCCTCTTCCAACAACACAAGAGAAGACTCTAAAAACGGACATCACCAGATGGTCAACACCAAAATCAGATTGATTACATACTTTGCAGCTAAAGATGGAGAAGCTGTATACAGTCAGCAAAAACAAGCCTGGGAGCTGACTGTGGCTCAGATCATGAATTCCTTATTGCCAAATTCAGACTTAAATTGAAGAAAGTAGGGAAAAACATTAGACCATTCAGGTATGACCTAAATCAAATTCTTTATCATTATACAGTGGAAGTGAGAAATAGATTGAAGGGACTAGATCTGATAGATAGAATGCCTGATGAACTATGGATGGAGGTTTGTGATATTGTACAGGAGACAGGGATCAGACCATCCCCATGGAAAAGAAATGCAAAAAGGCCAAATGGCTATCTGAGTAGGCCTTACCAATAGCTGTGAAAAGAAGAGAAGTGAAAAGCAAAGGAGAAAAGGAAAGATATAAGCATCCGAATGCAGAGTTCCAAAGAATAGCAAGGAGAGATAAGAAAGCCTTCCTCATTGATCAATGCAAAGAAATAGAGGAAAACAATAGAATGGGAAAGACTAGAGATCTCTTCAAGAAAATTAGAGATACCAAGGGAACATTTCATGCAAAGATGGGCTCGATAACAGACAGAAATGGTATGGACCTAACAGAAGCAGAAGATATTAAGAAGAGGTGGCAAGAATACACAGAAGAACTGTGCAAAAAAGATCCTCACGACCCAGATAATCACGATGGTGTGATCACTCACCTAGAGCCAGACATCCTGGAATGTGAAGTCAAGTGGGCCTTAGAAAGCATCACTATGAACAAAGCTAGTGGAGGTGATGGAATTCCAGTTGAGCTATTTGAAATCCTGAAAGATGATGCTGTGAAAGTGTTGCACTCAGTATGCCAGCAAATTTGAAAAACTCAGCAGTGGTCACAGAACTGGAAAAGGTCAGTTTTCATTCTAATCCCAAAGAAAGGCAATGCCAAAGAATGCTCAAACTACCGAACAATTGCACTCATCTCACACGCTAGTAAAGTAATGCTCAAAATTCTCCAAGCCAGACTTCCGCAATATGTGAAGAGTGAACTTCCAGATGTTCAAGCTGGTTTTAGAAAAGGCAGAGGAACCAGAGATCAAATTGCCAACATCTGCTGGATCATCAAAAAAGCAAGAGAGTTCCAGAAAAACATCTCTTTCTGCTTTATTGACTATGCCAAAGCCTTTGACTGTGTGGATCACAATAAACTGTGGAAAATTCTGAAAGAGATGGGAATAGCAGACCACCTGACTTGCCTCATGAGAAACCTACATGCAGGTCAGGAAGCAACAGTTAGAACTGGACATGGAACAACAGACTGGTTCCAAATAGGAAAAGGAGTATGTCAAGGCTGTATATTGTCACCCTGCTTATTTAACTTATATGCAGAGAGTGAAAAAATTGGCTTAAAGTTCAACACTCAGAAAACGAAGATCATGGCATCTGGTCCCATCACTTCATGCCAAATACATGGGGAAACAGTGGAAACAGTGTCAGACTTTAATTTTATGGGCTCCAAAATCTCTGCAGATGATGACTTCAGTCATGAAATTCAAAGACACTTACTCCTTGGAAGGAAAGTTATGACCAACCGAGATAGCATATTCAAAAGCAGAGACATTACTTTACTAACAAAGTTCCGTCTAGTCAAGGTTATGGTTTTTCCAGTGGTCATATATGGATGTGAAAGTTGGACTGTGAAGAAAGCTGAGCGCCGAAGAATTGATGCTTTTGAACTGTGGTGTTGGAGAAGACTCTTGAGAGTTCCTTGGACTGCAAGAAGATCCAACCAGTCCATTCTAAAGGAGATTGGTCCTGGGTATTCTTTGGAGGGACTGATTTTGAAGCTGAAACTCCAATACTTTGGCTACCTCATGAGAAGAGTTGACTCATTTGAAAAGATCTGATGCTGGGAGGGGTTGGGGGCAGGAGGAGAAGGGGACAATAGAGGATGAGATGGCTGGAGGGCATCACCGACTCGATGCACATGAGTTTGGGTGAACTCCGGGAGTTGGTGATGGACAGGGAGGCCTGGCGTTCTGCAGTTCATGGGGTCACAAAGAGTCAGACACGACTGAGCGACTGAACTGAACTACTTGTTGATTTCACCAGTCTTCTCCTCCTGACTTTTGGACTCCATATTCAGTTATTTTTATTTGTTTGTCTATGTTATTGCAAATACTCTACTGTCTCTTTTACTGCAAGTTTATACAATCTTGGTCTTCCCTGGTGGCTCAGACAGTAAAGAATCTGCTTGCAATGTGGGAGACCCTAGTTTAATCCCTGGGTTGGGAAGATCCCCCGGCAAAGGGAATGGCTATCCATTTCAGCATTCTAGTCTGGAGAATTCCATGGACAGTGAAGCCTGTCAGGGCTACAGTCTATAGGGTCGCAAAGAGTTGTACATGACTGAGCAACTAACATTTTCAGTTTACTTTCTTTATACAGCCTTGGATATCCATTAGTGTAAAACTCACAAACTTTGTTCTTCCGTATTGGCTTAGCTCTATTCTTGTTTGTTTATACTTAGAATCAGCTTATCAGTTTCTGCAACACACATGCACAGGCACACAACTGTAGGGATTCAGTTGAATCTGTAGATAATTTCAAGACTTGATATTACTACACCTTTTAGGGCTTTATATAATTTTTGTATTAAAAAATCTTATTTTTCTGTTACCTGAAATAACTTTATTTTGGGATGACTATTAAACATTTTGCAATGTCTTTTCAGAGTTTCCCTGGGGGTGGCTCAGATGGTAACAACTCCTATGATGACTACAACATTTTTGTACTTTGTTTCTCATATATAACTCCATATTTATGGATTTTCTACTACTGAATTTTTATAATCTTACTGGAATTGACCCCAGGTGGGTATGCTGTTATTACTTGACTAATAACATTCTGGATTTGTTTTGCGAGTATTTCATTAATATTTTTAAATGAGTTCTATCTTAAGTTAAAGGGAGTTAAAGAAGGCTAGGTTCAGAAAAAGAATGAGACCGGCACTTTACAGAAACAGATCATCTTTAATGAGGCGAGAAGGGGCAGCAGTCAGATTAGCGAACTGCTGCGCTTATGCAAGAAAAGAGTAAGTATATATAGGCATGTATGTGGAAAGTTACTGTCTTAAGGTGGTCTGTTCTTTTCTACGGTTGTTCGGAGCAGTTATCTCTTACACAGCTGGGGCAAGGAATTTTGGAGATAGACTGGAGGCTGGACCAGCTGGAAGCTGGGCGTAATCAACCTTAATGTAATTTTTTTTTCTTCCCGTGAGAGTTCTTTGTTTTGCATAGAATGGTGGGGAGGACCTGGAGGTTTTAACTCCAGGCTATTTTGAACCCTGTAACTTTCCTTCATTAAGTTTCTCTTTGAGTTTTTGCTAAATGTTTTTGTTATCTTCTACAAACAAATTAAAGTCACTTTCTTCATTTTCTATGCCCTGGAACTATTTCTAGGAGATAATTGTTTCTGGTAAATTTGAAAGAAACTATAATACTAAATGAATCTTCAAACTCTTTATAGGGAATCTGAAACATTGGCTATTAAGTGTCTTTTGTGATAATTGTTTTTTTAAATCATAGAATGTTTAAATTGTTTTTATTAATTTTTATTAATTTTTATTTCCCTGGAACATTATACATTTCAGTAAGCTTTTCAAAAGCATTTGCTTAGACATTCATTCTTATGGTCTTAAATGAGCAATTTCTTCTTGCTCATATTTAGCTTATTTTATGTGCTTTCATTTTTTTCTTCATTATATTTAAGAGCTTTTCAACCATATCAGGCTTTTCTATTGTTTTTAATGAGATGTTTATTTTTAAACTTATTCAATAAATTTTAAAAAATATATCACATTCTGCTATAATCTTCATTCATTTTTCCCTGTAGTAATCTTTTATTTATAATATTTAAAACTTAATCTCAATGTAATTTACTGTTGCTGAATAATAGAAACTTTAAGCAGTTCAAAATTTCAGCTTTCACATCGATTCAATTTTTACAGTATAGATTCTTTACTGCTTTCAAAGCAGTTTTAAAATTAGTTATTGTGTCTTTTGTTTCCTTTCATTCCCTCCTTATCTTATTCAGCTCCTTTTGCCCTTCTGTCTGGCTCCCAGCTCTTTCCTTTTTATATCTCAGTCTATTGTCTTATCCTCTCATCTTTCATCTCTTGTTTCATGGTTTTCATTTCTTTTTCTTTTTATGGCAAGACAAAGCAGAAACTGTCTAAAATCTCCTTCTTTATTCTGCAGCATTTACTTTATTTTTAAACTAGGTTTTTCCCTCTGATTTTTGAGGTACTGTGCTCTTCTCATCTTATTATGAATAATCTTGTTTTACAATATCTTTATGATTTTTTTCAATTTTTTTCCAACCAGCCTTAAATGATGAGATATTATCAATAATCAACATTTCCCCCGAATTGAGCAGGTATACTAAATTTTTTTGTTTGTGTGATGTCATTGCCCACTGTATTGTTAACAAATCAGGCAGAGAAAAACCGAGTTATGTTAGTTGGGGGAAAAATAGCTGCTAAAGCTGATTAATTTTTTGGAGATGCCCTAGGCATGCCTATGGAATTATTTTCTAAAGCTCCTTTTCCTTACTAGAGAAAAAGATACAAAGGCAAATGATCCCTGAATTTACAATGGGTCAGCCTTGACTCTACCTCTGTGCTCCATCGGTTAGCTTCAGTTCACTTCAGTCGCTCAATCGTGCCTGACTCTTTGCGACTCCATGGACTGCAGCACTCCAGGCCTCCCAGTCCATCACCAACTCCCGGAGTTTACCCAAACTCATGTCCATTGAGTTAGTGATGCCATCTAACCATCTCATCCTCGGTGGTCCCCTTCTCCCGCCTTCAATCTTTCCAAGCTACAGGGTGTTTTCCAATGAGTCAGTTCTTCCCATCAGGTGGCCAAAGTATTGGAGTTTCAGCTTTAGCACCAGTCCATTCCAATGAATATTCAGGACTGATTTCCTTTAGGATGGACTGGCTGGATCTCCTTGCTGTCCAAGAGACTCTCAAGAGTCTTGTCCAATACCACAGTTTAAAAGCACCAGTTCTTTGGTGCTCAGCTTTCTTTATAGTCCAACTCTCACATTCATACATGACTACTAGAAAAACAATAGCTTTGACTAGATGGACCTTCGTTGGAAAAATAATGTCTCTGCTTTTTAATATGGTGTCTAGTTTGGTCATAACTTTCCTTCCAAGGAGTAAGCGTCTTTTAATTTCATGGCTGCAGTCACCATCTGCAGTGATTTTGGAGCCCCCCCTCAAATAAAGTCTGTTACTATTTCCACTGTTTCCCCATCTATTTGCCATGATGTGATGGGACCAGACGCCATGATCTTCGTTTTCTGAATGTTGAGCTTTAAGCCAACTTTTTCTCTCTCCTCTTTCACTTTCATCAAAAGGCTCTTTGGTTCTTCTTCACTTTCTGCCATAAGGGTGGTGTCATCTGCATATCTGAGGTTATTGATATTTCTCCTGACAATCTTGATTCCAGCTTGTGCTTCCTCTAGCCCAGCGTTTCTCATGATGTACTCTGCATATAAGTTAAATAAGCAGGGTGACAATATACAGCCTTGACATACTCCTTTTCCTATTTATAATCAGTCTGTTGTTCCACGTCCAGTTCTAACTGTTGCTTCCTGACCTGTATACAAATTGCTCATGAGGCAAGTCAGGTGGTCTGCTATTCCCAGCTCCTTCAGAATTTTCCACAGTTTATTGTGATACACACAGTCAAAGGCTTTGGCATAGTCAATAAAGCAGAAAGAGATATTTTTCTGGAACTCTCTTGCTTTTTTGATGATCCAGCAGATGTTGGCAATTTGATCTCTGGTTCCTCTGCCTTTTCTAAAACCAGCTTGAACATCTGAAATGTCATGGTTCACGTATTGTTTGAAGCCTGGCTTGGAGAATTTTGAGCATTACTTTGCTAACGTGTGAGATGAGTGAATTGTGTGGTAGTTTGAGCATTCTTTGCCATTGCCTTTCTTAGGGATTGAAATGAAAACTGATCTTTTCCAGTCTTGTGGCCACTGCTGGGTTTTCTAAATTTGCTGGCATTTTGAGTGCAGTGCTTTCACAGCATCATCTTTTGGGATTAACTCCAGTAGCTTCGCTCATAGTGATGCTTTGTAAGGTCCGCTTGACTTCACTTTGCTTCATTCCAGGATGTCTGCCTCTAGGTAAGTGATCACACCATCATGATTATCTGGGTTGTGAAGATATTTTTTGTACAGTTCCTCTGTGTATTCTTGCCACCTCTTCTTAATATCTTCTGCTTCTTTTAGGTCCATACCATTTCTGTCCTTTATTGAGTCCATCTTTGCTTGAAATGTTCCCTTGGTATCTCTAATTTTTTGAAGAGATCTCTAGACTTTCCTAATCTATTGTTTTCCTCTTTCTTTGCATTGATCACTGAGGAAGGCTTTCTTATCTCTCCTTGCTATTCTTTGGAACGCTGCATTCAAATGGGTATATCTTTCCTATTCTCCTTTGTTTTTCACTTCTCTTCTTTTCACAGCTATTTATAAGGCCTCTTCAGACAGCCATTTTGCTTTTTTGCATTTCTTTTTCTTGGGGATGGTCTTGATCCCTGTCTCCTGTACAATATCATGAACCTCCATCCATAGTTCATCAGTCACTCTGTCTATCAGATCTAGTCCCTTCAATCTATTTATCACTTCTACTCTATAGTCATAAGGGATTTGATTTACATCATAACTGAATGGTCTAGCGGTTTTCCCTACTTTCTTCAATTTAAGTGAATTTGGCAATAAGGTGTTAATGATCTGAACCACAGTCAGCTCCGAGTCTTGTTTTTTCTGACTGTATAGAGCATCTTCATCTTTGGCTGCAAAGAATATAATCAATCTGATTTCAGTGTTGACCATCTGATGTCCATGTGTAGAGTCTTGTCTTGTGTTGTTGGAAGAGGGTGCTTGTTATGACAGTGCATTCTCTTGGTAAAACTCTACTAGCCTTTGCCCTGCTTCATTCTGTACTCCAAGGCCAAATTTGCCTGTTACCCCAGGTGTTTATTGATTTTCTACTTTTGCATTCCAGTCCCCTATAATGAAAAGGACATCTTGTTTTGGGTATTAGTTTTAAAAGGTCTTGTAGGTCTTCATAGAACTGTTCAACTTCAGCTTCTTCAGCATTGCTGGTCTGGGCATATACTTGGATTACTATTATATTGAATGGTTTGCCTTGGAGATGGACAGAGATCATTCTGTCGTTTTTGAGATTGCATCGAAGTACTGCATTTCAGACTCTTTTGTTGACTATGATGGCTCTTCCATTTCTTCTGAGGGATTCCTGCCCGTAGTAGTAGATATAATGGTCATCTGGGTTAAATTCACCCATTCCAGTCCATTTTAGTTTGCTGATTCCTAGAATGTTGACATTCACTCTTGCCATCTCCTTTTGACCACTTCCAGTTTGCCTTGATTCATGGACCTAACATTCCAGGTTCTTATGCAATATTGCTCTTTACAGCATGGAGCCTTGTTTCCATCACCAGTCATACCCACAGCTGGGTGTTGTTTTTGCTTTGGCTCTGTTCCTTCCTTCTTTCTGCAGTTATTTCTCCACTGATCTCCAGTAGTATTCTAGGCACCTACTGACCTATGGAGTTCATCTTTCAGTGTCCTATCTTTTTGCCTTTCATGCTGTTCATGGGGTTCTCAAGGCAAGAATACTGAAGTGGTTTACCATTCCCTTCTCTAGTGGACCACATTCTGTCAAAACTCTCCACCGTGACCTGTCCATCTTGGCTGGCCCTACACAGCATGGTTCATAGTTTCATTGAGTTAGACAAGACCATGGTCCATGTGATTAGATTGGTTAGTTTTCTGGGATCGTGGTTTACTGTCTGTCTGCCCTTTGATGGAGAAGGATAAGAAGCTTATGGAAGCTTCCTGATGGGAGAGACTGACTGAGGAGGAAACTGGGTCTTGTTTTGATGGGCGGGATCCTGGTCAGTAAATCTTTAATTCAATTTTCTGTTGATGGGCGGAGCTGTGTTCCCTTCCTGCTATTTACCTGGGGCCAAACTCTTTTTGAGGTAATGCAGATAATGGTGATTTCCTTCAAAAGATCCCATGAATGCACTGCTACACTCAGTGCCCCCAGCCCTGCAGCAGGCCACCACCAAGCCATGCCTCTGCTGGAGACTCCTAGACACTCACAGGCAAGCCTGGGTCAGACTTCTGTGGCGTCACTGTTCCTTTCTCCTGGGTCTTGGTGCACAAGGTTCTGTTTATGCCTTCGAAGAGTCTATTTCCCAGCCTGTGTAAGTTCTGGCAGCTCTATGGTGGGGTTAATGGCTACCTTCTCCAAGGGGGCTTATGCCATATCCACATTTGCTGCACCCAGAGCCACTGTCCCTGTGGCAGTCCACTGCTTACCTCTACCTCCACAGGAGATGCTCAAACACAGTTCTGTCTGTCTTGGTGGGGTCCCTGGGTCCTGGTGCACACAAGGTTTGTTTGAGTCCTCTTAGTGTCTCTGGCAGGAAAAAGGTTTGATTCTAAACTCTAATTCACTCCTCCTACCTCATTGTGGGGGTTTCTCCTTTGCCCTTGGACATGGGTATCTCCTCACAGCTGTTCCAGCATCTAACATCTTACTGGGATTTCTCTGACCTTGGACATGGGGTATGTCCTCACGGCTAGTCCAGTGAAGTGCAGCCACCACTCCTGACCTTGGACGTGGCTTCTGCAGGATCCAAATACTTGTCCCTTCTCTTTCTGCTCTACTCATTACAATCTTTTTATTTCTTTGTTTGTAGAACTCTATGTAGAAAATACCCAACTGAAATTTCTCTGTGTGATTTGTAGTTAAATGGTACTTTTCATTAATGTCTGGTACTGAAGCATGCTGCTCCCAATTTTGTACCATTTTAATGATTTTAGAAGGAGTCTGACACAAGAAGGTTATCCACTTGGACTCATCACTAGTCTTCAGGTTGTCACTTATTTTTCATTGAAAGCACATATTGAGGAATGATTGTGATGGAAATTGTAATCCCTCCAAAACATTAAATTATCAGGTGGTAGAGAAACTGTATATATTTGAGTTGTTGTATCTCATCCCAAACGTCTGACTTTACAAATGTTAGCTACTTACACTCCAAAACTGTGAAAGATAGGAGCTCCATGACACCATCCATCAGCTAAATCTTTGTTAAAACAAAGCACATGCATTGTCTGGGCAAGGCTTTCTCCTTTGCAGACCTCTTGTACAGATGTTCTAGAGTTCATTGGGATGAACTGATTGAGCCTGGGGTATTCCTTATACATGCAGAGTAAAGCAGAATCTCCACATGACAGTTGTGTATAGAGTGTATGTAAAAATCAGTGATATATCAAGAAGGAACCAGAGATAGATGTGCAAATAGCACTTGAAAGTTTTAATTTGTATACCTGCTTTCTACTCTGCAGCCAGTTGTCTCACCAGGAATATCACATCTTCAGCAGAAATTTGTAAATGAATAAAAATGGGACAGACACAAGCATACAGAAAATGAAAAACTAGCTCAAGGATTTTGATATGTCAGCCTGTCTCTATTCTTTTCTGATGTCTGCTCTTTATTCAAAGTATTGTGGGTAGGGATTCATGTTAACATTTATGTAGAATTCAGTCAGCTCCGATCAGAGCCCCAGCAATGAATGAATGCATTGACTTTCCTTTTTAGATTTTAGAAACTGAAATATATCTTAAGAATTAATTGTCAAAATGATGCTATGGTGTTAAAACTGCAAATCACAAATACAAATGAAAATGCAAGGTTTATATTGCAATTTTTACATTTTCAGCTAGGTTCTACATTTTTTTAAACAGCCTAGTCTTAACACTAATCTGCAAAAGTATATGCGGCATATTCTTTGGCATATAAGTGAATAAGCTTTTGCATTCTATTTCCCATCTTCAGTCCTTGATGTTCCAGGCTTAATATTGCAGGACCAGAAGCTTTTTTATTCTGCAATATGAATTGTGCAAATGTCTATCTATATACAGGCACAATCCATTTTAAATATCCACAAATTTCCCTAAAGTCCCAAGTGGTTTCCTTGGCAACAGGGCTGCTGAAATGTAAAGGGCTAAGGTAGTTAGAATGTTGCCTATCGTTCTTCCTCTCTAGGTTATTTTAAATAGCTGCAATTTTCTTTGCACATCTAAAAAAAAATCCACAGTGGTGGGAGATACAAAGGCGAATATGAGAGACATTAGAGGATAGTAGTACATCAGAGTCTAATTTGTGTGGACAAATTATTACTTTCACTGCTCCCTGATTTGCAGAGCACCATTTTCATGTGCCAAATTGTAGTACAAAAGAAGAGCAAACCATAAATACATCAGAATAATTTTTAGATAGAATGAGATAAAATATCTGCAAATAGCTTTTGACAATAGAGGCAGTGATTAATAATGGCAAGATATCTTTGCAAGTTCTTTTCAGTTCACAGGGGATAGCATGCATCTGATGAGGCCAGGCGTTGGTACAAAGAGCAGAAGGAAATTCAACAGCGGTGGGCAAGGAATATTCTCCACAACCTACAACCTAGTGCATGCTCAGTCGCTCAGTCATGTCTGTCTGACTCTTTGAGACCCCATGGACTGTAGCCCACTGGGTTTCTCTGTCTATGGGATTTTTCAGGCAAGAATAGTGGAGTCGGTTGCCATTTCCTTCTCCAGAGTCTCTTTCTGACCCAGAGATCACACCTGTGTCTCCTGCATGGCAGGCATATTCTTTATTGGAACCTTCAAATGTTTATTATGTGAATTATTTTGTCAACTATTGGTAAATTATTGAAGGTATTATTTGCTTTTATTAATCTGCCTTTCATACTTCCTCACATGGTTGAGCATGATGTCCTAATTATTGATTTTTAGGTGCGTCCATGGAATACCCATTACAGAGATTCCCACAGCAAAGGGACCTCTTCCACTGGAGGATCAAATTGCAAAGACTTCTGTCATTTTCTTAGGGTTTGCCTCCATTCCTTCTATCCGCATGAGGACCCTAGCAATAAAGGCATATGTCTAGCAGCAATTCCCTTGATATCACTGCTTCATGTAAATAACTTGTTATAAGGTGAGTGCGTGCTCAGTTGCTCAGTCATGTCTAGCTCTTTGCAACCCCATGCCCGCCAAGCTCCTCTGTCCATGGGATTGCCCATGCAAAAATACTGAAGTGGGTTGCCATGCCCTCCTCCAGGGAATCTCCCTGACCTAAGGATCCAACCCATGTCTCCTGAGGCTCCTTCATTGCAAGTGAATTCTCTACCACTGAGCCACCAGGGAAGCCCTGGTGTTACAAGGTATAAGGCAATATTTATAAACCCTATCCGACACTCCTATAAACCTAGTGACCAGACATCTTTAGTGACATCTGATTTCTTGTAACCAAATTGTTTGTACCAACAAAATCATTATTGATTGTTAGTCATCAGAACTTCTGTATCAACAAAATATTGACAATCCCACTTAACTGCGATGAATGTGTTTCCTTACCTGTCCATTTTATTGGAGAGTATCCTTCCAAATCATAACTCTGGAGAAAGAGCAATGCTAATTTTTATTTTTAAAGTTCTCTTGTGTATATGACAGAAGAAAACACTCAGTGTCATGATGCTTCCCAGTAAGATTTTTACACAGACTTCTGAACCTATGGATCATCACTTAAAAATATTTTTTTAATACTACTCAATATATCACAATATTTTTAAATAACACATAATAAATTCACTCAAAACAAGTTGTGTTAGTCCTAACTAATCACAATATTCCTCAGACATTTTTATCCAGACCTTTCGTACCTGCCACCTTCAGCACCTTTCATCTTCCTTTATGTCTTTTCTTTCTCTTTCTTTTTTCTTTCCTTCTTTCTCTTTTTTTCATGTTTTCTTTCTTCTTTCTCCTTTTCTTTTTTTCTTCTGTCCTTCTTTCCCTCCTTCTCTCTTCTTTACCTCCTTCCTTCCTTCTTTTCTTGGGAACACAGTTTATTAGGGTAAATTATCTTTTAACAAATCATTACAGTAATGTCATAGATAAAGACTATTGCATACTTTAAGACTTAGTCTTTTACAACATGTAATATATAATACAGTCTTAGTATGCTGTGTAATATATAATAAAGTAAATATATAATTTAGTAAATGTTAGCTGAAGAATAAATGGAAGTATCAGGAAAGCGATTTGTGATAACTACTGACTGTAATTCTAAGTGGTAGGTGTTAGGAAACATATAATTTTAGACCTTATGATAAGTTCTGACATAGCTAGGTTGCAATATACTTATAAGACTGTAACAGAAAATAAAATAAGAAAAATTTCAAAGGATGTTAGATTGTATCCTAAGGAGTTTTGAATTCTATCTTATATGTTAAAGATTTGTAATATATTTATGCATAAATTCTTTTAAATTATATGAAAACTATGAAATCTCTGCCTCTGTCTCTCTCCATCAAACTTTTCTTTAAAATTAGGGAATTCATAGGTACCAGAAGCCCATTGATCAGGTCTAAAGGCCCTTGCTACTCCAAGTGAAATCCACTGGTATTACCTGGGGCTTGTTAAAAATATGGATTCTCAGGTGCCAATTCCAGCTTAGTGGATTGGAATGCTAAACAGATCTCAAATGATCCATAAACATTAAAGTTTGTGAAAGACTGTTCTAAACATTGTTAAACCACTGTAGCAACCAATGATCAAAATATCACATAAACAGAATAATGAAAAGCAAAGAGTGGCCATATTTATCTGTCTTTGCATTTGAAATTCTACTCCTGGAATGCTTATTTTCCTAAAACAATAGGATACATCTTGAGGGCAATAATCCTATTCTTCTCCAGAAGAGAGGAAACTTCAGGATGATAAAAGAGAGGGGGCAGAGTGTGCTGAATACGGCGAGAGTACTAAACTAGAGTCCCTGTTTATTTAACTATGTACCTTGGCATCTTCTGGGACCTCAGTTATTTCTTGCCATCTTTTTGATGATGACAAAACCTCTGTTAAGGACAACAGTGAAAAATAAATAATTCTGATAAAAAATAAAAAAAAATGTGGAAAGATGGCAGAGGTGGTAGTGTAGTTTTTTAACCGGCACCGCCCCCCCCCCCCAATGCCAAGAACCCATAGAAACAGGAAAGTAGATAGAAAAATCAAAACCTACGAAGCTCTAATAGCAAATGTAGATGGGAAAGTATCTCTTTGAACTCCCATATTAATACTAATGCAAGGGGTTAGACCATGAAGAGTGGCAGGCCACACATTCACCAAGAGTTTCCCTGAGAGGCCCATTGGGCTAGTTACAGCAGAGGTTAAAGGAGGTGGGTTTCACAAGCCTCAGTGCGTGGTGAGGACAAGGAAACTATAGGAAAGTGGAATAATTATGAAGTGGTCTGGAGACCCCAAGAAATCAAAAATTAGGCGATGAAAACGTCTCAGGATAAAAATGCATTAGTTTTCTAGGCTTCCGTGGTGGTCCAGTGGTTAAGAATTTGCCTGCCAATGCAGGGGATACAGGTTCAATCCCTGGTCCAGGAAGATCCCACATGCTGTCAAGCAACTAAGTCCATGCACCACCACTAATCAGCTTGCAGTCTAGAGCCCATGAACTGCAACTACTGAAGCCTGCTTGCCCTAGAGCCCATGCTCTGCAACAAGAGAAGCCACGGCAATGAGAATTCCATACATCACAACTAGAGAGTAGCCCCCATTCACTGCAACTAGAGAAAGCCCATGCAAGGCAATGAAGACCCACTGCAACCAAAAGTAAATAAATAATTTTTTTTTTAAAAGATGCACTTTTTCTTAAATCACTGTGTAACAAACTATCACAGACTTAGCACCTTAACACAGTACACATTACTGAAGGGAAGTAGGGAAACAAGCATGACTCAAGTAACTTTGGGAAATGGTACTTTGACTGGAAAACGTAAGATTAAAGACAGAAGAAACCGCAATATGGTTGGTAAAGTTGATTCTCATGTGGGTATAGGTTAACAATTCTGAAACTGCTGGATGCATATATTAGAACTCAAAAAACAAGTCAGGAGATAGTAGATGGTGAAAGGCAAGCTTCTCATTGTTAGAAGAGGAGATACAGATAGGCAAGGAGAGACCGAAATGAACTATGTTATACTGAGTCTGAGTCAAAGATGTGAGTAAGAACCTATGGTTAGATTAATGCCAAAACAGCTATAACAATAAATATGCATATTTACACATGAATGAGGATAAGCTAAGCTAAGTCACTTCAGTTGTGTCTGACTCTGTGTAACCCCATAGACAGCATCCCACCAGGCTCCCCTGTCCCTGGGATTCTCCAGGCAAGAACACTGGAGTGGGTTGCCATTAGGATACGTACATATATTTCCTAGTTCTGTCCACTGAAAGGAACATAAAAGCAAGGACTCTCAAATGAGCAAACCCAGTGTCCAGATCTTAGATTCTAATACCGTTTGCCTATAAAAGGAACTGGAGTTCTTTGGAGAAATAGCTGTCTTGGAATGGGCCATGGAGTATATAAATAAACCAATGGCATCTTTTGGTGCCTTAAAATATGGAAACCTACAGTAAAACACAAAAGGCTTGGAGTATGTCAGGGGGACACAGAAGACAATCTGAAACACCTTCCAGTGTCTAGAATTGAGACATTTTAAGCAAAAAAATCAATAACCTCGGATATGCAGATGACACCACCCTTATGGCAGAAAGTGAAGAGGAACTAAAAAGCCTTTTGATGAAAGTGAAAGTAGAGAGTGAAAAAGTCGGCTTAAAGCTCAACATTCAGAAAAACGAAGATCATGGCATCTGGTCCCATCCCTTCATGGGAAATAGATGGGAAACAGTGGAAACAGTGTCAGACTTTATTTTGGGGGGCTCCAAAATCACTGCAGATGGTAATTGCAGCCATGAAATTAAAAGACACTTACTCCTTGGAAGCAAAGTTATGACCAACCTAGATAGCATATTCAAAAGCAGAGCCATAACTTTGCTGACAAAGGTCCATCTAGTCAAGGCTGTGGTTTTTCCTGTGGTCATGTATGGATGTGAGAGTTGGACTGTGAAAAAGACTGAGCACTGAAGAATTGATGCTTTTGAACTGTGGTGTTGGAGAAGACTCTTGAGAGTCCCTTGGACTGCAAGGACATCCAACCCGTCCATTCTGAAGGAGATCAGCCCTGGGATTTCTTTGGAAGGAATGATGCTAAAGCGGAAACTCGAGTACTTTGGCCACCTCATGCAAAGAGTTGACTCACTGGAAAAGACTTTGATGCTGGGAGGGATTGGGGGCAGAAGGAGAAGGGGACAACAGAAGATGAGATGTCTGGATGGCATCACTGACTCAATGGACATGGGTCTGAGTAAACTCCGAGAGTTGGTGATGGACAGAGAGGCCTGGCGTGCTATGATTCATGGGGTCACAAACAGTCAGACACAACTGAGCGACTGAAATGAACTGAAATGAACTGAACTGAAGCAAAAATAAAAATAAAAATAATAATAATAATATGGGGACTTCCCTGGCTGTCCAGTGGTTAAGACTGCCTTCCATTATAGAGAATGGGGGTTCAATCCTGTTCAGGGAGCTAAGATCCTGCATGCTTTGTGGCTAAAACAGAAAACATAGAAAAGAAACAATACTATAACAAATTCAATAAAGACTTTAAAATAAATAAAGAATGTGATACCGAGTTATGACTCAAAATATAAAGTAAATGCTTTTGAGTCAATACAGAAATAAATAATTGAATAAAATGTTTAAATGAAGGTGAGAGGGCAAAATCTCCTTAGAAATCCCAAATAATTTATGTAGATATTTCTTATTTAAGGGAGGTGGAACTTCCTATCCTTTTCCTGTGAGCGACTTAGTACTTCATGAATTGTTTTCAGAGATGTGAGAACGGAAAGGGGAAAAATGCTCATTTTACAATGGAGAAAATTGACAAACAATTCCTTGACCAAAAGAGTAAAGTTTTACAGATGATGAGTCAGATTGACAGCAAGTACCCTTACTGTGATGTAATGAGAATGTCAATTCACTTCTATAGTTTTCCTCTCAAAACCTATCACCTTAGTGTACTCAATAGAAGAACACTGACAAGCCCCAGTGGAAGAACATTCTGCAAGATAATGTACAAATATTATTCAATATTCTTAGGGTCATAAATCAAGAAAAATATGAGAAATTTTCTCAGATGAGAGGGGGCTGAGCCATGATGACTAAATGGTATGTGGTATCTTGGATAATATCCTAGACCAGAAAAAAGGACTTTAGAAAAAATTACAATAAAACTTGAATAAAGTACAGAGTTCAGTTGCAGTGGATGAATGTTGGCTTATCACTTGTGATAGACTATATCATGTGAAAAAACATTAACAAAAGGGAAAATGGTATATGAGAATATAGGGCAGCAAGAGAGAGAATATACCAGTAAGACAGGCGTTACAGAGAGGGAGGGAAAGATGGCGGAGGAATAGGACGGGAAGACCTCTTTCTCCCTCACAAATTCCTCAAAAGAACATTTCAACGCCGAGCAAACTCCACAAAACAACTTCTGTAGGCTGGCAGAGGACATCAGGCAACCAGAAAAGCAGACCATTGTCTTCAAAAACAGGTAGGAAAAAATATAAAAGATGAGAAAGGAGACAAAGGAGGTGGGGAGGGAGCTCCGTTCTGGGAAGGGAAGCCCGTCCTGGGAAGGGAATTTGAAGAAGAGAGGTTTCCAAACACCAGGAAACACTCTCCCTGCCGAGTCTGTGGCGAGCCTTGGAAACACAGAGGGCAACATAACAGGAGGGAAAAATAGATAAATAATTAAAACCAACAGATTACAAGCCCAACAGTAACACCCCCAGCGGAAAAGCAGCACAGACGCCTGCATCCGCCATTGGGAAGTGGGGGCAGGGCAGGGAAGCGCGGGAGGCGCGGGCTGCAGTGCTTTGTAAGAATCAGGAACGCCTCACGCGCAACCAGAACGATCTATCTTGGGCTAGCAAACCAGACTGTGGGATAGCTACCACGCGAAAAGCTCGAACATAAGACACCGCCAGGACCGAGCACAGAACAAGGACGGAATGGAAAAAGCCGGCTGCAGACCATCCCCCGCCGGGGACAGGCAGCCAGAGCCGTAAGGACTGGAAAGGGGCAATTGCAGACCCGGAGAGACTTTACGTACCTAACTGCAAGCAGGCTCCTTTGCTAAGACTTCTGGGGGTGCTGGACAGTCACAATCTGCCTCATGGGGTGCGCCAGCGGTCCACCCAGAAAGCTGAGCAGCAGCAGCAGAAAAGGCGACAAGCCGCGGCGATCATGCTCGCCAAACTCCTGAGCAACTCGGACCTGGGAAGGGCACAAAGCGCAGTCCCAGCCGAATCTGTGCCTCTGAGGGCTGCCTGAGCGCCGAACCTGAGCGGCTTGGACCGGGGAAGTGCACGCAGCCTAGGGCCGGCCCCAGACGGTTCCCGGCTGAGCATCGTAGAGCCGAAGTGGTTTGTGTGCCTCGAGAAAGGACAGGTCAAGCGGGGCTGAGATACTGTGTGCACACAACAGTGCTATTTGTTTGCAGCATCCCCCCTCCCCACAGCGCGACTGAACTAGTGAGCCTAAAAAACCAGCAAACAGAAGAAGTTAAACAGAGGGAGCCGCCTTGGAAGTGATCCCACATGGCCCATAACATCAGAGAAGGGCCAAATATATTTTTGACTATTTTTAAAATCATTTCTTTTTTTTTTTTTTTTGCTTTTCTGTTTTTTCTTTTTTTTCTAACTTTTTTTTAATTGTTAAGTCTTCTATTTCTCCTCTAATTTTTATTTCTATAACCTATTATTACTATTTTTTTTAAAAAAAAGTCTTTTTTTTAAAGTCTTTTTTTTTTTTAAGGCAAACACCATATATAGTCCTTGGATGGTTGTTGTTGGTGGTGTTTGTTTGTTTGTTTGTTTGTTTTTTAATAATTCTTTTTTTTCTTTCTTCCTTTTTCCTTCTGCTTTTCTTTAATATTGTATCTTTGAAAATCCAACCTCTACTCTAGATTTTTAATCTTTGCTCTTAGGTTTTTGTTGTCAATTTTGTACATTTAAAAACCCAAACTTCACTACCCAAGTTTACCTGAGAGCGAGATTACTGGCTTGACCACTCTCTCCTCCTCTAGACTCTCCTTTTTCTCCACCAGGTGGCCTCTGTCTCTTTTCTCCCCCATCTCTTCTCTATCCAACTCTGTGAATCTCTGTGTGTTCCAGACGGTGGAGAACACCTAAGGAACTGGTTACTGGCAGGATTTGTCTCTCTCCTACTCATTCCTCTCTCTTATCCTCCTGGTCACCTCTGTCTACTTCCTCCCTCTCCTCTGCCCCGTATAACTCTGTAAATACCTCTGAGCAGTCCAGACTATAGAGCGCACATAAGGAAGTGACTGCTGGCTAGCTTGCTCTCTCCTCCTTTGATCTCACCGCATCTCATTCCAGTTACCTCTAACTACCCCCTCCATCTTCTCTTCTCCTTGTAACTCAGTGAACCTCTCTGAGTGTCCCTCAATGTGGAGAAACCTTTCATCTTTAACCTAGATGTTTTATCATCGGTGCTGTATAGATGGAGAAGTCTAGAGGCTACTGTAAAAATAAAACTGAAAACCAGAAGCAGGAGGCTTAAATCCAAAGCCTGAAAACATTAGAGAACTCTTGAATTCAGGGAACATTAAGCATAGGAGCTCATCAAATGCCTTCATACCTACACCGAAACCAAGCTCCACCCGAGGGCCAACAAGTTCCAAAACAAGACATACCACGCAAATTCTCCAGCAACACAGGAACACTCCCCTGAGCTTCAATATACATGCAGCTCAAAATTATCCCAAAACCTTTGATGTCTCATAACCCATTACGGGTCACTCCACTGCACTCCAGAGAGAAGAAACCCAGCTCCACCCACCAAAACTCCAACACAAGCCTCCCTAACCAGGAAACCTTGACAAGCCACTGATAGAACCCCACCCAAAGTGAGGAAGCTCCATAATAAAGAGAACTCCACAAATTACCAGAATATAAAAAGGCCACCCCAAATGCAGCAATATAACCAAGATGAAGAGACAGAGGAATACTCAGCAGGTAAAGGAACAGGAGAGTTGCCCACCAAACCAAACAAAAGAGGAAGAAGTAGGGAATCTACCGGAGAAGGAATTCCGAATATTGATAGTGAAAATGATCCAAAATCTTGAAATCAAAATGGAATCACAGATAAATAGCCTAGAGACAAGGATTGAGAAGATGCAAGAAAGGTTTAACAAGGACCTAGAAGAAATAAAAAAGAGTCAAAATATAATGAATAATGCAATAAATGAGATTAGAAACACTCTGGAGGCAACAAATAGTAGAATAACGGACGCAGAAGATAGGATTAGTGAAATAGAAGATAGAATGGTAGAAATAAATGAATCAGAGAGGAAACAAGAAAAATGAATTAAAAGAAACGAGGACAATCTCAGAGACCTCCAGGACAATATGAAACGCTCCAACATTCGAATTATAGGAGTCCCAGAAGAAGACAGAAAGAAAGATCATGAGAAAATCCTTGAGGAGATAATAGTTGAAAACTTCCCTAACATGGGGAAGGAAATTATCACCCAAGTCCAAGAATCACAGAGAGTTCCAAATAGGATAAACCCAAGGCGAAACACCCCAAGACACATATTAATCAAATTAACAAAGATCAAACACAAAGAACAAATATTAAAAGCAGCAAGGGAAAAACAACAAATAACACACAAGGGGATTCCCATAAGGATAACAGCTGATCTTTCAATAGAAACTCTTCAGGCCAGGAGGGAATGGCAAGACATACTTAAAATGATGAAAGACAATAACCTACAGCCCAGATTACTGTACCCAGCAAGGATCTCATTCAAATACGAAGGAGAAATCAAAAGCTTTACAGACAAGCAAAAGCTGAGAGAATTCAGCACCACCAAACCAGCTCTCCAACAAATTCTAAAGGATATTCTCTAGACAGGAAACACGAAAAGGGTGTATAAACCCGAACCCAAAACAATAAAGTAAATGGTAACGGGATCATACTTATCAATAATTACCTTAAACGTAAATGGGTTGAACGCCCCAACCAAAAGACAAAGACTGGCCAAATGGATAAAAAACAAGACCCCTCTATATGCTGCCTACAAGAGACCCACCTCAAAACAAGGGGCACATACAGACTGAAAGTGAAGGGCTGGAAAAAGATATACCATGCAAATAGAGACCAAAAGAAAGCAGGAGGGGCAATACTCATATCCGATAAAATAGACTTTAAAACAAAGGCTGTGAAAAGAGGCAAAGAAGGCCACTACATAATGATCAAAGGAACAATCCAAGAAGATATAACAATTATAAATATATATGCCCCCAATATAGGAGCACCACAATACGTAAGACAAATGCTAACAAGTATGAAAGGGGAAATCAACAATAACACAATAATAGTGGGAGACTTTAATACCCCACTCACACCTATGGACAGATCAACTAAACAGAAAATTAACAAAGAAATGCAAACTTTAAATGATACATTAGATCAGTTAGACCTAATTGATATCTATAGGACATTTCACCCCAAAACAATGAATTTCACCTTTTTCTCAAGTGCTCATGGAACCTTCTCCAGGATAGATCACATCCTGGGCCATAAATCTAAACTTGATAAATTCAAAAAAATCGAAATCATTCCACGCATCTTTTCTGACCATAATGCATTAAGATTAGATCTCAATTACAGGAGAAAAACTATTAAAAATTCCAACATATGGAGGTTGAACAACACACTTCTGAATAACCAACAAATTACAGAAGAAATAAAAAAAGAAATCAAAATATGCATAGAAACTAATGAAAATGAAAACACAACAACCCAAAACCTGTGGGACACTATAAAAGCAGTGCTAAGAGGAAAGTTCATAGCAATACAGGCATACCTCAAGAAACAAGAAAAAAGTCAAATAAATAACCTAATCTACAACTAAAGCAGCTAGAAAAGGAAGAATTGGAGAACCCCAGAGTTAGTAGAAGGAAAGAAATCTTAAAAATTAGGGCAGAAATAAATGGAAAAGAAACAAAAGAGACCATAGCAAAAATCAACAAAGCCAAAAGCTGGTTCTTTGAAAGGATAAATAAAATTGACAATCCATTAGCCAGACTCATCAGGAAGCAAAGAGAGAAAAATCAAATCAATACAATTAGAAATGAAAATGGAGAGATCACAACAGACAACACAGAAATACAAAGGATCATAAGAGACTACTATCAGCAGTTGTATGCCAATAAAATGGACAACATGGAAGAAATGGACAAATTCTTAGAAAAGTACATTTTTCCAAAACTGAACCAGGAAGAAATAGAAAATCTTAACAGACCCATCACAAGCACGGAAATTGAAACTGTAATCAGAAATCTTCCAGCAAACAAAAGCCCAGGTCCAGATGGCTTCACAGCTGAATTCTACCAAAAATTTCAAGAAGAGCTAACACCTAACCTCCTCAAACTCTTCCAGAAAATTGCAGAGGAAGGTAAACTTCCAAACTCATTCTATGAGGCCACCATTACCCTAATACCAAAACCTGACAAAGATGTCACAAAAAAAGAAAACTACAGGCCAATATCACTGATGAACATAGATGCAAAAATCCTCAACAAAATTCTAGCAATCAGAACCCAGCAACACATTAAAAAGATCATACACCATGACCAAGTGGGCTTTATCCCAGGGATACAAGGATTCTTCAATATCCGCAAATCAATCAATGTAATTCACCACATTAACAAATTGAAAAATAAAAATCATATGATTATCTCAATAGATGCAGAGAAGGCCTTTGACAAAATTCAACCTCCATTTATGATAAAAACTCTCCAGAAAGCAGGAATAGAAGGAACATACCTCAACATAATAAAAGCTATATATGACAAACCCACAGCAAACATTATCCTCAATGGTGAAAAATTGAAAGCATTTCCCCTAAAGTCAGGAACAAGACAAGGGTGTCCACTTTCACCGCTACTATTCAACATAGTTCTGGAAGTTTTGGCCACAGCAATCAGAGCAGAAAAAGAAATAAAAGGAATCCAAATTGGAAAAGAAGAAGTAAAACTCTCACTGTTTGCAGATGACATGATCCTCTACATGGAAAACCCCAAAGACTCCACCAGAAAATTACTAGAGCTAATCAATGAATATAGTAAAGTTGCAGGATATAAAATCAACACACAGAAATCCCTTGCATTCCTATACACGAATAATGAGAAAGTAGAAAAAGAAATTAAGGAAACAATTCCATTCACCATTGCAATGAAAAGAATAAAATACTTAGGAATATATCTACCTAAAGAAACTAAAGACCTATATATAGAAAACTATAAAACATTGATGAAAGAAATCAAAGAGGACACTAATAGATGGAGAAATATACCATGTTCATGGATCAGAAGAATCAATATAGTGAAAATGAGTATACTACCCAAAGCAATTTACAAATTCAATGCAATCCCTATCAAGCTACCAGCCACATTTTTCACAGAACTAGAACAAATAATTTCAAGATTTGTATGGAAATACAAAAATCCTCGAATAGCCAAAGCAATCTTGAGAAAGAAGAATGGAACTGGAGGAATCAAATTGCCTGACTTCAGGCTCTACTACAAAGCCACAGTCATCAAGACAGCATGGTACTGGCACAAAGACAGACATATAGATCAATGGAACAAAATAGAAAGCCCAGAGATAAATCCACACACATATGGACACCTTATCTTTGACAAAGGAGGCAAGAATATACAATGGAGTAAAGACAATCTCTTTAACAAGTGGTGCTGGGAAAACTGGTCAACCACTTGTAAAAGAATGAAACTAGATCACTTTCTAACACCGCACACAAAAATAAACTCAAAATGGATTAAAGATCTAAATGTAAGACCAGAAACTATAAAACTCCTAGAGGAGAACATAGGCAAAACACTCTCAGACATAAATCACAGCAGGATCTTCTATGATCCACCTCACAGAATTCTGGAAATAAAAGCAAAAATAAACAAATGGGATCTAATTAAAATTAAAAGCTTCTGCACAACAAAGGAAAATATAAGCAAGGTGAAAAGACAGCCTTCTGAATGGGAGAAAATAATAGCAAATGAAGCAACTGACAAACAACTAATCTCAAAAATATACAAGCAACTTGTGCAGCTCAATCCCAGAAAAATAAACGACCCAATCAAAAAATGGGCCAAAGAACTAAATAGACATTTCTCCAAAGAAGACATATGGATGGCTAACAAACACATGAAAAGATGCTCAACATCACTCATTATTAGAGAAATGCAAATCAAAACCACAATGAGGTACCACTTCACACCAGTCAGAATGGCTGCGATCCAAAAATCTGCAAGTAATAAATGCTGGAGAGGGTGTGGAGAAAAGGGAACCCTCCTACACTGTTGGTGGGAATGCAAACTAGTACAGCCACTATGGAGAACAGTGTGGAGATTCCCTAAAAAATTGCAAATAGAACTACTTTATGACCCAGCAATCCCACTGCTGGGCATACACACCGAGGAAACCAGAATTGAAAGAGACACATGTACCCCAATGTTCATTGCAGCACTGTTTATAATAGCCAGGACATGGAAACAACCTAGATGTCCATCAGCAGATGAATGGATAAGAAAGCTGTGGTACATATACACAATGGAGTATTACTCAGCCGTTAAAAAGAATTCATTTGAATCAGTTCTGATGAGATGGATGAAACTGGAGCCGATTATACAGAGTGAAGTAAGCCAGAAAGAAAAACACCAATACAGTATACTAACACATATATATGGAATTTAGGAAGATGGCAATGACGACCCTGTATACAAGACAGGAAAAAAGACACAGATGTGTATAACGGACTTTTGGACTCAGAGGGAGAGGGAGAGGGTGGGATGATTTGGGAGAATGGCATTCTATCATGTATACTATCGTGTAAGAATTGAATTGCCAATCTATGTCTGACGCAGGATACAGCATGCTTGGGGCTGGTGCATGGGGATGACCCAGAGAGATGTTATGGGGAGGGAGGTGGGAGGGGGGTTCATGTTTGGGAACGCATGTAAGAATTAAAGATTTTAAAATTTAAAAAATAAAAAAACTAAAAAAAAAAAAAAAGACAGGCGTTACAGTCTTATGCAACATTACTACATGTCATCACCTGGACAATATTTTGATTGAGAACTTTTATTGAGGGAAACCCGCATAGACTACAACCCAAATTGAGAAGGACATTAAAGGCAAAGGAAAGAGAAGTATTCAGGCAAAAGTGAAGAAAGGATATGTAGACTCAACAGTTCTCATAAAGAACAAGGGCATTTTTTTTTTTACATGTGGAAAAATAAAGAGAGAGAGAAGGAGGGGGAGAACATTTGTCAAAATGTATCAAACTGTGCACTTAAAATGGTGTATTTTATTTTCTGCAAATTATAACTCATTAAGAGGATTAAAAGTTAAAATATAAATCCATGAATAGTCAACATTTATGTCTCTCCTAAAATGTATATGTTGAAATCCTAATGCCCAGAGTAACGGTATCAGGAAGTGAGGCCTTCTAGAGGGGATTAGGACATGAATGAGATGAATGCCTTATAAAGAGGCCCAAGAGAGCTCCATGCCTCTTCTACCACACTCATTTCCCTAAGTCCCTGTCACGCTGTGAGAACTCTGGTAGAACTCACCAGCCTTCACCAGAATCTCTGCTGGCACCCTGATTTTGTACTTCCAGCTTCTTACACTGTAAGAAATAAATTTATGTTGTTTATATATTTGGGCTTCCTTTGTAGCTCAGCTGGTAAAGAATCTGCCTGCAATGAGGGGGACCTGGGTTCGATCCCTGAGTTAGGAAGATCCCCTGGAGGGGGTATGAAAGGTTACACACTCCAGTATTATAGACTGGAGAATTTATTGGACTGTATAGTCCATGGGGTCCCAAAGAGTTGGACACAACTGAGCGACTTTCACTCTTTATGAGCCACTCAGTCTTTGGTACATTTATAATAGCATCCTTAATAGAATAAGACAACTACTTCACAAACTATGAAAGAAAGGAGGAAAATTACCAAAAGTTACTTCAAAATAGACAAAAGGTCTAAATCAACATAGACAAAAATTAGAAAATAAACCACAAAAAAACACTATATTCATAAATGGGAGAATTGTAAAACAATTTTAAATGTCAGTTATCACAATTGTGGGGCTTCCCTGGTGGCTCACCTGTCAGGAATGTGCCTACAAGACAGGAGACACAGGTTCAATCCCTGGGTCAGGAAGATCACCTGGAGAAAGGCATGGCTACCCACTCCAGTATTCTTGCCTGGGAAATCCCATGGACAGAGGAGCCTGGCAGGTTGCCAGTCCACGTGGTCCCAAGACATGACTTAGCAACTAAAAACCACCAACACCAATCACAATTGTATTTTATTTTATATTATGCAAATACTACAATTTCCACATTTATTTTAAATTGCACATCAATTTACTTATATTGTATACCAACTTGGATCTGTCAAAGATCAAATTGCCAAAAAAGAAAATTATAGACCAATTCTACTTATGATTATCAATATAAATATCTCAAATAAAATGTTATCAGACACAAAATACATTTAAAAGATTATATTTGATGTTTAAATGGCATTTATTTCAGAGATGCACATATAGTTTAATGTTAGCAAACCCATCTGTATTATTTGTTACATTAGCAGAACAGGAAACAATACTGCATGATCATCTCTAAAAATGCAAAAATATATTTGACAAAATTTAATATCCTTTTATGTTTAAAAACTCTCAGTACAGTAGTACATACCTTAGACTTTCCAGATGGCTCTGCAGGTGAAGATCTACCAGCAAGGCAGGAGACAAAAGAAACACAGGTTTGATCCCTGGGTCAGTAAGATCTCCTGGAGAAGGAAATGGCAACCCAGTCCAGTATTCTTGCCTGGGAACTCTCATGGACAGGGGAGCCTGGCAGGCTACAGTATATGAGGCTGTGAAGAGTTGGACATCATTAAGCACCCATGCAACAACTAGAATCAATGCCAGTTAGAAAATAGGAACAAATTTGGGACATAAGAGTTGGAAGCAGAGGAAACACTTTATTTTCACATGATAGGATAATACAGTGGAAAAGCACGAAGGAATCCATGGAGAAAACTATTGCAAAAACTAAGATGATTAGATTAAGTTGCAGCTTATAAATTCAGTATAGGAAATCAATACTCTTCATGTATATTACTAAAAAAGTATAAAATCCATAATGGAAGAGACATCTTTTATGTTACAGAATAGATACATAAATATTAATTGATAGATAGAGATAGGTAAATACATAAAGAATGAATTTCACATGAAATGTGCAAACCCTATATACGTGAAACTCAAAATACTTCTGATGCATGCAAATATATATCTGAGAAAGCATAAAGAATGAACATTTCTGAATAGTACATTTTTCTGTCAATCATCAATTAGTTTTGTAACCTTTATAAATTTTGCACAATCCTAATAAATACAAAACTCTGAATATTCATTTGAAGGACTAATGCTGAAGCTGAAGCTCCAATGCCTTGGTCACCTAATGCGAAGAACCGACTCAATGGGAAGGACTCTGATGCTGGGAAATGTTGAAGGCAAAAGGAGAAAAAGGTGGCAGAGGATGAGATGATTAGATAGCATCACCAATTCTATGGACATAAATTTGGGTAAAACTCCAGGAGACAGTGAAGGACAGGCAAGTGTGCTGCAGTCCATGGAGTTACAAAGAGTCGAACATGACTCAGTGACTAAACAAGAACAAGGACAAATATATGCACAATAAAACAATCATGCTTTTTCATTCCCCCAAAACTAAAGAAACATTTTTAAAATTTATTTATTTTTTTTATTGAAGGATAATTGCTTTACAGAATTTTGTTGTTTTCTGTCAAAAACATATATCCCCTACCTTTTGAACTTCCCTCCCAGCTCTCTCCCCATTCCACCCCTCTAGGTTAATACAGAGCCCCTGTTTGAGTTTCCTTAGCCATACAGAAAATTCCCATTGGCTATCTGTTTTACATGTGGTAGTGTAAGTTTCCATGTTCCTCTTTCCATAAATCTCACCCTCTCCTCCCTGGAGAAGCAACAAGTAACATACAAGGGACACCCTACATGATTAACAGCTGATCTTCCAGCAGAAACTCTGCAGAAGGGAATGGCAGAATACATTTAAATTACTGAAAGGTTAAAAGTATGTCCACAAGTCTGTTCTCTATGTCTCTTTCTCCATTGCTGCCCTATAAGTAAATTCTTCAGTACCATTTTTCTAGATTCTGTATATATGTGTTAGAATATGATATTCATCTTTCTCCTTCTGACTTACTTCACTCTGTATAATAGGTTCTAGGTTCATCCACCTCATGAGAACTGACTCAAAGTGTTCCTTTTTATGGCTGAGTAATATTCCATTGCATGTATGTACCACAACTTCTTCTCTCTTTTTTTCTTGATGAGTCTGGTTAATCTCAAAGAATCAGTTTTTAGTTTTATTAATCTTTACTACTGCTTCTTATCACTGCTGTTTCATTTATTTCTGCTTGGATCTTTATGACTTCTTTCCTTCTCATTTTTTTTTTTTGTTGTTGTTGTTGTTCTTTTTCCAGTTGTTTTAGGTGTAGATTAGGTTGTCTATTCAACGTTTTTCTTATTTCTTGAGGTAGGATTGTATTGCTATTAACTTTCCTCTTAGAACTGCTTTTGCTGCATCCCATAGGCTTTGAGTTATATTTTCATTGTCATTTGTTCCTAGTAATTCTTTGATTTCCCTTTTGGTTTCTTCAGTAACCTGTTGGTTATTTAGAAACACATTGTTTAATCTCCATGTGTTTGTGTTTCTTACAGTTTTTCCTTGTAATTGATATCTAGTCTCATAGCGTTGTGGTCAGAGAAGATACTTGATACAGTTTCAATTTTCTTAAATTTACAGAGGTTTGATTTGTGACCCGAGATGTGGTCTATCCTGGAGAATGTTCCATGTGCACGTGAGGAGAAGGTGTATACTTATGCATTTGGATAGAATGTCCTGAAGATATCAGCGAGATCCATCTCATCTAATGTATCATTTAAGACTTGTGTTTCCTTATTGATTTTCTGTTTTGATTATCTGTCCATTGGTGTGAGTAGGGTGTTAAAGTCTCCTACTATTATTGTGTTACTGTGAATGTATCCTTTTATGTCTGTCACTGTTTGTCTTATGTATTGAGGTCCTCCTATGTTGGGTGCATAGATATTTACAATTGTGATGTCTTCCTCTTAGTCCTTATATCTTAGTCATATTTTATTCCTCTTAGTCATTATATCTTAGTTATTAAGTCTCCCTTAATCATTATATAGTGTCCTTTCTTATCTCTTGTAATCTCTTTATTTTAAGATCTATTTTGTCAGAGTTACAAGACCTTCTACAACTAACACACAATAAAGATGTCCTTTTCATTATAGGGGACTGGAATGCAAAAGTAGGAAGTTAAGAAACACCTGGAGTAACAGGATAATTTGGCCTTGGAGTACAGAATGAAGCAGGGCAAAGGCTAATAGAGATCTGCCAAGAGAATGCACTGGTTATAGTAAACACTCTCTTCCAACAACACAAGAGAAGACTCTACACATGGACATCACCGGATGGTCAACATCAAAATGAGATTGATTATATCCTTTGCAGCCAAAGATGGAGAAACTCTATATGGTCAGCAAAAACAAGACTGGAAACAGACTGTGGCTCAGATCATGAACTCTGTATTGCCAATTCAGACTGAAATTGAAGAAAGTGAGAAAAATCACTAGACCATTCAGGTATGACCTAAATCAAATCCCTTATGATTATACAGTGAAAGTGGGAAATAGATTTAAGGGACTAGATCTGATAGACAGAGTGCCTGATGAACTATGAACAGAAATTCGTGACAGGAGAGGGAAATCAAGATCATTCATAAGAAAAAGAAATGCAAAAAAGCAAAATGGCTGTCAGAGGAGGCCTTACCAATAGCTGTGAAAAGAAGAGAAGTGAAAACCAAAGGAGAACAGGAAAGATATACCCATTTGAATGCAGAGTTCCAAAGAATAGCAAGGAGAGATAAGAATGCCTTTCTCAGCAAGCAATGCAAAGAAATAGAGGAAAACAATAGAATGGGAAAGACTAGAGATCTCTTCAGGAAAATTAGAGATACCAGGGAACATTTCATGCAAAGATGGGCACAATAAAGGACAGAAATGGTATGGCCCTAACAGAAGCAGAAGATATTAAGAACAGGTGGCAAGAATACACAGAATTGTACAAAAAAGATCTTCACAACTCAGATAATCATGAAAGTGTGATCACTCACATTCACCTAGACCCGGACATCCTGGAATGTAGAGTCAGGTGAGCCTTAGGAAGCATCACTATGAACCAAGCTAGTGGAGGTGACAGAATTCCAGTTGAGCTATTTCAAACCTAAAAGGTGATGCTGTGAAAGTGCTGCACTCAATATGCCAGTGAATTTGGAAAACTCAGCAGTGGCCACAGGACTGGAAAAGGTCAGTTTTCATTCCAATCCCAAAGAAAAGTAATGCCAAAAAATGCTCAAACAACTGCACAATTGCAGTCATCTCACACGTTAGTAAAATAATGCTCAAAATTCTCCAAGCCAGGCTTCAGCAATACATGAATCATGAACTTCCAGATGTTCAAGCTGGTTTTAGAAAAGGCAGAGGAACCAGAGATCAAATTGCCAACATCCGCTGGATCATCGAGAAAGCAAGAGAGTTCCAGAAAAGCATCTATTTCTGCTTTATTGACTATACCAAAGCCTTTGATTGTGTGGATCGCAGTAAACTCTGGAAAATTCTTCAAGAGATGGGAATACCAGACCACCTGACCTGCCTCTTGGGAAACCTGTATGCAGGACAGGAAGCAACAGTTAGAACTGGACATGGGACAACAGACTGGTTCCAAATAGGAAAAGCAGTATGTCAAGGCTGTATATTGTTACCCTGCTTATTTAATTTATATGCAGAGTACATCATGAGAAATGCTGGACTGGAAGAAACACAAACTGAAATCAAAATTGCCAGGAGAAATATCAATAACCAGAGATATGCAGATGACACCACCCTTATGGCAGAAAGTGAAGAGGAACTAAAAAGGCTCTTGGTGAAAGTGAAAGAGGAGTGTGAAAAAGTTGGCTTAAAGCTCAACACTCAGAAAATTAAGATCATGGCATACTGTCCCATTACTTCATGGCACATACATAGGGAAACAGTGGAAACAATGGCTGACTTTATTTTTCCGGGCTCCAAAATCACTGCAGATGGTGATTGCAGCCACGAAATTAAAAGACGCTTACTCCTTGGAAGCAAAGTTATAACCAACGTAGACAGCATATTAAAAAGCAGAGACATTGCTTTGCAAACAAAGGTCTGTCTAGTCAAGGTTATGGTTTTTCCAGTAGTCATGTATGGATGTGAGAGTTGGACTGTGAAGAAGGCTGAGTGCTGAAGAATTGATGCTTTTGAACTGTGGTATTGAAGAAGACTCTTGAGAGTCCCTTGGACTGCAAGGAGATCCAGCCAGTCCATCCTAAGGGAGATCAGTTCCGGGTGTAAATTGGAGGGACTGATGTTGAAGCTGAAACTCCAATACTTTGGCCACCTGATGCTAAGAGCTGACTCATTTGAAAAGACCCTGATGCTGGGAAATAGTGAGGATAGGAGGGAAGGGGAGACAGAGGATGAGATGGTTGGATGGCATCACTGACACAATGGACATGGGTTTGGATGGACTCCGGGAGTTGGTGATGGACAAGTAGGCTTGGCGTGCTGCGGTTCATGGGGTCTCAAAGAGTTGGACACAAGTGAGCGACTGAACTGAACTGAACCGGTTTTGTCTGATATGATGATTACTATTCCAGCTTTATTTTGCTTCTCATTTGCATGGAATATATTTTTCCATCCCCTCACTTTCAGTTTATATGTGTCTTGAGGTATGAAATGGGTTTCTTATAGACAGCATGTATATTAGTCTTATTTTTTATCCATTCAGCCAGTCTATGTCTTTTGGTTGGAGCATTTAACCCATTTACATTTAAAATAATTATTGATATATATGTTATTATTGCCATTTCTTAATTGTTTGAGGTTAATTTTGTAGATTTTTCCCTTTTAAGTAATTTAAATATATACTGCCATTCCCTTCTGGCCTGAAGAGTTTCTACTGAAAGATCAGCCGTTAAGCATATGCAATTTCCCTTGTACATTACTTGTTGCTTCTCCCTTGCTGCTTTTAATATTCTTTCTTTGTGTTTAGTCTTTGTTAGTTTGATTAGTATGTGTCTTGGCATGTTTCTCCTTGGGTTTATCCTCCTGCATGGAACTCTTTGTGCTTCTTGGACTTGATTGACTATTTCCTTTTCCATGTTGGGGGAATTTTCAACTATAATCTCTTCAAAAATTTTCTCATACCCTTTCTTTTTCTCTTCTTCTTGTGGGACCCCTATAATTCGAATGTTGGCACATTTAATATTGTCCCAGAGGTCTCTGAGAATATCCTCAATTCTTTTCATTCTTTTTACTTTATTCTGCTCTTAGGAAGTTGTTCCACCATTTTATTTTCCAGCTCACTGACTTGTTCTTCTGCTTCAGATATTCTGCTATTGATTCCTTCCCGAGTATTTTTAATTTTAGTAATTGTGTTGTTTATCTGTGTATGTTTATTCTTTAATTCTTCTAGGTCTTTGTTACTTGATTCTTGTATTTTCTCCATTTTGTTTTCAAGGTTTTGGATCACCTTTACTATCATTATTCTGAATTCTTTTTCAAGTAGTTTGCCTATTTTCTTTTCATTTATTTGGATTTCTGTGTCTCTAATTTGATCCTTCATTTGTGTAATATTTCTCTGCCTTTATTATTATTATTATTTAGCTTATTGTGTTTGGGGTCTCCTTTTCCCAGGTTTCAAGGTTGTATTCTTTCCTCCTTTTGGTTTCTACCCCTCTAAGGTTTGGTCCAGTGGTTTGTGTTAGCTTCATATAAGGTGAGAATTGGGCAGAATTTTTGTTTGTTTGTTTTCCCTTTGATGGGCAAGGCTGAATGAGGTGGTTATCCTGTCTGCTGATGATTGCGTTTGTATTTTTGTTTTTTTCATTGTTTAGAGGAAGCATCTTGCACAGGGTGCTACTGGTGGTTGGGTGACGCCAGGTCTTATATTCGAGTGCTTTCCTTTGTGTGAGTTCTCACTATTTGATACTCCCTCGGGTTAGTTCTCTGGTCGTCTAGGGTCTTGGAGTCAGTGCTCGCACTCCAAAGGCTCAGGGCTTGATCTCTGGTCAGGAATGAAGATTCCACAAGTGGTTTGTTATGGCATTAAGTGAGATTGAAACAAACACCCCAAAACTGGGAAACCAAACATGAACCCCAGACAAATGGCAGTTACAAAATCAGGCAAATAACAATTAAAATAATGAAATATACACATACACATATACACCCATAAGCAAATTCAAAACAGTCCAACTAAAATAATGTACATTATTAGATTGACCCAGTAAACAGAGGAAATAAAAAATTATATTTACCAGTTAAAAATAAAACTAACTGAAGCACAAACTGGAAAACAAAACTAAAGCAAGGTGCCGAGCAGGAAATAAAACAATGAAAATAAAACTAACAAATATGGTGAGAGGAAAAAAGAAAAGAAAGAAAGAATAAATATACAAAGTTAAATAGAGGTAGATAAGGAAGATTTATATACATTAAAGATTAACTACAAGGGGAAAGGAACAGTAGGAAAGACAAAGGAATAAATGTAGAAAAATATAATGGTTTAAAAATTTTAAGATTAAAATTATAAAAAAGAGAAAAGAAAAAAAGAGAGAGAAAAAAAGGAAACCTCCAGAGAACTGCAAAAGCCCAAATTAGAGGGAGAGGTTTATAACAACAATAAAAAGTGTGACTGAACATACACATATACATATGCACACATCAGTTCAGTTCAGTCACTGTTGTGTCCGACTCTGTGACTTCATGAATCACAGCACGCCAAGCCTCCCTGTCCATCAGCAACTCCTGGAGTTTACCCAAACTCATGTCCATTGAGTCGGTGATGCCATCCAGGCATCTCATCCTCTGTTATCCCCTTCTCCTCCTGCCCCTAATCCCTTCCAGCATCAGGGGCTTTTCCAATGAGTCAACTCTTCACATGAGGTGGACCAAGTATTGGAATTTCAGCTTCAGCATCAGTCCTTTCAATGAACACCTAGGACTGATCATCCTTACATAGGCAAAATCAAAACAGTCCAACAAAAATAAAGTACAATAGATTTACCCAGTGAACAAAGGAAACCAAAAATTATATCTACCAGTTAAGAACAAAACTAAAAGCACAAACCGGAAGACAGCACTAAAGCAAGGTGCCAACTGGGAAATAAAGCAATGAAGAGAAAACTAACAAATATCTTGAAGAAAGAAAAGAGAAATGATATGAAAAGTTAAATAGAGGTAGCTAAAGAAGATTTATGTACATTAAAGGTTAACTGCAAGGGGAAAAGAACAGAAGGAAAAGCAAACAAAGGAATAAATGTTAAAAAAATAGGCTTAAAAAATTAAAAATTAAAATTAAAAAAGGAGAAAAAGAAAAAAAAAAAGAAAGGAAAGCTCCACTGAACAGCAGAAGCCCAACATAGAGGCAGAGGTTTATAACAATAAAGAATGTGACTGAGAAAAAAAACAAATAAAAGCTCAAAAACTTAATTGGATTTCATAGAGCCAATAAAATCTACAACAGGCAACAGAGGCGGGGGGAAAGGTGGAGGGGGGGAGAAAAAAAATCGAAAAGAGTCTACAGAACTAGTCAAAACACAAGACTAATAAATGTTTTTCTTTAGTCACTGCTGTCAGTCCTTTCCCTTGCTGGGAGTCACAGTCCACCTCACCCCCTAGGATGCCCTTCAATACTGTGCTGATCTCTGGACCTGTAGTAGTGGCAGGTCAGATTCTAATCTGGCCCTACTCCTGTGTGTTCTTGCCTCCAATATCCACAGCTATCAGAACTAGTGTGTTTTCTTTTGTGGGAGCTCTCAATTCTTTTTATATATTCCATAGATACAGAGTCTGCCTAGTTGAGCATATGGATTTAATCTGCAATTTGTACAGCTCGTGGGAAGGTATTGGGTCTTTTTCCTTAGCCACAGTGACCCTGAGTTTCAATTGTGGTTTTATTTCCACCTCTGCATGTGGGTCGTCCACTGGGGTTTGCTCCTGAGGCTGCCTAGGAGGACTTGGTTTTTCCCCTGTGACAGCCAGGTATGGAGGTGGTGCAGCTGCTTGGGTTGCAGGGATTCTGTTAGCACCAGGTACTCAGGGGAGTTGGCAGCTAGAGCAGCAGGAAATATAGTGCTCTAGAAGGGTATGGCCACCAGTGTTGGCCAATACACTCCAGTATTCTTGCCTGGAGAACCCCCCTGACAGAGAAGCGTGGCAGGCCAGAGTCTATGGGATTGCAAAGAGTTGGACATGACGGAAGCAACCCTGCCTGCTTAGACAGGGTTAGATTTTTTTTTTTTTTTGAGAGTTGAGCCATGAAGGTGGCTCAGCTGCTTGGTTTGCAGGGACCCTGGCGGCTCAAAGGTATAGCGACTGCTTCTCACCCAGGAGTTATGTCCCTATCAGAGTCTTTTTTTGAGCCTTTTGTAGCTGGCGATCAGAAGGCCTCTTTGGTCAGTCTTTCTCCATAGCTCCACCCAAACCTTACCTGGGGTCCTTCTCTGTTGTTCTACACGTCAGGAACATAGAGGGGCCCACCCTGGTTGGGGGTCCTACCCTGTAGCTTGGCGTGTTAGGCACTTAAAAGGGTGCCCTGGGTGGGGTCCTACTCTATAGTTCAGTTCATCAGGCATTTGATGGGCCAGTCTTTCTATTGTTCAGCTGTTGATGCTGGCATGTGGGGAGAGAGAGGTTATAGTGATGGCTCCACCCTCTATGCATGACTCAGCAGTTTCTCCTTGCTTCCGTGGCTGCCTGGCTTTCCTCCACAGGCATTTCCCACCACAATCCCCTCCCGCAGGTCCCCTTGATCTGTCTCTCCACAGTCAACAGCAGCCCTCGCCCTGGGAATGCTCCACAATCCCTAAACTCCAGCTCCTAGCCTCTGCGCCTTCCAGGGGATCTGCATCTCTATCCAGGTATGTTTCACGACACCAAGGACTGTCTGATTCTCATTCCACTTAGACTGCCACAGATCAGCTGTTTCATCAGCCTTAAATGTTTCTACTCTGACTCAGACAATTGCCCCAATGTGGAGATTGAACCCCTGCTTCAGTTCCCCCACCCGCTGAGGGTAGGTCCAGTCCTACTAACATGCCTGTTTTTCTCCAGTTCCTTCCTCCTACTGAGTTTTGTGTGGTTCTATATGTTCTTTTCCACTGGTCAGGTACTCCTGTCTGCTCTCAGCTGGAGTTCTGCATGCACTTCTGTGTCTGAAGGTGTATTCCTGATGCATCGGTGGAGAGAGATGTACTCCACATCCACCTATTCATCCGCCGTCATGTTCTCCCTCAACATTTTCTTTTTAAATCAAGCTTATTTGCAGGAACTGATAAGAAAAAGGACAACCAAGAAAATCTTGATATGGAATGAATCAGGGAGCTCTATTTGGTATGGTAAACTATTATTTACCACATCAAATTAATCAGTATAAAAGTGGCATATATGTAGCCTGAAAAATCAATGTGGAAAAAATAAAATTCAGAAATATTCTCAGTAGTGTATTAAAATGTGGTTTCTAAAATCAGTGAATGTAATATAAATGGATAGTCACAATTAAGAAAGGTTGTAATCATTTGTAATAAGACATGAGAAAAATACCAAATTTATCATAAATTTCCATGTAAAACATGAGAGCATGAAGCTTTTAGGATAATGCATCAGTGTATTTCTACATACCATGAGTATGGGGAACTATTTCACAACTATATTTAAAACTTGTAAAAAATAAAGAAAAATTAATAACTTTTAACACATCTATATGGAAATGCTTGAACATTACAAAAGTGAATGTCCCCAAACTATATTAATAAATGTTCGTTTCACTAATGCTCAAAATTCTCCAAGCCAGGCTTCAGCAATACATGAATTGTGAATTTCCAGATGTTCAAGCTGGTTGTAGAAAAGACAGAAGAACTAGAGATCAAATTGTCAACATCTGCTGGATCATCAAAAAAGCAAGAGAGTTCCAGAAAAACATCTCTTTCTGCTTTATTGACTATGCCAAAGCCTTTGACTGTGTGGATCACAACAAACTGTGGAAAATTCTTCAAGAGATGGGAATACCAGACCACCTGACCTGCCTCTTGAGAAACCTATATGCAGGTCAGGAAGCAACAGTTAGAACTGAACATGGAACTATAGACTGGTTCCAAATAGGAAAAAGAGTATGTCAAGGCTGTGTATTGTCACCCTGCTTATTTAACTTCTATGCAGAGTACATCATGAGAAATGCTGGGCTGGGTGAAGCACAAGCTGGAATCAAGATTGCCGGGATAAATATGAATAACCTCAGATATGCAGATGACACCACCCTTATGGCAGAAAGTGAAGAGGAACGAAAAAAACCTTTTGATGAAAGTGAAAGAGGAGAGTGAAAAAGTTGGCTTAAGCTCAATATTCAGAAAACTAAGATCATGGCATCTGGTCTCATCACTTCATGGGAAATAGATGGGGAAACAGTGGAAACAGTGTCAGACTTTCTTTTTTGGGGCTCCAAAATCACTGCAGATGGTGACTTCAGCCATGAAATTAAAAGACGCTTACTCCTTGGAAGGAAAGTTATAACCAACATAGATAGCATATTATATAGCAGAGACACTACTTTGCCAACAAAGGTCCGTCTAGTCAAGGCTATGGTTTTTCCAGTGGTCATGTATAGATATGAGATTTAGACTGTGAAGAAAGCTGAGTGCCGAAAAATTGATGCTTTTGAACTGTGGTGTTGGAGAAGACTCTTGAGAGTCCCTTGGACTGCAAGGAGATCCAACCAGTCCATCTTAAAGATCAGACCTGGGTGTTCATTGGAAGGACTGATGCTGAGGCTGAAACTCCAATACTTGGGCCACCTCATACGAATAGTTGACTTATTGGAAAAGACCCTGAGGCTGGGAGGGATTGGGAGCAGGAGGAGAAGGGGACGACAGAGGATGAGATGGCTGGATGGCATCACTGACTCGATGGACATGAGTTTGGGTAAATTCCGGGAGTTGGTGATGGACAGGGAGGCCTGGCGTGCTGTGATTCATGGGGTTGCAAAGAGTCGGACAAGACTGAATGACTGAACTGAACTGAATTCACTCATAATGAGAAAATACAAATTAGAAGTTCACTAATTTATTATTTCCCTATTATTTACAAGTTTGACAATAAAAAAAGTTAGTGAGTTTGTGGTAAAAACTAGCATTCTTATTGTGGTCATGGAGAATTAAACAACTTCAATTAGAGTTATTTGGGTTATATCAAGTGATACTATATAACGTAAATCCTTATATGTTAATTCTTTGAAATGGTGCTCACTTTTAGGAATATTTTCTTACACTGACAAATGTATGAAAACATATGTAGAATACCATCATTTCTGCTGCTGCTAAGTCGCTTCAGTCATGTCGGACTCTGTGACCCTATAGATGGCAGTCCATCAGGCTCCCCCATCCCTGGGATTCTCCAGGCAAGAACACTGGAGTGGGTTGCCATTTCCTTCTCCAGTGCATGAAAGTGAAAAGTGAAAGTGAAGTCAGTCAGTCATGTCTGACTCTTAGGGACCCCACGGACTGCAGCCTACCAGGCTCCTCCTTCCATGGGATTTTCCAGGCAAGAGTACAGGAATGGGGTGCCATTGCCTTCTCCAACTGTCGCTGCAGTATGATTTAAAGGAACTAAACACTGAAATAGTTTACTGTCCATCCAGAGTTGACAGTAGTATTTAAAACTGCTGTCACACAATGGAATACTAACTAAAGAAATAGCTCTATATGAACAAGTAATTTCAGGGTATAATGTTTAAAACAAACAAACAAACAAAAAACAAGAAGAAAATGCAAATAGTTGCATGCTACTGTTTTTCCAAGAAATATTGGTGGATACAGATATAAAAGACACATTTGCTTATGTTAAAATTTTACAAAGGGGAATGGGTAACTACAGTATTCATGAAATAATTATCCATGTAAGTGGGAAATAAAATGTGTGTGGGTGTAAGCAGTAGAAACTAAACCTCTCTGCATATGTCTGTTTTGCAGATTTGACTTTGAGATCATGTATAGTACACCTGTGGCTTATTCATGTCAATGTATGACTAAAACCACCACAATATTGTAAAGTAATTAGCCTTCAGTTAAAATAAATAAGTTAAAAACATACTTTCTGAAAATTCATTTATAAAAATCTAAAGGCAAGTAAACAAACCTAAGACTATGTTAAATTGATGACATAGCTATTAACTACCAAGGAGAGTTATTTCAAGACAGTTTAAAATCCAGTAATTTGGTTAGTTTCCATAGTCTATATACTTTATGAGAAAATAGCTACAAATAAAACACAAAAGCAAAAATTTGAACTCTCTCAGTTATTAGAGGTAGTGTTACTATTGCAATTCAGAAACTATTGTAAGTGTATTGCAGGTTAAAATAAATGACTATGCTGGTGTCATAGAAAAGTGGATTTTTATTCAGGAGAAACAATATAAAAGTAAGTTTAGCAACATTAAGTAAAACTCTATTATCTTCAATGAATAAAATATGGAAGTAAGATTTTATAGTCTATTTTATTTTATGAAAACTATTTCCTAACTGTCCAGAAAAAGCCTAGAAACAGTAACTAAACCAGTAATAAGCCTCCAATACCCAGGTTTTGGTGTCTAAATGACATTTTCAAAGTAAAGGATTGGGGCTCTCTGGAAAAGTGCTGATTCAAAATTTGGGGCATGAAATATACAAGATGATCCTAAAAACTGTTAGATTAGAAAGGGAATAAGATTATAAGGACTTCTAGGCTCATGGCCAGAAAACTCTGCCACAAACTACTTTGGATAATCTATACATTTAATGAAAATGTTAAATCTTTTTGAATACACATGATTATAATATAATGTAAAAGGCAAAAAGAAATCAAACACTAAAAACTCACTGGTTACCTTTGAACAATGTGACTGTTCATCTTGGTTTATCAAAGGCAGGCAACCTGGCTTATTCTGCTTTTCCAGCATAATTATTAAATAGTGTCTTTTTATTTAAAAAATGTACTGATTTGGAGAATAATTTGTATATTCAACTGACCTTTGTAGGATGCCAGAGGGCCAACATATTAAATTAAAAAATGGCAAATAGAGGTGGCAAAAAAAAAAACGTTTTATTTTGACTTATTTGTTTAAAGAACACTGTACTTCAGCACAGGTGGCACTAGTGGTAAAGAACCTGCCAGCCAATGCAGGAGACAGATACAAGAAACATGCATTGGACCCCTGGGTTGGGAAGATCCCTTGGAGGAGGGCATGGCAGCCACTCCAATATTCTTGCCTGCAGAATCCCATGGACAGAGGAGCCTGGTGGGCTACAGTCCATGGGGTAGCAAAGTTGGGCACAACTGAAGTAGCTTAACAGGCACTTACTTCAGCAAAACTAGTAATTTAGACAGATTTTCTTTCCTTTCTAAGATTTTTTTTTAATTGGATCACTTTTAAAGTCTTTATTGAACTTGTTACATTATTGGTTCTGTTCTATGTTTGGTTTTTTGGCCACAAGGCATGTGAGATCTTAGCTACCTGATCAAGGGGTGGAACCTACATCTCTTGCATTGCAAGGCAGTCTTCATCATTGAACCACCAGGGAAGTTTCCTGAGACAGAGGTTTTTTTGATAAAGTATTGCAGCTAACTAATATATAAGTATTGATAGAACTTTTGAAATCAATAGTTTTTCAACATCTATTTGATAAATGAATCTAGGTAATGAACATCAATAAGGGAGACAGATATTATCTCATTTTCACTGGAATCATATCATGTCACTTATGAAATATTTTTTGCCAGAAACTTAGATGTTATGAAGTTTATTATCTTTCTATCTTTTCTAATCACCAGTTTACAAAACATACAAGGAAGGGAGAAACATGTTAAATAATACCTGAAGGAGGTGATTAGCAAAGTTCAGTCTACAGGAAACTATAGGCCAGATCCCAGTTTCTTAAATGTATAAAATGTTAGGGGATGGAAAAAAAATCAACACATGCAAAGGATCCTATAAATTAAATGAGTCTTATGAAACATATTGCTTCATTACAACATGCAAAGTTAATTTGGATATGGTTTAACACTAACTCTTTAAACTATTATAGGACAATCATGCAAACTGATGGATACTTCATGACATCAGGGTATAGAATGATTTGAAATATGTTTCAAACAGCCCTTCCATTTAAGAAAAACACACTGGTATATTTATGGATCAAACATATGTGGTCTGGAGTTTTATTTAACATAATTGGAGGGAGGATGTGTGGGGGTTATAGATGAAATCTTTTGGGGTCAGATGTTCATAATTATTGAAGCTGTGCAGTAGGTGAGTGATAGATATGTAGGTGGAGGTTATTTTATCATACAAAGCTTTAATTTTATATGTTAAAAATTTTCCACAATAAAATGTTTATCCAAAAATGCAGAAAATTTGAATACATGCCTATTCATCCAACAAGTATAACAGAAATACATTTAATCGCTATGTATCTTCTTTGAGACAAGCCATGCTTCTCTCTATTCCAGATCATTTTGAGTTGGAGATGAGCAGAGGGAAACATTTCTTTCATACATGAAACATCTTGTTCTCATCCACTCAGACCTGAAAGGGAGAATGAACCCCATTCATGTAATTCCCAGACCCTGCTACTCTCATAAAGCCAAAATTCTTTCAGAAATAGTCTTTCCTTTGTAATCTGGTATTAAGTGGTAATACTATTTTACCCCTAAATGGAAAGTCATTAAAAAAGTTCAGTAACTAGTTAAACGTACCCATGTATGGCCTATTTTTGAAACACAAAAGTACAAAATAATATCTGTATACAAATTCTTTTCATCTAAACTTGACTACAAAGTAATAACACTCATAATAAAAATTGAAAGACTGAAAGAGCCATTATTTATTGCCTCTTATAGCATGAGGCTTATGCTTATACTTTAGCGATTTCTGTTAAAATACTCTGCCATTGACATCACCACTTTGCTCAAGGAATCTTGTTTTTTTCTTTAAATCAGAGCATGCATCTTATAAGAACATATTATGGATATAAAACTACCATTTTAAATATCTCTTTATTTAGTATAATGTGCAGATGACACTATTCATTTTTATAACTTGAGAATCCAGAAATAGTTGGCTATGTTTAGAGTAACCTTTATCTAAAGAGATAAATCTGAGAGCTTAACACATGGAATCAATGCTCTATTTTAATCAATAAAATAATATTCTGTAAACTAAGGGAAAGGAGAAGCCATTAACAGTAATACTAAGCATGTTTTGTTTTGAAAATTTTTTTACTGTAAATTTTTCATGTGCTTTAAAAATTGTAATAGCAACAGAGATCAAGTTTTAAAGAGTGGGGAGACCATCAACAACATTAAAACACTTCCTTTGAGCAAACTCCCTCTAAGATGTTTCATATGGTATTCCTGCAGCTACTCTTATCACATAATATTACTTGTTTAGAATATTGGGGATTCTGGTCCCATTGAGTCAAAGAAAGAAGATGTAAAATCTTTGTTTCAAATCTCAGACCCTTTAAAAGTGTACTATTTTTGTAGTTCATTTTTAATGTTTAGGTCATTTCCCCTTTTCAGGCTGTGAGTTTAAGAATGCCCAAAGACTGTATAACAAATCCACTCAAAAACCAATGAATGATCTCATAAAATATATATGCAGTTTGGGAAAGATATCTTGTTCATTTTATATTCACTTCATGATTCTATAATATACGTGAAAATATGTTTTATTATTTAAAAAGTTATGTATAAAAGATTTGGATAGGAAAAGAAATGATAATTGGGTTCTAAAGCCTTTCATCTCTAGATCATTAGTAACCAATATCTCCAACTCAAAAGGGCAATGTATTTACCATCTACTCATCATTATCCTCCAGAAAAACAGCACTTATGTATAACAAAGAAAGAGTTACTAGGTAACTGGTAAAAAATGAGCTATTGTAATTTTTGGTATACTCACAAATTAAAGCCGTATGCTATGCAGTTCAAACTACTTAACAGTCTGACAGGCAATGTTGTGTGGGAAAATCAGAAGTCTTTCCCTCTATATCTTTCAGATGCAGTTTGGGCTATGTAGTAAACTATAAGGTCCTTTTAATTTTATGTCTATATTTTAAATTCCCCTTATATAATAAAATTTTTATATAATAAAATAAATTTTATCAGAAATACTGCAGTGATGACATTTTGACAGAAAATACACAAATATGTGAGGACATTTAAAAATCTATGACTAAGGACCAGGTAAGAACATTGCTCCTTCAAAGGTAAATTTTCTCTCTTAAAAAAACATACTTTATTTTGGTTTTCACCATTACTTTCTAAAGAGACAAAAAATAAAATAAAAAAAAAAAAAACAAAAAAACCCAGGTCAAATGTTATTTTGGAGTAGCTTACATTTAGGTTGACTTACTTATTAACTTTGGTATGCTGCTAAGTCACTTCAGTCGTGTCCGACTCTGTGTGACCCATAGACAGCAGCCCACCAGGCTCCCCAGTCCCTGGAATTCGCCAGGCAAGAACACTGGAGTGAGTTGCCATTTCCTTCTCCAATACATGAGAGTGAAAAGTGAAAGTGAAGTCGCTCAGTCGTGTCCAACTCTTAGCGACCCCATGGACTGCAGCCTACCAGGCTCTTCCATCCATGGGATTTTCCAGGCAAGAGTACTGGAGTGGGGTGCCATTGCCTTTTCGAACTTTGGTGTAGTCTGATCTAATTAATTCTAAATCAAAGGCTGTCAAAAATAACAAATATCAAGTGCTAGGGTAGGGTGCTTAATTAAGAAACTTGAGTCTTCCTTGTTTTTGGATGAAAATTGATATCTTCCTAATTTACCAAGACTTTTTCAAGAAAAAACAGTAAAGTGGAATGTGAGGCAATCAGAGTTTATGATTGGCATAGATTCTTATTTATTATGATTATACAGACCTAAGTGTGTCCTAGGAAAAATGAAGAAAAATGTCTATTTAATAGACATATCTTTTAATTAAATAACTCTCATAAGCCTCAACTTCTGTTACTTCTTATATTTTTGACAACATATGTGGACGTGGCTGTGTGTGCATTTGCATTGTTTATTTTTTAAAAATCAGTTCTATCTTTCCTTGAATTCTCTCCAGCTTAATTACATTCTCTTCTCACAGAGTATAAAAACATAGACTTGACAATAATCAGTAAGTCCTCGTTAATTAAAATACATGCACAAAACTGTTCTTGATCATTTAATAACTAGAAATAAATTAGTCTGTTTTTTTCAGTCTGATGAGCCAGAATGGGATATAAAAATTCATTGTGTAAATTGTCTTCAAATAATAATTAATGAAAAGTGATGATGCATGTATCTAAAATTCAAAACTCAAAAAGTCTAGGGTTATGTACATTTTTTTTAAACATGAATATGATGAATGTGGCATTTCTGAGGGACATTAATATGAGGAAATTGGTAAGTCATTTATTTTGTGATTGACAATAAAGTTATACTTGTCTTTATTTATGCCAATTATTTCTTGGGGAGGGAAAGAGAGGGAAGTTCAAGAAGGAGGGCACATATGTATACCCCACATATGATTCATGTTGATGTGTGGCAGAAACCAACACAATACTATAAAGCAATTATCCTTCAGTTAAAAGATACATAAATTTAAAATTTAAAAGAATTCTTTCTAGCACTATGGTTAATTTTTATACTAGGTGTGATTATTCAGCTAAAGACAATGAGAACTAAAGAAATGAAATTCTCTGTGGTTCTGGATTTTAAAAATGAATACATGATGTGTATTGCTTTAATCAATGGTGTTTATTAACTGGTATTAAGTAGAATGGCATAATGGATATGTCAGGTTGATTTATTTATCTCCCTGGGTTCTTGTCTCATCACAACAAAATTTTGGAACAATGGACTAAAGGGTTTAAAACAACAGACAAAGTATAGTTCTGTTATAGCTCAAGAAGACATATCTTTTATTAAACAGATATCCCAAGACATGGGAGCAGGCTGACCCCAAAGGAGTCATCCTAACGATCCTTCTTGGCTTCTCCATTCTTATCCATCACCTCCTTTTGGTTGCGCCTTGTGCACAACATTAGTCAGTATTAGTATTCTAACTAGTCAATTACATTAACTAGAATACACATTCTTTTACTATGCAACAAATGCACCATCTAACAGTGATACCAGATTCACTTTTGGCTTCTTAACATTTAGGTTCTCCCCTAGAATTACCCATCTTATTTGTTTATGTTACATTCAGTCTGTATTTCTCACTTCCAAATAATGCAGCCAAGACTTTGTCCCTGTTCTTGAACATTCTACATTCAATTTCTTAATAAATTCTGTCAATGTATTCTTTAAAATAACTGGTTAATGTCTTCCATTGTATTAAAAATATATTAGGTATTTTTCATTATTGTTTTAAGTTTGCATTTAGGCTTTGATGTGATGCTTTATATTTTGTGATTTGGTTCAAAATCTGGAAACATAAAAATTCCCTTATCAATATATACTTGTCAAAATTTATATATGAAACATGCCATTTCCTTCTCCACAGGATCGTCCCAACTCAGGGACCAACCCACATCTCTTGCATTGGCAGGCAGATTCTTTACCATGGGGAGTTTTAAATATCTACAGGGTACTAAAAGAAAATGCTAATTTTCCCCCTGCTGACAAACTCTATCTCAGGAGACAAAGGAAAAAAAAAAATAAGGATTGTTAATATGGATGTAAATGAATGAACATAGAGAATCTGTCTTATGAGATGATAATGATGTGACTTTAAGAGAGATTTCACATCATATATGGTTATATGTGCTGTTCCAAGTGGTATTCTCAACACCTATTATAAGTGAATAAATGAATTTGGGGAAACATTTCCCCAAAAAACTCTCAAAATGGTTCTTTATAAAATAAAGAATGATGTTGGTGAAAATGAACATGGGGAGCTGTCAACGAAAATCAAAGTGCTTTTATGAGGTCTTTTAATGAGCACAGATTAAAAATAAAAATACACCACAGAACAGAAATTGGAAGACTGACTCTGAAAGTGTATTATCATTTTCAAACCCTTAAAGCAAACAAAGCTTTTTAGCTATATAGTGAGCAAGATTGTGAAAATTCTTATCCTTGAGCCAAATGCTGCAATAATAGACAGCAAAAGAGGGAAAGATCACCTTCTTAACTTCAATTTTGTTTCCATTTTTTGTGTCAAGGAGAATAAACTTCATGTTGGAAGGATGAAACTAAAATGGTGATGAGAAATAAAATTCAGAATAGTTGAAGAGATAAGAAAAGAAAAAGTGAAACAAATCTCCAAAGACTTCACTTTTCTGGCTCAGGAGGTATCTAACTTAGGGCACTGAGTAATTCCAAAGATAAGATCAATGCCAGTAATCTTTGAAGAGTTATTGAAAATAGGGGAACTGCCATGAGAATAAAGAAAAACAAATGTCCTAAGTTTCTGAAAAGGTTAGGCAGTGTCTTAAACCTATAGACCAGGGATCTTGACATTTATGCTCAGTAAAATATTTGAAGGGAAACTAAATGGATGAATGGTCTTTGAGTACTGAAAAAGGTCATGATTAGCAGCAGTCAGCATGTGTTCACCAAGAATAAGATATGGTATACTGTCTCCATTCCCTATTTTTAACATAATAACTTGGTTGGTGTTCTAGAGTACTGATATAGAAATAAGTCATCTATATTTACAAAATGTTTTTATTCTTCTTTTATACAGATGGAATTACAGGAACTAGATAATAATGGTGATAGGCAGACTCATTACTAATTAAATGACCCAATAAATGAATATTAATTACTAATGTAACATCATCTTGAATATATATAAAGCTATCTTCATTTTTTTTTCCAGTAATAAGGAAGAAATGTTAGGTGACTGCAATGGTAGGTGTTTCAAATTTCATGTCATGAGTCCAAGCAAGGAGGATTTTATATACTTTCAAGTATGGAAGTGGATTAGAGATAAACCAAGAATATGTGACATTTATAAGATCAAAAAATAGCTGCTCCACAGGTAGACAGTTACAGCAAAGGAAGACATAGAATCTCTTTATGGTCTCGGAAAGAACTTAAGATTTGCAGACTTAGGGATGACGCACTGATGCACCGATGGAAACTATTCAAAGAGGTCAATACAGTTTGAGATAAAAGACTACAGGAAACTAGTCATAGGGAAGATATTTTAGTTTGAAACATTCTTCAGACAGTTGAGAAAAAGAACCAGATTGACACTGTAACCAAGGAAATCAAGTTTGAAATAAGAGTAACTACACTGTGTCCAGAGGCTACCCTGGTGGTTCAGTGGTATGGAATTCTCCTGCCAATGCAGGAGATGTGGGTTCAATCCATGGATTGGGAAGATCCTCTGGGGAAAGAAATGACAACCCAGTCCAGTATTCTTGCCTGAAAATTCCCATGGATGGAAGGGCCTGGCATGCTATAGTCCACAGGGTTGCAAAAAGAGTTGGACACAACTTAGCGACTAAACCCACATACACAACTGTGTACAGAATCAATGCAAAATTCCCAAAGTACTAATTTCAAGGTTCAGAATATGTTTGGGAAAAAATTTTCTACCAAATCGGAGTTATTTTTAAACACCATGGACTTTCAGGCTTTGCAGAAATAAAGTTTTATCTATATATTCTTTATTGTGGTAAGAAACACAAAACATAAAATGTACCATCTTGACCATTTTTGTCCAGTGTAGTAGGGTTAAATGTATTCACATGGTTATGAAACAGATTTCCAAAAATGTTTCATCTTGCAATCTGAAACTTTATGACTGTTAAACAACTTTTTGTCTTACTCCCAGCCCCTGGTAACCACTTTCCTACTTTATATTTCTATGAATTTGGCTCCTTTAAATATTTTATATAAGTGGAATATTGAAGTATTTGTCATCCTGTGACTGGCTTATCTCACATAACATAATCTTAAAGGTTCATCCATGTTGTAGCATGTGATAGGATTTTCTTTCTTTTTTAGAATGAAAAATATTTCATTGTATATATGTCACATTTTATTTATCCGTTTCTCTCCTGATGCAGATGGGTTGCTTCTACCTTTGGCTATGAATAGTACTACCATGTGTAGAGGCATAGAAGTGCCTTTTTGAAACACTATTTCAATTATTTTGACATACACCCAGAATATTGTGACTCAATTTTTAATTGTTTTAAAAAATGAAAACCTTTCCATAGCAGTTGTACCATTTACAATATCTGATGATTTGTGATGTTGAGCATCTTTTCAAATGGTTATTGGCCATTTGTATATCATCTTCAAAAAATATTTGTTCAAGTCCTTTGACCATTGTTTAATTGTGTAGTCAGGTTACTTGATTTTTTTCTTGTTGAATTGTATGAGTTCTTTCTACATTTTGGATATTATCCTCTTATCAGATATAAGATTTGCAAATCTTTCTCTCATATTATAGTTTACATTTTCACTCTGCTGACTGTGCTTTTATTGTGCAGAAACTTTTTGGTTTGATGCCTGATAGATTAATTTTTTTTCTTTTGCTTTTGTTTTTTGTGATTTCTTGGAAATCATTGCTAAGTTCAATGCCATGAAGATTTCACCCTTTGTATTTGTCTAGTAGTCTCACATTTTTAGGTCATAGATTTATGTCTTTAGTTTGGATTATTTTTCTGTATGTAGCATAAGATAATGTGAATGTGTTAGTAATAAGATAATAATTCAACTTAATATTTTGCATTTGGAGATACAGTTTCCCCCAAACCATTATTGAAGTGTCTATCCTCTACACATTAGTGACCTTGGCACACTTGTTGAAGATCAGTTCAGTTCAGTTCAGTCACTCAGTCATGTCTGACTCTTTGCGACCCCATGAATCGCAGCACGCCAGGCCTCCCTGTCCATCACCAACTGCTGGAGGGAACTCAGACTCATGTCCATCGAGTCAGTGATGGCATCCAACCATCTCATCCTCTGTTGTCCCCTTCTCCTGTTGCCCCTAATCCCTCCCAGCATCAGAGTCTTTTCCAATGAGTCAACTCTTTGCATGAGGTGGCCAAAGTACTGGAGTTTCAGCTTTAGCATCATTCCCTCCAAAAAGAACCCCCAGGACTGATATCCTTTAGAATGGACTGGTTGGATCTCCTTGCAGTCCAAGGGACTCTCAAGAGTCTTCTCCAACACCACAGTTCAAAAGCATTAATTATTCGGCACTCAGCTTTCTTCACAGTTGAACTCTCACATCCATACATGACTACTGGAAAAGCCATAGCCTTGACTAGATGGATCTTTGTTGGCAAAGTAATGTCTCTGCTTTTGAATATGCTATCACAACAATATATGCAGGAATTTCTTTCTGGACTTTCTATTGTATTTCATTGGTCTATTTGTGTGCTTTATGCAACTACCATGTTATTTCAATTACAAAAGCTGTTAGGGTTCTCCAGAGAGAGAGAGCCAAAACAATCTATGTATATATATTATAACATAATATATGTATATAATCCAGGAAGCTTGAGATCCCAGAAGACCCAATGTTTCAGTCTGCATGTGAAGTACAGGAAAGACTAAGATCATGGCTTAAACTGTCAGGCAGGAAGAGATCCCTATTATTCAGCCTTTTTGTTCTTTTCAACTGGTGGAATGAGGCTCACCATCCACGTTTGTGCAGGCAATCTGCTTTAATCAATACTGATTCAATTGTAAATTTCATCCAGAAAAACTCACAAACACATCCAAAATAATGTTTGGTCAAACTTCTGTTCATCATGCGGCCCAGTCAGAGTCACACATAAAATTAATCATAACAGTAGCTTTGTAATATGGATTGAAATCAGAAAGTTCAGGTCCTCCAACTTGGTTCTTTTTAAAAATAGTTTGAGCAGTTTAGACTTTCTGAAGATTCCATGCAAATTTTAGGATGAAATTTTCTATTTCTGATAAAAAAAAAAAAAACACTGAGGTGATACGGATAGAGATTTAATTGAATTTCTAGATTGTTTTGGATAGTATGGACACCTTGATAATATTAAGTCTTCCAATTCATTAACATAAGATTGTTTACATTTATTCATGCCCTTTATTTCTTTCAACAATGCTGTGTAGTTTTCAGTGTACAAGTCTTTCACTTCCCAGGTCAGATTTATTCCTAAAAACTGTGTTCATTTTGATGCTATCATAAAAGGAATTGTTTTCTTTATTTTCTTTCTGTATTTATTTAAAATGTCTAGAAACGTAAATTTTTTCCCTCTGTGTGTATATGTCAGTTTTGTGTTCTGTAAACTTGCCAAATATATTTATTAGTCCTATCATTTTTTTGTGTGTGGAATCATTAAGGTTTCCTGCATATAAAATCATGTCATCTATGAATAGAGATTATTTCACATTTTCTTTTTCAGTTTGAATGCCTTTTATTTCTTTTTCTTGCCTAACTGCTTTGGCTAGAACTTCTGATATGTTGAATAGAAATGGTCAGAACAGATATTTATGCCTTGTTCCTAATCTCAGAGGAAAAACTTTCAGCTTTTTACCATTGAGTATTATGTTCAGTTCAGTCGCTCAGTCGTGTCTGACTCTTTGCGACTCCACGAATCACTGTATGCCAGGCCTCCCTGTCCATCACCAATTCCAGGAGCTCACTAGACTCATGTCCGTCGAGTCAGTGATGTCATTCAGCATCTCATCCTCTGTTGTCCCCTTATCCTCTTGCCCCCAATCCCTCCCAGCGTCAGAGTCTTTTCCAATGAGTCAACTCTTCATATCAGGTGGCCAAAGTACTGGAGCTTCAGCTTTAGCATCATTCCTTCCAAAGAAATCCCAGGGCTGATCTCCTTCAGAATGGACTGGTTGGATCTCCTTGCAGTCCAAGGGACTCTCATGAGTCTTCTCCAACACCACAGTTCAAAAGCATCAATTCTTTGGCGCTCAGCCATCTTCACAGTCCATCTCTCACATCCATACATGACCACAGGAAAAACCATAGCCTTGACTAGATGGACCTTAGTCAGCAAAGTAATGTCTCTGCTTTTGAATATGCTATCTAGGTTGGTCATAACTGTTCTTCCAAGGAGTAAGTTACTTGTTGGCTTTTCATAAATGAAAGTAGTTTTCTTCTATTCTAAGTTTGTTGAGTGTTTTTATCATGAAAGGGTATTTATCTTGTCAAATGCTTTCTCTCCGTCTATTGAGATGACTGTGTTTTCGCCCTACATCTTGTTTTTGTACTACTCTGATTGATTTTTGCAGGCTGATCTATTTCACATTCCAGGATTAAATCCCATTCCAGGATTAAATGGTCATGGTGCATAATCATTTTAATGTGCTATTGGTCAGTTTGCTAGTATTTTATTGATGATTTTAACATTAATACTCATCAACACTATTAGGCAGTTGATTTCTCGTAGTGTCTTTGGCTTTGGTATTAGGGTACTGTTGAGTTTACAGAATGTGACTGAGAGTATTCCCTCCTCTCAAGTCTTTTGGAAGAGTATCAGAAAGATAGTTGTTAATTTTTCTTTAAGTGTCTGGTGAAATTCTTCTGTGAAGAAATCTAGATTTGGACATTATTGTTGGGAGGGTTTTGTTATTAATTCAATCTCCTTACTCATTTTTGGAATATGATCAGTTTTTCCACTTATTTATGATTCAGTTTAGTGGGGCGTGTGGTCTAGAGATTTTTAAATTTCTTCTAGGTTATTTAATCTGTTGGCATACAGTTGTTCACAGTGTTCTCTTATAATCTTTTTGTTTCTCTGCATTATTTGTAATGACCTTACATTTCTGATTTTAGCTAGTTCAATTTTCTTTTTCTCTTAGTTAATCCAAACAAGAGCTTGCCAATGTTGTTAACATTTTCAAAATAACAATTATTTTGATTGTTTTTTTCTATTGATTTTATTATCTGTTCTCTGTTTTATTAATCCTTTCCCTTATCTTTATTATTTTCTTGTTTCTGCTGCTTTTAATTTGTTCTGTTCTTTTCTAATTTCTTAAGGTGTATGGTTAGGTTATTGATTTAATATATATATATTAAAAATACATGCTTTATAGTTATAAAATTCCTTCTTAGAACTGCTTTTCCTGTATCTCATGTTTAGCTATGTTGTTTTTTCCTTTTCATTTGTTTCAAGGTATTTTTTTCATTCCCATGTGATTTCTTCTTTGACTCATACTTATTTGAGAGTGTAGATTTTAGTTTCCATATGTATGTGAATTTTTTAGTTTTTCCTATGCTATTGATTTTAATTTCATTACATTGTGATTAGAAAAGATACTTTGTATGATTGCAATCTTTAAAATTTTTTTTTTTATTAATTTCGTGGCCTACCAGGTGGTCTATCATTAGTACTGTTCCGTGTGCATCTGCAAAGAATATATTCTTCTGTTTTTGTATGAAATGTTCTATATGTCTGTTGGATCCAGTTGGTATGTAGTATTGCTTAAGTCTTCTTTCCTTATTGATCTTCTGGCTTGTGTTCTATCCATTATTGAAAATGAAGGATTGAAAAACCACTTTACCATGCTGTTGTCTATTTCTCCCTTCAGATCTGTTAAGTTCACTTCATATATTTAGGGGTTCTGAACTTGGATATGTAAATACTTAGTGTTATATCTTCTTATTGAATTGCCCGTTTTTCATTATAATATGACTTTCTTCATCTTTTATAACTGTTTTTGACTAACTTGACCACATATAGGGGGTTTCCTCATGGTGCTCTGCCCTATACATTGTAGGGGAAGGGATGTAGATGGGCGTGATGAAAGCTGTGAATTTTTCTGTCTCTCTTTTGCTGGAATACTTTCTTGGTTTTATAATGGCTTAAATGCTAATGTCTAGAGTTTCACAAAAGTGTTTTAGTCCATATATTGCTGTTAATTGTATGTCTCTGTGGAGGAAGGATGGTCTATAGTTTCTGGTCTGCCATTTTACTGATGTGACTCTAGAGCTAGAACTCTAAACGCCCTTCATTAAGAACAAGGGAAGTAGTAATATAGTTTTCTTTTTTTTTTTAAGCTACTGTAGTTAAGTTTTATCTAGAATATTTTATTCACTTCTGGAAAGCACACATTAACACCTACAAAGACCAAGTAGACCATATCTAATTTAAGAATCCAGAATTTTTAAAGGACTCAAAATTAGAGGAAAAGAGCTTGAGACACCAATAGGCATCAGAAAGTAATGGCTTAGGAAATCATGTTTGTTAATCTTTGTATTTGAACCTTCATGCTTAGTATACAGTAGAGGGCTCAAATATTACTTATTTTCAAACTGATTGCAATATTATGAATTAGTAAGATATCCCAGCTTCAAGAGTTGGGTTAATGTGTCTGTTCCCACTGTTATCAATCAATCAACATTTACATATAAGCTGACATGACTACCTGATTATATTTTTAAGGATACCAAAAAGTCAGGGAAATGCACACTACCTATTTTTACCCAATAAATAAAAGAAGGCTTCAGATTTTGAAATAAGATATTATATTTTGAAATTAATTTCATTCTTCTAAATAGTAAGAATATCCCCCTAAAAACTTTTAACCAGTACATCACTGAATATGTGTCTTAAAAGTGATGGAGATAGGAAGAGTTTCTGATTAGATTTAATAACTACTAGAACCATAATTGAATACCTTATGAGGAAAGTTTCTAATGATTGTTTTCTTTTAAACTATTCAATTTCATTGTGGATAGCACAAACAATGTTGTAGGGGGTAATAATAATGTTTAGCAATTTTTCTTATAAATTATAGTTGCAATTAAAGCCACCACTTTATTCAAGGCATTCAATTCACTTGTTTATTAAGCATTTATTTTTATTCTTTATCTTATTAATTCAATAAATATTTTAAAAGGGCAGGTAACTGAGGCTGTTTTTATATTCTCATAATGCTTGCCATTAGTTGGGTAAAAAGCTTATAAAGCAATTCTCTGGGTACCCCTATTAATTAGGTGTTATTGATCCCCATTTTACAAATGAGGAAATTGAGGCTAACAATTTGAACAAGAGCTTATTAGTAGTTGCTGGTAGAATTTAGATTCAAATTCACACACATCTGATTCCCAAACCTAGGCTCTGCCCCTATTTAAACTATTTTTGAAAATGTTTATTTTCACTTATTTTAATGTTTCACTTATTTTTCTGATAAAGGGACACTGTTCAAGGTAATTTAAGGTGACAGATTAAAAATATTTTAGACTGATTCATAGATATAAAGACCAAAATGATGTTAAGATAAAATATTAATTAAATCCATGTTCTTATAATAAAATAATGTGACTTTTTCTATAAAAATTAAGCTTCAACATTTTTAATTGTGTGTCTTGATTTCAAACACTGACCTCATGAATATCACTAACTCATCTTCATTTTTGTCAACTATTTACTCTGATTTTTGTCTTGGAAAATGATATCCTCTCCCATATAATAAAGTAGCCATTTGGGTTTAGCTTAGGATGGCTAGAAAGAAATGTGATTTGATCTGCATCTTCCTCAAGTCAAGCATAGCAATATGGGTTATGCTTCACTTTAATGGACACAAATATGCACCAGATTCACATAACAGCATTTGCATTTATATACATAGAAATCAGAAACTGAATAACCTTGGGCCACTTATTTGCACTTGAGGTTTTCGATACTTTATTTGCAGAAGAGAATTGAATTAGATAATTTGTCTCCAACTGATTTCCTAGAACTATTTGTTAAAATGACCTCAATACAAATTTGATGTTTTGAAAGACTCTTTATCCACCATCTCTTAAGGCATAGCACATTATGGAAACATAATTTATGTACTTTTAAATATAAGTGCCACGTGACATATAGGCTCAGTTGATACATTTATAACCAAATGGAAATAATCAGTGCCTTGGTTGGCTTACTGTGGGTAAATGTCTGTTTTTCTTCAGACATCTTTTACTTTAAAGTATTTCAAAGATAAGTTAGAGATCTTTTAGAGGCCATGGAATCCCAGGTAGGAATCCATTTCACTGAATGATTGCTAAACTCTCTTTCAATTTGGGTAATCTTGCAAGTCTTCCTTCCTTTTCTTTAAAGCATTGAAATAAGAATTTCAAATTGCTTTCCTGAATAGGAAAGGAATGTAGTACTGGGAATTTCTTGGTGAGAAAATAAATTAATCATTTTAACCTGATTCACTTTGTGTTTTCTCATTTCAGAACGAATGTTAAGTCAACAAATAATGCTTTTTTGAGACTGTCTTTTTCTTTCAATTGAAAACTTAAAAGAATTGCAAGTATGCTTGTAGTGGATAATGGACCTCTTAATATTTCTCAAGACTTGTTTTCTTTGCATATATAGCAATTATTATATTATTGTTGGTTTTGAGCCATGGAGTAAGTAAAACATGTATATTTTAGTTTCAAAAAGAAGGTTGGAATATAGAATAATTGCCTTTTAAAAGGCAAAATGATGAAAGGTGTGGACCAGTGATTACTGGAAAGCCACTGTTTAAAATAGCTCCTTTTGGGACTTCCCTGGCAGTGCAGTGATTAGGAATTAGCCCTTCCATTGCAAGAGACAAGGGTTTGATCTTTGATCAGAGAACTAAGATCCCACATAACTCACAGCTAAAATATTTTTTTAAATAAAATAAAATAATTCCTTTTATCTTAATGAGTTCTTTCTATAGTCACATATTATTTTTATGCTCATGGAAAAGTCATTACTTTCTAATTTATTGTGAATTTTTATTATTAGCCTTATGTATATTCCTCATATTGTGCATATTCAGAATAATAACATAAGATTATTTGGTGTCATAACTCATCTAATTCTAGTAATATTGATAGCTTTTCCTCATAAAATGTTTTAAAATATGCAATTATCTAATTAAAGGGTCACAAAAATTTGGAAAATTATTTTATTTACATTTTATAGTTGAAACCTGGAGGCTTAAGTGAGTTGCATGAGAACTTTAATTAAAGGAAAATATACTTTCATAATTTAAATATACTGCTTTCAAATTTAATCTTAATTTGCCAGTTAAGTTATTTTGTGACTGTTTAGTGAGATATGTTTAACAAGAAAGATTTTCAAATTTCCTCCTTCATGAGAATATATATTGTGGTACAGGAACAAGACCATAAGTCAGTGAGCAAACAAACCAGAACATTTCAAAATTGAAGAAAAATTTAAAAAGTAGAGTGATGCCATAGATACCGATGGAATCAAGGGAAAAGGTTTTCACCATTACAGACAGAATTGTCAAGGATAGTGTCTTTTAAGAGATAATATATTACTTTAGAAATGAAAAATGAGAAGAAGGCAGTCTACAGAGCTGAGGGATGTTGTACCATGCAGCGGAAATAGAAAGGTCAAAATTTCTCTGGTAATAAACAGCTAGCTTGTCCTATGTGATTCAAAGAAAGAGTTCAGTTCATCAGAAGGAGAAAGAAAGAGAAGCCAATATGTAATAAATAATGGAAAGCATAGAGAGAAGGACTGGAAAGCTATGCAGAAGCTAGATCATACAGTCTTAAGAATAGTCAAAGAACAGAATAGAATTCAAATTTTTTAATAAAGGTACTGAAATAGAATTACAACTCATATGACTAGGGAAAAACTAATGATCTGCATTACAAATGTGTGAACTTTTAGATATTTCATAAACAAGATCATACAGGAAAAGATGGTACAAAAGGAGAGGGTAAATTGGTATGTGAGTGTGTTTCTCTTTCAATCCTTTCTGTCTTATCCTATCCCTTAAAGAACTGGTCCCCAACCTGTTTGGCACCAAGGACCAATTTCATGGAAGAAAATTTTTCCATGGGCCAGGAGAGGGAGGGAGATAGTTTGGGGATGATCCAAGTGCAGTAGTGCTTGCACTCCTATAATCCCACCACAGGTCTGACAGAAGACAGAGCTCAGGAGGTAATAGGAGTGATGAAGGCTAGCTGTGAATACAGGTGAACGGTTGCCTGCCACTCAACTTCTGCTGTGTGTCCTGGTTCCTAACAGCCCGCAGACCTGTACTGGTCCATGGCATGGGAGACTGGAGACTCTGCTTTAAAAGGGGGCAATGATTTGAATCACAGTTTATCAAATTTGTGAAATAAATACCTTCTATTCCAAGGATCAGCAATAAGTATCACAACTTTTCTTTAAAAGGACATTTTTTGATATGATTATCTTTTCCCTCTAAATTTAGGAATTAAAGGCAACCCGAAGATTGCTTAAACATTTTGGAACCAGTACATACACTCTTTTTTCTTTGGCTACCCTGCTGGCTCAGTGGTAAAGAATCTTCTTGCCAGCGCAGGAGATGCAGTTTCGATCCCTCGATTGGCAAGAGCCCCTGGAGAAGGAAATGGCAGCCCGCTCTAGTATTCCTACCTGGGAGATCTCATGGATGGAGGAACCTGGTGGGCTACAGTCCATGGGGTTGCAAAAGAGTTGGATACAACTTAACAACGAAACATCAACAAAATATGTTTTTAACTATTTATCCATGGGAATTAGATTATGATTACACATGTTCACAAATACGTAAGGTAATAGGTTTCACCATAAGATCAGCCTTCTAATTTGTTGGATTTAGAAGCTCTTAGTACTCTTAAACATGGAGCAGCTTAAAAAATTTGAGTAAGTGGATTATATATATATTTGCCATATGATAGATTGGAACTTTGAATTTTATAAATAGCTATTTATTAATTCATTTTAGAAACCACAATAATAAGCCCATAATATACTACCACAGATAACATATTTTTACTTTAAAAATCTGTGTTTTCCAAAAGCAAACTTCTGAGAAGATTGGTATTATTTATAGTTTTTTTTTTTTTTTGCAAAACCAAGTTGCAGTTCCTTAAAGTTTAGTTGCAGTTCCTTAAAGTTTAGTTGCAGTGTGGAATCTGAAACTACACCAGTGAGATTTTCTTGCTCTATTTCACTAAAATCCACTAGTCTATTTGCACTTTGAACAGATCTTATCCATGCATTATATTATGCAATTATGCATTGGTCATTTGGAAATAACAACTACTTAGTTTTGCACACCCCTCAAGTGTTGATTCAATTTTTTGTATGATATTCATTAATATCATCACCTCTTGTTACAAAAATTATTAAGAATTAGAAATCAGGTTTTGACTTTAACTCACTATTGTTATGCTACATCAGTGAAATCTGAACATCTTAGCAATATTAATAAAATCATTTGACATTGCAGACCCCTGAAAGTGGCTCTTAATGTTCTCTGTGTTTGTGAGTGTGTGCTACGGTAAGTCGTTTCAACTGAGTCCGACCCTTTGTGAGCCCATGGACTGTGGCCCACCAGGCTCCTCTGTCCAAGGGATTCTTCAAGCAAGAATACTGGAGTGGTTACCATGCCTTTCTCCATGGGATATTCCCAGCCCTGGGATCAAATCTGCATCTCCTGCATTGGCAGGTGGGTTCTTTACCACTAGCACCACCTGGGAATATTCTCTAATAGAGAGAGAGATTTTCTTAATATTTCTAATAGATTATAAAACATACTTTGAAAATTGTGTGACTTAGTGTGAGCTGGTGACTGTGAAATATGAGAAAAAAGATGGACTCTTTTGAAGGTGAAACTGTAGATTTATTAATGGATTAAATGTGAGAATAAAACTCATGATGGCATTTACTTGGAAATTTAGGAGAGAAATACAAAATGTTGAAGGGCAATTAAATTTCTTTTCCATATTAATAATTTCCTTTCCTAATTCTGCATTATTTAGGGAAATACATAAATACTTATCTTGAGGAAAAATAAGTATATTCTTTTGAATATTGACCTCGTGTGCTGTGATCTTATTAAACTTTCTTATTAATACTGGGAGGTTTTAGTGGATCTTTTGGGGATTTTCTATATAGACAATTAAGCTGTCTGATGATAGAGATAGTTACACTTCATCTTTTTAATTCCCAGTGCCTTTTACTTCTTTTTCATGCTTTGTTTTACTTGATAGGTGAAGTCATCCTATCTGAAATTTGACTGCTAGAAAATTTGCATTATCAATTTATTTTCTTCAAAAGATACAGCACAATTTGTGTATTTCAAGCCATCAGTGCTTTCCATCTAAGTTGCTAAAATTCATGAGCACTTATTGTTCATAGTATTCTTCAATTACCCCTTTAATGTCCATAGGGTCTATACTAATGTCTCCTCCTTCATTCCATATATATATATATATATATATATATATATATATATATATATATATATATATATATGATATGTGATTTTCTTGTTTTCACCTTTGTCAGTCTGGTTAGAAATTTATCAAGTGTATTTGATCTTTATAATGAACCAGATTTTGGCTTCATGAATTTTCTCTACTGTTTTCCCATTTCAATTTTATTTTTTGTAGCAATTATTAAAAGTCTATTGTGCACAAATCAAAAAGTCAGCTTGCAAAATGAGCACTCAAATCAAATCATGGAACTTTGTATAATTTCTATTCTTATAACTTTGTTAAGGTTTAATTTATGCCCATAATATTATTTAGCTTTGTACTGTTTCATGTACACTTGAAATAAACATGTGTTCTGGTGTTGGGTAGAGAGTTAGGTTAAATTGGTTAATAATGTTGTTCAGGTTGTCTATATCTTGACTGATTTTCTGGCCACTTGTACTATAAGTTACTGAGAAAAAAATGTTAAAGTTTCTGACTACAACTGTAGAGTTCTATTTCTATTTTCAGTTCTATCAGATTTCACATGTTATATTTTGAAGCTCTTTTATTGGTTACATATACATTTAGTATTGTTGTATCATCTTGGAAAATTGACCTTTTGCTATTATATACTGTTCTCCTTTTATCTCTGGCAATATTCCTTGTTTTGAAGTCTGTCTGAAATTGATATAGCTACTCCAGATAGATGTGGGTTTTGCTGTTGCTATAGTTACCCATAGTGCATCACAGACTTTAAATTACTCTACATTATTTGTGTTTAGAGAGGAGGCTGGTTTGTCAAAGGATTTTTCTTGATGTTTACTTCCCTCTTAGATCTAAGTCTTCCCTTTGTGCACATACCTCAAAGAGGACTTCTCCATGCTTCTGGCCTTCTATCAGAAGTAGTCTGCTATTACTTGTTACTGTAGAGTGGGGTGGAATTTCTCTTATGTCTGCAGTTTTAAGGGCTTTTATTTTATTATGCTAGCCCATTTAGTAATTTATTTTAAAAAAATTAAATGAATGAACTCTTATTTGTATGGTGCCACTGGTAAATAAGAGCTATCATCATGCTTCTCCTTAGATGCAACATGTTTCCTTATAATTGGGGTTAGTTAACTTCTACATTTTGTTCTCTGATGAGATTAACAAAAATCAATTTACAGTCTCCATCATTACTTTGTTAAATGGTTAAGAGTGATGCTCTTTCCAGCTTGCATCCTAAGCTGATACCAAAAACATGAGCATCTACTTTTGAGAGTCCAAAAAGGAAACTTCCTATTGAATGTAAGTCAAAACTCATATATTCCCATTGAACTATTAGATATAAACATGCCTGAACTACTCGATATATACTTGTTTATTGACAAGTCCTTCATGACACCAGGATAGTGTGCTATAAGAAATGCCCTAATATAATATGGTTAGGAAAATACCCATACACACTTTCTATTAAATTTGTCTTTATATTTGTTTATATTTTTAATTCTTAGGGAGCCAATATAAATGAGTCTTTTCTTATATACATACTCTCTTCCTTAAGTAATTCTAGCAAGTATTGATTTCCTCTTATATTAACCCTGTAATGTGCCAATAGATTGACTTAGTTTATTATTATTTTTTTTAATGAAAGACCCTATTATTTAATATATGCATGTGTGTCCATTCAAGTGTGTGTGTGTGCGCCTGTGTGTGTGGGCTCAGTCATGTCCAGCTCTTTGCAAGGCTCCGGAATGCAGCCCGCCAACGTCCTCTGTCTATGAAAGTATCCAGGCAAGAATACTGGAGCAGATTGCCATTTCCTGCTCCAGGGACTCTTACCGACCCAGGGAAAGAATCCATGTCTCTTATATCTCCTGCATTGCCCCATGGAGTCTTTACCATTAGCACCACCTGGGAAGAATACTACTTACTATAACCCCACAAAATTTGCCATCTTTGAAGCTGAAATGATTTGGCCTAGAGGTCATCTTTTAAAACTCTTATCTACAGGAAGTTAGTCAATACTTTTAAAAAATGGCCGTTTATTTTATTTTAGCATATAACATAACATTATAACATATAACTTATGACATACAACATTTCAATAATTTTATCTTTGAGATCTTTCAAGGCTCTTAGAGAGATTACTTTCAATTTCAGTTATTCTTTTGATTATTCTTTCAATTTGTCTTATAATGCTTATATGTTCACCATTAGTTTATTTAACATCTTGGTGGCTTATCTCAAAAGAAAATTTGAAGTTGGGTACTCTATTGTAAAAGACTCTGATACTGGGAAAGGTTGAAAACAAAAGGAGAAGGGGGCTTCAGAGGATGAAATGGTTAGATGGCATCATTGACTCAATGGTCATGAAACTACTGGAGATAGTGGAGGACAGAGGAGCTTGATATGCTACAGTCCATGGGGTTGCAAAGAGTCAGACACAACTTAGCCACTGAACAAAAACAATTCTATAAAATCCATGGATAAAATCTTCAAGGATTCAAACATTTCTCTTTCAGTATTTTTTTTTTTTAATTTTCACCTTTCCAGGTGACTCAGTAGTAAAGAATTTGCCTGTTAATGCAGGAAACGCAGGTTAGATCCCTGGGTCAGGAAGATCTCCTGGAAAAGGAAATGGCACTTCCCCCTCCAGTATTCTTGCCTGGAAATTCCCATGGACAGAGCAGCCTAGCAGGCTGCAGTCCATGGAATCACAAAAGAGTTGGATGCAACTCAGCAGCTAGACATGCACACATGCATTTTTTTTTAAATTGACCCTTTAACAAACTACAATTTAAATTATATTCAGTTCAGTTCAGTCGCTCAGTCATGTCCGACTCTGCGACCCCATGAATTGCAGCACACCAGGCCTCCCTGTCCATCACCAGCTCCCGGAGTTCACTCAGATTCACTTCCATCCAGTCAGTGATGCCATCTAGCCATCTCATCCTCTGTCGTCCCCTTCTCCTCCTGCCCCCAATCCCTCCCAGCATCACAGTCTTTTCCAGTGAGTCAACTCTCTGCATGAGGTGGCCAAAGTACTGGAGCTTCAGCTTTAGCATCATTCCTTCCAAAGAAATCCCAGGGCTGATCTCCTTCAGAATGTACTGGTTGGATCTCCTTGCAGTCCAGGGGACTCTCAAGAGTCTTCTCCAACACCACAGTTCAAAAGCATCAGTTCTTCGGTGCTCAGCCTTCTTCACAGTCCAACTCTCACATCCATACATGACCACAGGAAAAACCATAGCCTTGACTAGACAGACCTTAGTTGGCAAAGTAATGTCTCTGCTTTTGAATATGCTATCTAGGTTGGTCATAACTTTTCTTCCAAGGAGTTAGGAGAAATTTATTTGTCCATTTTAACATTTTTTAATAGGAAAATCCTCATTAAATAACAGTAATGATCTACTGAACAGCTAAAAATTATTACATACTTTTTGAGTGGTGGGTTTGCAATCAGTAAGACTCAAATTTTTATCTTATATATTTATTGTATTTGAATTATCATTTATTGTTCTATTTATTTGATGATTCGCCTGCTTAAAAATGTCCTTTGAGAGGTGCCACTTTCAGCAACAGAAACTAAAGAAACAACTCTCACACTGAAAATAAAAGCTAAAAAAAATGATTCTAGAGACACTGGAAAGTTAAAAAACTAATGCGGAATTATGGGGTCAAAACTTAGAAGATTTAGAGAGGAAGGGAACCCTCAGTGGTGAGGCCAGAATTTTACATTGCTCTCACTTGATGGATTTTTTTACTTAGAGGATTTTGTTGACTGTTGTAGAGGTGAGATAAGAGAGAATATACATTGGAAGGACTGATGATAAACCTGAAGCCCCAATATTTTGGCCACCTAATGCGAAGAGCTGATTCATTGGGAAAGACCTTAATGCTGAGAAAGACTGAAGGCAAAGGAGAAGACGGCAACAGATGATGAGATGGTTAGATGGCATCGACTGAATGGACATGAGTCTGAGTAAACTCTGGGAGATATGAAGGACAGGAAGCATGGTATGCTGCAGTCCATGGGGTTGCAGAGTCAGACATGACTGAGCAGCTGAAGAATTGTAGAGGTGGCTGAAGTTTTGAAACACTAAATCAACTTTTAAAAGCCTTACAGGGCTTGAGGGTGAATACTGGAATCAAGGGCTCTTAGGCTTTATGGCAGATCCTAGAAGTCTGCTTGTTAGAAGTAAGAATAAATCAGAAATTATTTAGTCATTGTAGGGACTGAAGCATGGCTTCAACTTGTCTCCTCAGAGGTGGATTCTGTGACCTGAAATTGCAAATGTCTCTGAAGGGAAGTGAACTGAAAGTCGCTCAGTCGTGTCCGACACTTTGAGACCCCATGGGCTATACACATACAGTCCATGGAGTTCTCCAGTCCAGAATACTGGAATGGGTAGCCTTTCCCTTCTCCAGCGGATCTTTCCAACCCAGGGATCGAACCCAGGTCCTCTGCATTGCAGTCATATTCTTACCAGCTGAGTCACAAGGAAATGTCTCTAGCCATCTGCTAAAACAGAAGTATATCCTTTCTGAAGGAAGATATAATCATTCTAGACCTCAAATTATTTCTAAATACTATAATGTCTGGCGGTTTGTCAAAGTAACAAGGTGTAGATAAGATTACACCTTGTTAATAAGATATTAAATATCTAAAATAAGATATTTTAGAACATAGAAAAACAATGAAAATAGAAATATGTTGCTATTGTTTGTTATTGTTGTTTAGTCACTAAGTTGTGTCCGTCCCACCAGGCCCCTCTGTCCATCGGATTTCCCGGGGAAGAATACTGGAGTTAATCTCAGTTAATCCAGAAATGGAGTTATGAGATACAGAATTGTAATGGCTATACTTAAGGATTTCCAAGAAAATGAGAATTTTGACAGAGAAATTAAAAGTTCAGTAAATGAAATTGAAATTTCTGAGTGTGTTTAACATTAGATTTGACACAGATAACAGAGAGAATTGCATAGAACACAGGACAGAAAAAAATCTGGAAGAAGTACTTTAAAAAAATGATGAAAAATTCATTTTAAAAAGCATGAGAGAGATAGAGGGGGGATACACTAAAAAGGCTTTCAAACATGAAATAGGAGTTGTACAAAAGCAGGGAAGGAAGCAAATTGGGCAGAAGCAATGGTTGAAAGGATAATGTGATTGGGCTCCAACCTCCCCAGCCAAACTGATGCTCTCAGCACACCCTCAAAGCCCCAGCTCACACCAGGCTTCAGCTCCAGTCCTACTTCGGAGGCTGTGGTCCCCTGGAGTACCCCTGGAGAAGCCCCAGGCTGCATCACTTCTGACTCCATCCTTACTGCCAAGGCAGTGGTCCTTGGCATGTAGGTACAGGAAAAGCTGTATACAGTTCAGCTCTATCTCCCTATCAAAGCCATGGGGCACATGCAGTTAGGATATGGACATGCCTACACAAGAACATACCTTTAAGACAAAAGAGGTAACTATCTTATCACCTAATTTTAAAAACAAGTGTAGAAATTCAAACAAAATGAGAAGACAGAGGATTTTTTTTCCATACAAAAGAACGAGAGGGTACAAACGAGCTTTCTTAGAAAACAGAAGTAGAGTCATGGATGTAGAAAACAAGCTTATGGTTTCCAGGAGATAAGGGGGTGGAGGAGGGATAAATTGGGGAATTGAGACTGACATATACACAGTATTATATAAAAAAAGGATAGCTAATAAGAACTTGTAGTATAGCACAGGGAACTTTACTGAATATTCCATAATGACCTATATGGGAAAAGAATCTTAGAAAAGAGTCAATACATGTATATGCATAACTGATTCGCTTTGCTGTACACCTGAAACTAACACAACATTGTAAATCAGCTATATTGCAATAAATTTTTTTTTAAGATAAAACCTTAGGGTGAGGGAGGACACTCTAGTGAATTGGAGATATGAAGTTTGCCTAATAAAGAATTCAAAATAATGATCATAAAAATGCTCACCAAACTCTGGAGAAGCATGGAAGAGCAAAGTGAAAACTTCAGCAAAGAATCAGAAAATGATAGGGAAAAACCCAAGTATCCACTGAGTTTTATAAATCTTTATGTCAGATGTTCCTCCTTAAAATGACTAGTTCTCTTATTTTTTATACCTTTTCTATTAAAAATATCTGTACCTATTATATATTTTATTTTAACAACTCTCCCAGGTTTCTCTACGCAATTAAGAATATGCAGTGGCACCCCACTCCAGGACTCTTGCCTGGAAAATCCCATGGACAAAGGAGCATGGTGGGATGCAGTCCCTGGGGTTGCTAAGAGTCCGGACACTACTGAGCGACTTCACTTTCACTTTTCACTTTCATGCGCTGGAGAAGGAAATGGCAACCACTCCAGTGTTCTTGCCTGGAGAATCCCAGAGGCAGGGAGCCTGGTGGGCTGCCGTCTATGGGGTCGCACAGAGTTGGACACGACTTAAGTGACTTAGTGGCAGGGGTCTCTAGTTAACAGCTTCAAATTGAAAGTGGCTTAGCATGCAAACATTCTCTATTACTACTTTCATTATAAAACTGCAACTTTCCTTATTTTTTAAAATTATTAGACCATTATTGGTTTTACTATTATATTATGAGATGTGAAAGTTTAACAATAAGGAGGATAAATATACATAATATTTGTGAAAGGTTTTATGTCATATTTTATAATTGACTCACAGTCCATGTACACCTTGTCATCCATCACTTACTTGGCTGTATTTTATAGCCTGGGATAATTTTGTTTTATAGTTTTCCTCTTTCAAATATGCGATTAACAATTATTTACTGACTGTGTGCTCAGTGTTCAGGTAAAGTTTAGGGCTGGTCTTGAAGAACACAGATGATATGGAGAGATATGGGTAGCAGGAGAGGAGAGAATAAAGACTTTATACGTAGAAGAAAGGTAAAACAGCAACAATAACAAAAAAAAAATCAGGAAACAAACAGGGAGAATACTGCTTGAAAAGGAAGAAGATTATCATGAACCAGGATAAAGTCAAGTTGGACATGCTGTTGGCCAGAAGGTTATCAGCAAGGCCTGAACTTAAGTTATTGGGTAATAGGAAACAAGCAGACTTGTATACTGTAGAATTCATTGGATGAAAGGAGAGGTTTAAGGAAAATTTATTATGTTTCTCCCCTACTTTATTTCTTATCTATCTTTTATGAAAATAAAATTAAATAAATTTTAATTAAATTTAAATAAGAACGTAAGTTAAAATAAGAATAAGAGCATTATATTTTATAACCTACTGAAGATGTACTATTCTACAGTGTCATCAAAGGTGTTACTTGGGAACACCTCTTTATTTTTTTAAAAACTTTCTTTATTTTTAAAAAACTTTTTGGCCACACTATGTGGCATGTAGGATCTTAATTCCTTGATGAACCCATGTCCCCTGCATTGGGAACATGAAGACTTAACCACTGGACCACTGGGAAAGTTCAAGCTCCATCTCTTTAGAATCACCAGTTCAGCTACTGTTATCTTCAAATAATTTTGATCTACCAAATATAAACATATACACACTCTCTAAGTTTATACATGTATTTTATATACTCTTAAAATCTGTATCTTTCTAAAATTATTTTACATATTACTATTTTTATGTTAGCTTAATGAATTTCAATATCAAAAATTACATTAATATGAATAGTCTTTTACCACAAACTATGTTTTAATCATAGTAAAGGTATTTAAAGCTATGTTAATAATAAAAGGCCTAATTCTGTGGCTTTAGAATTTATAAAATACATTTTTTCCAATTTTTTAATGTAGAAGACTAGTAAGATACTAGAAATGACTTTCCAAATAAGTTACAGTATTTGATTATTTTTGAATGTTTCAATTTGGATAAGAATACAACATTTTTAGATAATTTAGGTAAAGTATTAAATTATTTTGATGATTGGAGTAGGACAGATTTGATCAGTGCTGACAAATATCTTAATGAGGTACTATTAGCCAATCTTCCTACCCACGTTTACATCAGATATATTAATCATTTCCAACTAATGCTGGATTAAGCTTCAGAATTCTCTTCAATACAGTGATCCACCAGTTTTTCTCCCAATCCATTAAGCCGGCATTGGAGATGAAATAGAACTTCTCTTTTCAAATCAGATGATATACTGATATGTTATTTAGAGTCCTAGATTATTTTATATAAGTTGAAAGTTACAACTGGAAGATCTGTGTAAATACTGAGATTTACAAATGCTGCGTAACTTTGTTCCCGTTTATTTGCTCATATTAATTTGGTGAAAAAAAAAGTTATCTTAAGATACAAAATAAATATCCTTCATACTCTTTCAAACTCAGCGGCTTCGGGTTAAGTTGTAACAAATCAAAGATAACTGCTTTAGAAAGCATGATCTAAGTAAACTATTAATGTTTAACAGTATCATGAACAAATAAATTGGAATCATTCTAATTAACATAGTAAAATGTATAATTTGTGGGGTTTTCATATTTCTCCTTTAAAATACTTAAATAAAATTTTTTTTAAGCACATGCTTGCATTTCTATTAGTGATCACAGAGATGTGACTACAAGAAAAGGCAAACATGGAAGACAGAAACACCCATGATATTACCTGATGATAAAGTTCCATGTGTCTAAATATAGGTATCCATCAAGGATATAGATCTGTCAGAATTGTCCAGAAAAACACATAACACACATACACACACACACAGATCTATTTTTAGAAATTGGCTCTTGAGACAATGGAGGCTGACAAAACTGAAATCTTTAGAGCATGCTTCAGTTCAGCCGCTCAGTCATGTCCAGATTTTTTGACCTCATGGATTGCAGCATTCCAGGCTTCCCTGTCTATCACCAACTCCCGGAGTTTACTCAAACTCATGTCCTTGGATCGGTGATGCCATCCAACCATCTCATCCTCTGTCAACCCCTTTTTGTCCCGCCTTCAATTTTTCCCAGCATCAGGGTCTTTTCATATGAGTCAGTTCTTCGCATCAGGTGGCCAAAGTTTTGCAGTTTCAGCTTTAGTATCAGTCCTTCCAATGAGTATCAGGACTGATTTCCTTTAGGATGGACTACTTGGATGTTCTTGCAGTCCAAGGGACTCTCAAGAGGGTTCTCCAACACCACAGTTCAAAAGGAGAAATTCTTAGGTGCTCAGCCTTCTTTATGGTCTAACTTTCACATCCATACATGACTACTGGGAAAAACATAGCTTTAACTAGATGGCCCTTTGTTGGCAAAGTAATGTCTCTGCTTTTGAATATGCTGTCTAGGTTGGTCATAACTTCTTCCAAGGAGCAAGCGTCCTTTAATTTCATGGCTTCAGTCACAATTTTCAGTGATTTTGGAGCCCCCCAAAATAAACTCTGTCAATGTTTCCACTGTTTCCCCATCTATTTCCCATGAAGTAATGGCACCAGATGCCATGATCTTAGTTTTCTGAATGTTGAATTTGAAGCCAACTTTTTCACTCTCCTCTTTCACTTTCATCAAGAGGCTCTTTAGTTCTTCTTCATTTTCTGCCATAAGGGTGATGTCATCTACACATCTTAGTTTATTGATATTTCTCCAGCAATCTTGATTTCAGCTTGTGCTTCATCCATGTGCTTAGAACATGCTAGAAGGTTTTAAACTAAGGCAAGATTTAAGACTGCAGTTTTGAAGCAGAGTTTCTTGTCAGGAAATCCTGTATTTTGCTCTTAAGGTCTTCAAATGCTTGGATGAAGACCCACCCAAATTATCAAGGACAATTTCCTTTAGTGACTCATTGGAAAAGACCCTGATGCTGGGAAAGATTGAAGGTGGGAGGAGAAGGAGATGACAGAGGATGAGATGGTTGGATGGCATCACCGATTCAATGGACATGAGTTTAGTAAGCTCCATAGTTGGTGCTTTATTGACTATGCCAAAGACTTTGACTGTGTGTATCACAATAAACTGTGGAAAATTCTGAAAGATATGGGAATACCAGACCACCTAACCTGCCTCTTGAGAAATCTGTATGCAGGTCAGGAAGCAACAGTTAGAACTGGACATGGAACAACAGACTGGTTCCAAATAGGAAAAGGAGTATGTCAAGGCTGTATATTGTCACCCTGCTTATGTAACTTATATGCAGAGTACATCATGAGAAATGCTGGGCTGGAAGAAGCACAAGCTGGAATCAAGATTGCCGGGAGAAATATCAATCACCTCAGATATGCAGATGACACCACCCTTACGGCAGAAAGTGAAGAGAAGCTAAAAAGCCTCTTGATGAAAGTGAAAGAGGAGAGTGAAAAAGTTGGCTTAAAGTTCAACATTCAGATAACTAACATCATGGCATCTGGTCCCATCACTTCATGGGAAATAGATGGGGAAACTGTGGAAACAGTGTCAGACTTTACTTTGGGGGCTCCAAAATCACTGCAGATGGTGACTGCAGCCATGAAATTAAAAGACGCTTACTACTTGGAAGGAAAATTATGACCAATCTAGATAGCATGTTCAAAAGCAGAGACATTACTTTGCCAACAAAGGTCCGTCAAGGTGATGGTTTTTCCAGTAGTCATGTATGGATGTGAGAATTGGACTGTGAAGAAAGCTGAGTGCTGAAGAATTGATGCTTTTGAACTGTGGTGTTAGAGAAGACTCTTGAGAGTCCCTTGGACTGCAAGGAGATCCAACCAGTCCATCCTAAAGGAGATCAGTCTTGGGTATTCACTGGAAGGACTGATGCTAAAGCTGAAACTCCAATACTTTGGCCACCTCATGTGAAGAGTTGACTCATTGGAAAAGACTGTGATGCTGGGAGGGATTGGGGGCAGGAGGAGAAGGGGACGAAAGAGGATGAGCTGTCCGGATGGCATCACCGACTCGATGGACATGAGTTTGGGTGAACTCCAGGAGTTGGTGATGGACAGGGAGGCCTGGCATGCTGCAATTCATGGGGTCGCAAAGAGTCGGACACACTGAGCGACTGAACTGAACTGATAGTTGGTGATGGACAGTGAAACCTGGCATGCTGCATTCCATAGGGTCACAAAGAGTTGGACACAACTGAGCCACAGAATTGAACTGAATTGAACGTCAATTGATTGCAAATTTCAACCATATCTATAAAATACCTTCAGAGCAACACCTAGTTTAGTGTTTGATTAGAAAACTGGGTTCTCTAGCCAAGCTGATACATAAAACATACATTATGCATTTCCCCTTGTATGACAAAAGTGAGAAATGAGAAAAAGAACAATACACACACACACAAAGTGGAAATGGTTGTTCCCAATGGAATGTTTGGCATTCCTTATAATTAATGCAATGAGAGTTTAACATAATTAATGCAAAGTTAAAGTTCAGTTCAGATCAAGACACAGATTGAGCTATGCATTTTGCTCTTCACAAAGGCTCTGGAATTTGTCTATATTATAGTTACAATGACTTTACAAACTAGAAGAGAAGACAGGTATGTAGATTACCTTCAGATCAAACAGAAAGCTTGAGAAGCTATAGAAGTAACAACATTCCAAAAAATACTTATCATATCTGTTTTTTAGATCAATACACAATCCTCTCAGGATATGTTCTAAGGATGAAAAGTTTTCTAAGACTGCTTTTTCTTTTTCTTTCTAGGAACAATTCCCAGAGCATAATTTAGCTCTCCCACAACTTAATATAGTTATTTCCTTATCAGAAGAGAAAAACAATGATTTGAAAAAAAAAACACACACACGCAAAAAAGGTATGCTCAAAATATTTTCAGCCTGTGAAAGTTAGGCTCAGGAGGAAAACCCATTGTGCTGGGAAAAGACTGAGCGTAAAACTCTGCCCACAATAGTCACATATCTTTTATCCTTTTTTGGCCTGCATTCTATTGACAGAATCTGTGACAGGAAACTGAACAGTTGTGTTGTTCCCAGATGGAAGGGCTCATATTTGTAGCAGTCCCATCTTTTGTTAGAGGTAAGCCCTAGCACAAAGTTGATGGATGAGACCACTATCCACTGATAGTCATAAGATCGAATTACCCAGATAATCTTCTTGTCTTTCTTCTCCCAAATTCTTGGGTAGGATCCAGGAAAAGAGAGGTGCTGAATTACTATATTTATTATTGTGCAGAGCTTGTAACTCAACCTCATTCTCCTTCATTATAATTTCAAACTATCAGGGTTAATTGACAGCAAGCCTTTATATCTAGATTTGTTCCCATTACAAGTTCTGTGTCCTTGACTACACCGGTAAGGTAAGAACTTTAATTACTGCTGTAATTAGATGTATTTCAGGCAGCTGTGCTTCAGTTAACCAAAAGTAAAGCTCAAAAATGAGCTATCTTTCTGCAACATTGACAGGGAGCCCATGTTTAGTGTCATTTTCTGAGCAATGAGAAGCATGATAAGTAGGCAAGAGAATTTAGTCTGAGGGAATTCTGCTGCTGCTGCTGCTGCTGCTGCTGCTAAGTTGCTTAAGTCGCGTCCGACTCTGTGCGACCCCATAGACGGCAGCCCACCAGGCTCCCACCATCCCTGGGATTCTCCAAGCAAGAACACTGGAGTGGGTTGCCATTTCCTTCTCCAAAAGGGAATTCTACTCCCTCTCTAATTCTAATCACCATCCTCACTTTATCCCTCATCAATTGGTTTTTTTTTAATAGCAGAGTACTATAATCTGTAAGGAAAATACCATGAAAGAGATAGGATGGTTTTGAAAAATCCATACCTCATTGGACTAATAAGATATTGAAGGAAAAGAAATGCGTCTTTGATGTGGTAAAATGACAAATTAATTTACTCTGTCTAATATGTTATTATTTGAATTAGTTTTCTGTAAAGGAAGACATTCAGATAAGTATGTGCCTCCAAAATGTACATGGTTTTCTACCTGTGCTAATTCATCCCTCCCTTACCTAGTCAATTATGGAAAAAACATTTTTCACCAAAATTATTTACATTTCTCCAAAGAGATTATACAGGGCTTCCCAGGTAGCTCAATGGTAAAAGAATCTTCCAGCTAATGCAGGAGACATAAGAGATGTGGGTTCTATCCTTGGGTCAGGAGGAAATGGCAACTCGCTCCAGATTCTTGCCTGGGAAATCACGTGGAAAGAGGGAGACTGGTGGGCTGCAGGCCATGGAGTATCAAAAAGTTGGGCATGACTGAGTGACACGGCATGAGCATATGTGCATGAAAAAGAGTATACAGTCAGCCCTTCCTATTGTTGGGTTTTGCATTTGTGGATTCAACCAACTGTTCAGTTCAGTTCAGTCTCTCAGTCGTGTCTGACTGTTTGTGACCCCATGAATAGCGGCACACCAGGCCTCCCTGTCCATCACCAACTCCTGGAGTTTACCAACTGTAGATAGAAAATATTATGTAAAAAATTCCAGAAAATTCCCAAAAGCAAAACTTAAATATGCTGGATGCCAGCAACCGTTTATATAGCATTTACATTGTATTTATAACTATTTATATAGAACTTATATTAGGCGTTATGAGTAACACTGAGATGGTTCAAAGTCTACAGGAGGATTGTGTAGGTTATATGCAAATACGACACCATATTATATCATGATTTGAGTATCTGTGGATTTTGGTATCCATTGGCTAATTTCTGATATATATCAGCTGAAGTGGCTCAGCTGGTGCTGAGGATCCACTTCCAAGATGTCTTCCCTTACATGGCTGGCAATTTGTGCTGTATGTCACCAAAAAAGTGGGGAGTGGAAGGCACACTATCTTTACTGTTCCATGAAATTCTGACATCTATACAGGTCCACATTCCAGTTCATTTATTAGAGCTTAGTACTACTGCCTAGGAATGGCTCTCCTTAGGTTGTTGTTCTGAGCTTTAGGCTCCAGGTTTTACCTTCTGACTCATCCTTCTTTTTCCATAAAGAATGACTGTTTGCCCCTGAGTAATTTTACCCAGGTGCTTTATCTTATAGTGGTTCAGAGATCTAAAGGTCACTTTTCTTTTTTTTTTTTTCATTTTCATTTGTACTGTCACTGTCCATGTTAGCCCAAGGTATCACTGTTTCCAACCACAAAATTTACTTAAAATTCAGTAGCTTTTAAAATGATTCTTATTCCTGTTCATCTAACCAAAGTCATAGTCAACAATTTTTTAGGTAAGTCCTTCTCCATTTTTGTCTTCTTGTAAGACTACTGACGTGCAGCTCTCTTAAGAATTTAGCCCTGTTGTTTAATGGAGAAGAACTGTGAGCTGTACTCTTAAGGTTCTTAGAGAACTTGATATGACTAAGTGAATTTCTAAGGTAATCCTTAAATCTTCAGAGGTGTTAAAAATGATGACATATTCCCACCTTGGATTTGATATGTGCTCTGAAGTCCATTATCATTTGAGAATCTTGGAGAGGCCAGTAATATGGAAAGCTTTTTTTTCTTTTAATTTCACAAGACCTGGCAGTTTACATCTCCTTTAAATTCACTTGAAAAATAAACAATACTTTTAAAACTCATTTCTTTTCTCTCTCATTTTTATAGGATAGTTATACTGATGGCTGTTTAAGTCCCAGTAGGGGACTATAGATTAGAGATACCAAGGGAACATTTCATGCAAAGATGGGCCTGATAAAGGACAGAAATGGTATGGACCTAACAGAAGCAGAAGATATTAAGAAGAGGTGGCAAGAATACATGGAAGAACTGTACCAAAAAGATCTTCACAACCCAGATAATCATGATGATGTGATCACTAATCTAGAGCCTGATGTGATCACTAATCTAGAGCCAGACATCCTGGAATGTGAAGTCAAGTGGGCCTTGGAAAGCATCACTATGAACAAAACTAGTGGAGGTGATAGAATTCCAGTTGAGCTGTTTCAAATCCTGAAAGATGATGCTGTGAAAGTGCTGCACTCAATATGCCAAAAAATTTGGAAAACTCAGCAGTGGCCACAGGACTGGACTTTCATCCCAATTCCAAAGAAAGGCAATGCCAAAGAATGCTCAAACTACCACACAATTGCACTCATCTCAGATGCTAGTAAAGTAATGCTCAAAATTCTCCAAGCCAGGCTTCAGCAATACGTGAACCGTGAATTCCCTGATGTTCAAGCTGGTTTTAGAAAAGGCAGAGGAACCAGAGATCAAATGGCCAACATCTGCTGGATCATGGAAAAAGCAAAAGAGTTCCAGAAAAACATCTACTTCTGCTTTATTGTCTATGCCAAAGCCTTTGACTGTGTGGATCACAATGAACTGTGGAAAATTCTGAAAGAGATGGGAATGCCAGACCACCTAACCTGCCTCTTGAGAAATCTGTATGCAGGTCAGGAAGCAACAGTTAGAACTGGACATGGAACAACAGACTGGTTCCAAATAGGAAAAGGAGTACGTCAAGGCTGTATATTGTCACCCTGCTTATTTAACTTATATTCAGAGTACATCCTGAGAAACGCTGGACTGGAAGAAACACAAGCTGGAATCAAGATTGCAGGGAGAAATATCAGTCACCTCAGATATGTAGATGACACCACCCTTATGGCAGAAAGTGAAGAGGAGCTAAAAAGCCTCTTGATGAAAGTGAAAAAGTTGGCTTAAAGCTCAACATTCAGAAAACAAAGATCATGGCATCCGGTCCCATCACTTCATGGGAAATAGATGGGGAAACAGTGGAAACAGTGTCAGACTTTATTTTGGGGGCCTCCAAAATCACTGCAGGTGGTGACTGCAGCCATGAAATTAAAAGATGCTTACTCCTTGGAAGAAAAGTTATGACCAACCTAGATAGTATATTCAAAAGCAGAGACATCACTTTGCCGACTAAGGTCTGTCTAGTCAAGGCTATGGTTTTTCCTGTGGTCATGTATGGATGTGAGAGTTGGACTGTGAAGAAGGCTGAGCACTGAAGAACTGATGCTTTTGAACTGTGGTGTTGGAGAAGACTCTTGAGAGTCCCTTGGACTGCAAGGAGATCCAACCAGTCCATTCTGAAGGAGATCAGCCCTGGGATTTCTTTGGAAGGAATGATGCTAAAGCTGAAACTCCAGGACTTTGGCCACCTCATGAGAAGAATTGACTCATTGGAAAAGACTGTGATGCTGGGAGGGATTGGGGGCAGGAGGAGAAGGGGACGACCGAGGATGAGATGGCTGGATGGCATCACGGACACGGTGGATGTGAGTCTGAGTGAACTCTGGGAGATGGTGATGGGCAGGGAGGCCTGGCGTGCTGCGATTCATGGGGTCACAAACAGTCAGACACGATTGAGCGACTGAACTGAACTGAACTGAACTGAGGGGACTATAGATAGAAAAGGAAAACTAGGAAATTTTGGGAGATGACTGTAAGTTAATAATCGCTCAAGAAAGCAATCAGAACATCGTGGAATGAAGGATGGTTGCTTAACTATAAAGTCATAAATAAAAGCACAAGATATGCCTCAGGCCATTAGGTGGAAGAAGATTGTCACCACTATTTCACTGACTTGAATAGGAGCTATCATAATCTTAGACTGACGTCCTAAAGTCACACAATGTCCTGCCCAATATGAAAGGGGAGCTGGTGATGTAAGCCTGATGGCTATTTGAAGAAGGCAGTCTTTTCCCACTCCCCCACTTTCCTTTGACTATAAAATTGTAGCCAACTTAATCCTGGAGAGCAGGGCTCCCTTGTCAACCCACTTGTATCTCTCAATAGCATCCTGTGTTAATAAATCTAATTCTTGCTTATCATTTTGCCTCTCGCTGAATTCCTTCTATATTGAGTCACAAAGGACCTGATCCTCAGTAAGTCCAGACTCCAGGTGAGTGGTTCTAATTAAAACACTTTCAGTTCAAGTCTGAATTAGGGCTTTGGCCAGGTTTGAGTCCTGGCACGTAGATTCAAGACCCAGTCTGAGGTTCATGGTTTCAATTTTGTCAAAATCATCTGTGAGAAGGAATTGGGTGGAAATTTCAGTAGTCTGCCCAGTAATCTCTAACTAGATCATTCGGTTCATTAGGTACATGTTCTGTCTTCCACATTGTCAAAGGCTAAGTGTGGTTACACTCTCTGTGTGTAACAAGGGTCTCCTTTCTTCCAGCTTCCAATAATGTCTTCCTCTTATTCTTTAAGCTGTCACTAACATCCTTGAGTGCCATCAAAGATGTGTTAATAACCTCTTCAAGACTTTTTAATATTTCCTTGACACCTTCCTCAAAGTTCTTCCAGCTTCCACCCATTACCAAGCCCCCAAGAAGCATGTTTTATATTTTGCTGTGATAGCACCCTACTTCTAATTAACAAAATTGATTGTGGTTTTCTATTACTACCTGAAATCTATTCCAAAATCTGGTGACTTAAAATAGAAGTTACATTAATTTTGATCATGATTTTCCCATTAGGTGAAGGCTTAAAAATAGCTCATATCTGTTTCATTTGACATCAGCTGGGACAAAGGTTAGGGACTGTTCTCTCTTGAAGACCTGTGCGTTCATACATCTGCCAGTAGATCCTGGTTGTCAGCTGAGACCATAGCTGAGGATGGACTAGAACACCTACACACAGCCTCTCTGTTTGACCCAGGCCTCCTCACAATAGGGGGGATAGTTTCTATGGGCAATCGTTCTAAGAAGAGAGCTGGACAGAAGACTGATCACCTTTTATGATCTAGTCTGAGTTGAGTTTTATGAGATAAGGTAAGCAAATGAGTGAGATCATAATTTTAAATAGGAATCCTTTTCATTTTCTTTTACTTTTTATTTAATTTCTAAACAGATATATTGATTTTGAATAAAAATCTTTAGCTTTCTAAAATTAAAAGGTTATATTAAAATGAAAATTATATAAAGTGTGGGTGAGATACTGCTAGTTGTACTATGAATGAAATAAGAAGTGAAGTGAAGTGAAGTCTCTCAATCACATCCAACTCTGTGCGACCTCATGGACTATAGCCTACCAGGCTTCTCAGACCATGGGATTTTTCAGGCAAGAGTACTGGAGTGGGTTGCCGTATCCTTCTCCAGGGGATCTCCCGACCCAGGGATCGAATCCGGGTCTCCCACATTGTAGGCAGATGCTTTACCCTCTGAGCCACCAGCAGCAAACAAAAAATTAAATATTAATTAGCAAATTATACATGAATAAGCAATATTACTGAAGATGAGAAAATTTTTACTAAATTCTTAACTAAAAGCAAATAATCATTTAAAGTACTAGAGCAACAAAAAGCGTTATAATTCCAAATAAATGTAAAAATCATATGAAAAACCTTGTAATTATCCACTGAATAATTCTCTATTATGATAATATTTCAATAATATTTCATCTATATGCTAATTAAAATAAATGCAGTAGATTCTAATGACATCTTTAAATGTATTCCTTTGTCCCTGGAAACAAAACAATTCAATATATACTTTGTGTGCAAGGTAGATTGCTTCAGACATGTCTGACTCTGAGACACTATGGACTGTAGCCCATCAGGCTCCTTTGTCCATGGAATTCTCCAGGAAAGAATACCAGAGTGGTTTGCCATGCCCTCTTCCAAGGGGGTCTTCCGAACCCAGGGACTGTACCCAGGTCTCTTATGTCTCCTGCGTTGGCAGGCATGTTCTTTACCACTAGCGCCACCTGGGAAGCACCTCAATGTGTGCCAAGGTGAAGTAAATATATCAGTTATAGATAAGATATTTCACTATCAGAGTGTCAGAATTATATGGAACTTACCCTACAAACTTTAACAACATACTTGCAAAGTAACCTTGCTGCTGCTGCTGTTGCTGCTGCTAAGTCGCTTCAGTCATGTCCAACTCTGTGCAACCCCATAGACAGCAGCCCACCAAGCTCCCCCGTCCCTGGGATTCTCCAGGCAAGAACACTGGAGTGGGTTACCATTTCCTTCTCCAATGCATGAAAGTGAAAAGTGAAAGTGAAGGCGTTCAGTCATGTCCGACTCTTCGCAACCCCAAGGACTACAGCCCACCAGGCTCTTCCATCCATGGGATTTTCCAGGCAAGAGTACTGGAATGGGGTGCCATCGCCTTCTCTGAAAATAACCTTAAGCCCTATGTAAATCTAGCCTGGTAAATGCAGGAAGACGAACTTCACTCATCTGCACCATCACTCTAACACTTCTGAGGTTGTCTGGAGTTTCCTTAGAATTAGCATGTTTACAAATACAATTCCTGCATTATCATACTTCACCATGTAACAGTTTTAACTTTTAATAAAATTTGCATTTTTCTAATACCACAGCAAAAGTGTTTTCATTTCAAACTAAAGCCAAACAAAATAGAGTTACTTATAATTTCACTTAAAGAAGTAATCATGCTACAATTTTTATCAATATTCTTTTCAATTGCCTCCTTATTCTTCTATTTGCTTCCATCTCTCTATTTTTGCCTTTTTTTCCAGTTTTTCTCTGTAATTATCATACACTACACTTTTTGTCTTCCTAACAATCACTGAGCTAGAATGTCATGATTAAAAAATTTATAGATAGTTAAATGTGACAATATCTATACCAATATTTAAATAATTTCATAAGAATCATTTAACATAGGAAGTTTATGTGTCCGTTTCATATATTTAAACATCTGTTATCATAGATGGTCTTACTGGAAATGAATTTTTACACTCAATTAGCATAGCACTTTAGCTAGAGATTTTGGAATCTTTAATCTAGAATGCTGGTAATGGGGGTTTATGTGAGCTCTCTGTACATCACTAAGTTCTCTCCAAGTCTAAGAAAAAAAGAAAATCATGAGGTCTATTCAAAGACACTTCATAAGTAAACATATTTCTGATTGTGAAATCCATTCAATTTAGACATGTTTGAAGTTTCATTTGAGCCTTATTGGCAGAGCAGAAATGATTCTAGAGGGATGCACCAATGATTCTTACTTTAAGGGGATATTTGCTTCAAAATGCAACTTGTATTATTTAAAAATTCTTTTTCAGCTATGATTCAACCCTGACTTCAAACCATCATCACACTCCCACTGTTTGCTGACTTAAGAGCTGCCAAGATAGTGTGCCATGATCAAATCCCAGTGTACTCGAACAAGTTAACTGCTTTGTAAAACATTGTCATCTAGGAAGAAAAGAACTGGTCCAGAGACAACTATCTACAAGATTTTGTTGTGGGTGAATGATATTTTTTTTCAAATTTCAGGTATTAAAGGGGAAGCTCAGATAGCAAATGTTACATAGTTCAAAGCTGCTTTCAGAGAGGTTTCTTTCTGTTACTGTTACCTGAGTGAAAAATAAATTATAAAGGCTAACTGACCAATAAATGGTTTTTAAGCATGCAATTTAGTTGTTTCCCCCCCTTTTCATTTGAATCCTGTTTTGATTACCATTTTTCAGAAGCTTTCAAATGTTTATAATTTATCATAAGGACTTTCTTTTCATACAGCCCTGTACTTCCTTTCAGTGGGCACATCCCAGCATGACTCCAGCATTTACAGAGCAAGGATGACTCCTAATAGCCTAGTTTTTCAACTGCAAGTGGAATAAAGGCTAATTGCAACAAACCACCTCAGTTTAGTAAAACTAGAAGTCTCCTGGCCAGTCAGACAAATCCATTAGGATTTTATTGGGTCCTAAAAAGAGTTATGTGATTCCCTAGGATCCAATCCTTGTCAATCAGGCATGGTAAATTGGATTCTTGAATAGGGAAATCCCTTAGGGAGAGTAGATGTTATCTAGATCAGATGCAGTGATTTTTTTCGACTCTGTGCTCACTAGATTCTGTTCTCTCTTTAGTGAACCAATAAAACCATAATAAGTATTGATTAACCCATTACTGAGCATTATCCACTGGCTTCTGCCTGGCTGTATTTAAACACTACATTGTACTTTCACAGTGCCACCGTACAGACACTTGCCTTGCTTTGGCCCACTTGCCAAGATGGCACCAAGTGTACTTCTTTTCAGCACAAACTAAATATTTCAATTATACTGCCTCTATCAGCTTCCAAGATGACCTGCTGGCTTTCTGAAGGAAGAAAATCATGCCGTTGTTTCTGGTACAATCGAATATATGTGTAATTCAAGTGTTGAGTATTTTCAAATCTCAGGGATTGCTTTTCACTAGTAGAAAAAATAAAAAATCTCACTACAAGACCTAAGAAAGTTTTTCATGTTGAAAAAGAGTATCCTGTACAGTTGTCTTTCACGTATACCTCTTTGGACAAATTATGTAACCTGAAGATCATCTATGATGTCAGTACAGGAAGTTTTCAGGTGCACACAGACTGATTTCATTAATTATTGAAAAAATGTTATGACATTCAGATCTCAGAACTTTGTCTGAAAGAAACATCTACAATATTTTCAGAATTTCCTCTTGAATACTAGCTTGCTCATGGCTCTCTGTTCTTCTTTCTGTGTGCTACTTAGTAGTTAGAAATGCAAAGATCAGGCAGATAAATTAAGTTTGATTAGAGAGGACAAGGTCATGTGCTGAATGAAGATAGGTCAATCTCAGGCATCAGAGCCAAAAAAAAAAAAAGCACACCCACTTGTTAAATTTACATTTACATGAATTATTGTCCTTCTGGAAATTATTTTGTTTCATATTTATTCAGACTACATACATAGATTTTAGGGGGAAAAAACACACTTTGAAAAATTGATGTGTATTTATGTTATTTTGTAGTTTATAGTCCCCGAGCCTATATTGCTTTTTGTGTTCATTACAGAATAGTCATTTGATCAAGTGATTTTCAATACATTGTCAAAATAAATTACATTCACTTCATTAGATGTACAGGAAGTGTAGCTAAAGCAGGGACAAGTATTAATTTAGGACTCTGCAGAAACTGACACTCCATCTTATGACCCTGAGGCTGTATTATTCAAGATACCTAGTGATGGAAGGAAGTCTGTCTCCATAGCAATTACCTAAATCTTTTATCAGTCATTTCTGGAAAGAAAATTAGAGCAATTGTGTCAGGATGGTCATATGGGCAGAAATTGCACACTCATTCAAACCACTTATGTCTCTGACTTTGTCCTTGCTTGATCGCTGCTTTTGTTTACTACTCTGCGTTTGAAAGCTTGATTGGACATGAGCAGATGTGCCAAACTGTAACCACAAAAGGTCAGCCTTTTGTTTTCTCCTCATTTCTTTCTTCCTTCTTCCTTCCTTTCTTTCTTTGTTTCTTCCTTCTTTTTTCTTTCTTTTTCTTATTTTTATTTTTCTTCCTTAACAAAATTACTGAATTGTACTATTTCACTTTAGTGAACAAATTACTCAAATTAGGCTAACAATATTAAGAAAACTCAATTAGATATACTTAAAATAAGCTGCAGCATCTTTTCGTACTCATAACTATTATACTCAATAATATTTAATAGTCAGGTGAGTGCAAAAAAATGCAAAGAATGTGTCTCTTCTTTTACCATACTATATGACATGTGAGTATTAATTGATTAAACAACTGATGTCATATCAGGAAACTTGTCAGTGTGGAGGGCCACTGTTTAAATGTGATTTTATTAATCTCATCTAGAAGTTTTAAATATATTAAAACAAATTGGTAACCAAAGAAGACTTTCAGATGCACCATGGGAAAAGCTTGAAAAATCCCTCTGAACATTCAGATTTTTGCACTGTTGGATTTTGAAATAAGAATAAAAAGCTTAACTCTTGATCAATAAGAGTTGCAGTTTTCATTGAGTGGTATGAACAACGCAGTCTAAGTTTTCCCTTCAAGTTCCTTGTTCAGGAAAATTTACAATTAATGGCTTTCTACAACAGCAAAGATATCCCCTTCTTCATGGCTCAGCTAGGGACCTGCCAGACTAATCTATTCCCAGTGGGCTGGCCATGGTCTTTTACTCTATCTGTCTTAGCATATTGATTTCTGAGCTGTCTTATTGGTTCCTAACATAATTATAGCAGGAGTGGGTCTCTTAGTACAGCTAATACATTTACACCATGGCATCTAGGGGAGCTTATTATAACAGCATCCGGTAGTGCCACTATAGTTAAGGGTCAGTTTCTATTTCTATTATAAAGCCCATTTTTTCAGGAATTTATATCTTAGCAGTTTTAATTTATTCAAAGAGGGGGGGGGAAACCAGTGGCTTTGTGTCATCCAAGATTCACATATCCCTGCCCTTAAAAATTAATATAACTGAAGTCTCTATCCTTGCCACACTTTTGACATTTTCAAGAAAACAAATGATATTTTCTACTCTTTGAGATCTTTGATGTAACAACTAATTTGACATAGAGTTCAGTTGTGGTATCAAGAGAGGTGGTTTTTATAACTTAAATATTTTATAAATAGCATCTATACTTACATTTTCATCTATAAAAGGTATGATGATTCCTTGACCCCAGAAGATAAAGTAAATATGTTGATCCATGACAGAAACAATAGTTCTTGAATAGAAAGATACCATCAAGGGTATCTTTTACTGAAATATTCATAATAGACTTCTCTTTCTAAATATGATAGCATAGTATGTAAAGAAAGACATTGTCTGTGTAAGACAATTTTGCTAATTTTGCACAATTTAAGATATACAGAAGATTTCCAACAATTGACTGATAGAAGATTGTTTGTGTTTTCATAGATTTAAAAGTATGAAGTTGTCTTATCTAAAAAGTATTATGGTTAATTGAGAGTTAGGTGATCTGGCCATGGATGACTCATTCAATTTATGAACGTGCATTTGAAACATTAAGTAGTAATGTCTCATAAATTAACATTTTACTGAGGAATTGTGTCCTCAGATCTTTGAACTCAGTATGGACTCTAGAAAATACCAAAACTTCCCTGCTAGATTATATCTGTTTTCTCTGACCATTCTTAGAAGAACTGAAAGATGATGTGAAAGATTCAAAGTAAAATTTGTGGTATGGTTAATTCATGATCTTTGAATTTTCCTTGTCTATATTTATACCATGCAATCTCAAATTAAATTTGAGTAAAATGAAATTAATATAACAACCACTTTGGCACTGGAATTATTTTTATATTATATACTTAACAACAGCATAAGAACATGATAGTATATTACACATGATTTGTAATTTATATATAAAATATATATATCATTTTACCATCTACAATATATATGTAGATAAATAAACTTTTCTGATAATATAAAATTTATTTCCCTAAGAAAATGAAGTTATAATCTGAACATTCAATTCTAAGTTGGTTATACATCATCTGTTATTATACTTCCTCCTACTATAATACAAGATTTCATTTAATGTTACTGAAATGGGATTTGTTTCATCTATTACACCTATTTTTATATGTGTTAAGCATAAAATGGGAAAAGATTAAAAAATCCCTTGTGTACAAAGTTTACAGCCTAGAAAAGTGAAGTGTTATAAACGCCATAGTGGAGGTAAGTAAAAAATATTGAGAGATTTAAAGCCCAGAGGAGATGGTGACAATTCTGGAAAGAGTCAAGAAAGGCTTTAAAAGGGATGTTACGTTACTGTCCCCTTTATCTGCAGTTTTGCTTTCCCCAGTTTCAGGTACCCACAATCAACTAAAATCCAAAAATATTAAAAGGGAAAATCTTCAAATAAATTCATAAGTTTTAAATTGTAACTTTTTTTTCTGAGTAGCAAGATGAAAACTCATGTCCTCTGGCTCTTTCTCATCTTGGATATGAATCATCCCTTTTCTCAGCATGTCCTTGCCCGTTAGTCACTTAGCCTCCAGGTTATCAGATCCACTGAGGAGACATTGCAGTGCATGTTTTTGTTACCCTGATTTTACTTAAAAATGGCCCTCAAAACACAAGAGTAGTGATGCTGGAAATGCAGATATGCCAAAGAGAAGTCAAAAAGCACTGCTTTTGAGTGAAAAGGTAAAAGTTCTTGACCTAGATGGGAAGGGAGAGGACTGTATGCTGAGGTTGCAAAAATCTTCAATAAGAACAAATCATCTATTCATGAAATTGTGAAGAAAGAAAAAGAAATCTGTGCAAGTTTTGCTCTACCATCCAAACTGCAAAAGTTACAAACATCCTGGGCAATGAGTGCTTCATTAAGACAGAAAAGGCATTTTCATGTGTACAATAAGATATTTTGAGATACAAAGACCATACAACTTTTATTATAGCATATTGTTATAATTGTTCTATTTTGTCATTAGTTATTAATCTCGTTCAGTGCTTAATTTTTCAATTAAGGTTTTTTTAGGTATATTATGAATAGAAAATTATATATATGTGTATATATATAGTATTCAGTACTATCTGTGGTTTCAGGCATCCACTGGGGGTCTTAGAACATATCCTCTGATATGTTCTAACGGAGGGCTATGATATTTGGGGGGCTTGCCAGGTGGCTCATCAACCTGATATTCATTGGAAGGACTGATGATGAAGCTGAAGCTCCAATACTTTAGCCATCTGATGTGAAGAGCCAATTTATTGAAAAAGACCCTGATGCTGGGAAAGGTTGAAGGCAGGAGGAGAAGGGGGCTACAGACTGTGGGCTGACTGGATAGCATCATTGACTCAATGGAAATGAGTTTGAGCAAACTCCAGGAGATGGTGAAGAACAAGGAAGCCTGGCATGCCACAGTCCATGGGGTCACAAGGAGCTGGGCATGACTTAGTGACTGAACAACAACAGCACAAAATATGGTGCAATGGTAAAGAATCTGCCTGACAGTGCAGGAGACATGGAGATGTGGGTTGGTCCCTAGGTTGCAAAGATTTCCTGGAGAAGGGTATGAAACCCACTACAGTATTCTTGCCTGGGAAATCCCATGGACAGAGAAGTCTGGCAGACTATAGTCCAGGAGGGTTCCAAAAATTTGGACACAATTTAGCAACTGAGCACACAGCACATTATATTTTGGAGCTATGTTTTGAAACATAAGTAGATAGTTGACTGTATACTAAATAGCTTCAAGTCGTCATAGCTGATGGATTAATCAACTGATTGGTTTATATGCTTATTTACCTATCTTACAGTCTTCTTTCCATAGGAGGCTATTTTCAGTGTACTTGCCTACAGCAATATCTTTTTCTTTTCCTCATTCTTATTTATTTCTTTTAATTTATTATAGACTAGGAAATCAAGTAACATACATCAGGTCAACACAAGGATCAAAAATTAATTAAAATCTCAGTGGCCATTCTAATGGCTCTGTTACAAGTAAAATGCAAGTGTTTTAATTTGTATTCTTTATGATATCTATTTTAGATGCTTTTAGTATTTCTTGGCTTAGCTGCATTCCAACTATGAGATGGTGGTGATTTAGCCACTAAGTCATGTCCAACTCTTGTAACTCCGAGGACTGTAGCCCACCAGGCTCCTCTGACCGTGGGATTCTCCAGGCAAGAATACTGGAGTGGGTTGTCATTGCCTTTTCCAAGGGATCTTCCCAACCCAGAGATTAAAACTTAAGTCTCTTACATCGCCTGCAATTGCAGATGGGTTCTTTACACTCGTGCCACCTGAGAAGCCTTCTAGCCTATAATATGTCATTCTTTCTTGTTTCAGACTCTATTCACTAGATCAATTTCAAATATCAATGCATATAATTTTAAAATTAAGAAATTAACTCGTGATTATACTACCAAAAGTTCAATCCTGGAAGTTTATAAGTTAGATAAAATTGCAATAAGCTTTAAAGACAGCATTTAGCCAGGACTCTTGAGTCATTTAGATTTTGTCAGAACATTTCACAAAGCATTATAGGTAACTTTTTCATACTGAGAATACTAGACATTTAACTTTTTTAAAGCTATCTTGTGTGTTCTGTATAAAGCATGGAATTGCAGTGGCACAGGAATTTTACAAATAATCAAGCAAAAACAGCTTAACCAAACTTTTCAAATCTTCAAAAGAATTTTACTCTGGTTTATAATAGAAGTGCCCATAGATTCCCAGTCACAGCAAGATGGTTGAGCACTGCAGTAATACAATTCATATTCATAAAACAGGCTTTTCTGTGGTAAAGATGGCTTTACATTCCCTGTCATAACAAAGAAGAATTGCCAACTATTTATTTCAGTGTTCCTAATTGTTGTCAAAATGTGACCTGAAACTCTGACACAGAATTTTTCAAAGTCAGGCTTGCACAAGGCATGCGCATTTATCAATGTTTATCCCTCATTCACCTAGGCTGCAGCACTTGTGAAGGTCTGTTTTTATTTAATTCTCAAGATTTTGTTGTTAATGGGAAAGCTGTCTCATAAATTAGGGAAGTGCTCAATTACAAGCCTGACAGAGATTGATTTTTGTTCTGCTATTGGTCACTACCAGCAAGTGAAGGCCACAGAAACCACAACTCCAACTAATGCCCGTCACTTCAAAGGTAATACTGGAACAAGTATTCCTCAGGAAGGGAGCGAGCACTGGCAAGCATCGGAATGCTGTTTCATGTTCTTTAGTGATGACCTGCTGCCTGGTTATATGTGTTCACATGATAGAATAATGTAACTTTAAAAAGTCTGCATATAGATTTACAAAAACAAAAGGAGACAAATTAAAGACTTCAACCATCCAAAGTAAAACAAGAAAATATATCTTAAAAGATTTGATACTTTGTATAAAATAGATAAGTCTTCCCTGTTGGCTCAGCTTGTAAAGAGTCCCATTTGGGCCATGTAACTTCACAGTATTGATTCCTCATAAAGGAATATGTTGGATTTCATCTCAGTATATCATCCTTTGGGCTTTCCTGGTGGCTTAGACAGTAAAGCATCCGCCTGCAATGCAGGAGACCTGGGTTTGATCCCTGGGTTGGGAAGATACCCTGGAGAAGGCAACAGTTACCCACTCCAGTATTCTGGCCTGGAGAATTCCATGGACTATATATATAGTCCATGAGGTCTCAAAGAGTTGGACAGTACTGAGTGACTTTCACTTTCATAAAATAGATAACTAATGAGAACCAACTGTATAGCAGAGGGAATTTTACTCAGTGCTCTGTGTGGACCTAAACGGGAAGGAAATAAAAAAAAAAAAAAAAGAGAGGATATATGTATACATACAGCTGATTCACTCTGTTGCACAGTAGAAACTAACACAGCATTGTAAAATAGTTATACTCTAATTAAAAAAAAAAAAGATCTGAAGTTGTAGCCACCACATTGGACTCTTCAAAATAAAATGGTTCCTGAATGATAGATATTAAGACTCAAAATGTGAACTTTAAAGTATCTACCTTAGTTCAGCTAAATATCATGAATTCTTCTCTGAAACTCATTCAAAGTAAGATTCAATCAGCTAGAATTATAAAATAATCTTAAAATAAGCTATAATAAAGAAATGTCTGAATTCTAATCATTGAAGAAATTTTGGTATTTTAAAAATGTGATTTTTTTCCTTTGGCTTTAGGATAAACATTTGAATGAACTTTCTCTTTCTTTTTTTAATATCTAGACCTGATATTAAAATACTTATTTAATGTATTTAGAAAAATCTAGGACACGACTGAGCGACTTCACTTTCACTTTTCACTTTCACGCATTGGAAAAGGAAATGGCAACCCACTCCAGTGTTCTTGCCTGGAGAATCCCAGGAACGGGGGAGCCTGGTGGGCTGCCGTCTATGTGGTCGCACAGAATCGGACATGACTGAAGTGACTTAGCAGCAGTAGCAGCAGGGTTTTTTTTGCCTGAAATGTGCTATTGATGTACAATGTGCTACTTATACACAAAAACTGTGAGATAAATCATGTTAACTTTAATTCTCAGGAAGATCCATTCTTGCTGTCTCAACATGCTGTTGCCTACATAATAACCTCTTTCCTCTGATATCTTTTATCATATTTTGACTACTAACCAAATCATTCTGTTCAGTTTTGTCAACAAATTATTTGCTTGCATAATTACTTAATGCAAAGTGTAAAAGTTAACAGATGGAGACCTTGGGAACTAACAGCCCTAGGTTATAACAAAGTGTCTAGATTATTCAAAATATTAAGTGATTGAACAAAACACACCCTAAATATGAAATTTTGCTCCCTAAGATTAAAAAAGACATTAAATATAAGTAACTGTTGTGTCATTTTAGCGTTCTGACATGTACTTCTGTTAGCTATCACTTAAGCTTCATATTCAGGTTGTATATATACAAGTAAAGGTAAGGTTTATATAAAACTATTAATTTATATCTCTTCTCATACATTCTCCAGTAAGTTAAAAGGTTATTTAAATGCATCAAATCCACTGAAAGAAATGGATAAATATCTCAAATTTTTCTACAAAATTTCTAATTGATCTATATTTTTAATAATATGAAAGAAAACAATGCCTATGTTATTTAGAGTTTCAGAGTTTGTGTTTGTTTTTGGTTGAGCAATATAGTGCTAGTATATTTGTGTTGTGTAGACAATAAAACTTAACAATGTTTCCCTGGAACTGAAATACACAGTTCAGACTTTTCTATGAGAAAGGAATAAAATCAATTTTCTTAGGAGCAAATATAAACTGAAAGTGCTTTCAAGAGAAATAAAATGGTAATGCCTTAAAATTTCAAGTTCTTTTCTTTTTTAAAGTAACATCACAGAGTCTTGGGATTATTATTATTGCTTATTTTTTTTCTGCTTCGTGGTGTTTTCAGTCACCTAAAGGCAAGCCTGCAAGCCTGGAATATACATCGACTGTGACTCTGTTTTATAAACAGTCTTCATGAAATAGCACATTTGTTGGGAGCTGAGGATGAATATCACTATAGTTATTAAATTACTGTTCTTTAAAAAACATTAGACAAATAACAGGAAATCACGCTGTGCAGCAGGATAATATAATAAAGCTTCAATTATAAGAGTTATGAACAATAAGTGAGCCTCTAAATGGCAAAGTTGAAAGTGGCCTTTTATTGTAACTTAACATTTTCATGGTTTAGAACTTAAATCACTGTTTCTTTAGCAAAAAACGTGTGCCTATCTATACAGTACATATAATTTTCTATAAACCCATAGTATAATAGCATTTGAGGAAATTTACTTTGTAGTTTAATTTAATGAATGCTATTTACAGCTGCATTTCATTTTCTAGTGACTGAACATTTTATTAGCTTTGACAGTTACCGAGGACCCAAGTATCATGCCCGTGTCAGACTTAAACACACCTTGTAGACCATGATTTCAGTTCCCTGATAGTGAGTGGTTAAGACTCTGTGTTCCCAATGCAGAGGGCCAGGGTTTGATCTTTGTCAGGGAACTAGATCTTGCATGGCTCAAATAAGGGCCCACATGCTATGTTGCAACTAAAGACTCCACTTGCCATGTCACATAGGCATTGGATAGAGTGATAAGTTTATACATACCATACTTCATGAGCAGGAGTTTAGGACATGTAAAAGTTCCTCAGAAGTTTATTCATTCTCATTCATTTAATCTAGCAATGATTAATCCCTTGATTACCTTTAATTATTTCATTGGCTAACAAAATCCTTCAACAATCATCTCAAATATCATTACCTCTTTGAAGATATTCTCACTCTCATTGCAAGAGTCATTTATTTATTCACTACTCCAGTATCTCCACATTTTGTGGCAACTTCAAAGGATATCGTAATAGCTCTCATTCTTGATCATTGATTCTGTGCCTGACATGTGTGTGTTGCTACATTTGTTTCAACAACCTCATATACAGAGGTAAGACTTAATATATTAATTAGATAAATATTCTCTAATTAAGAAGAGAAATACTCTCCTTTCACAATGAGGAAGACTTACAAAGGCTAACCTGTAAGGTTGTCAGCTGAAAAGTGATGAAGCTTGGTCTGTACTCCATGTCTTTCTAATTATACAGTTCATTCTCTTCTCTATTGTTTTTACTTTACTCACAGATACAAAATCATGTAGATTTAGTTAAAAGTAATGTGATTCATAAAGTAATGTGAGTCTATGTTAGAGACACACTTTGCTTCCGATTGTCCATTTAAAAAACACCACCCGCCCCACCCAAAAAAAAAAACAACTTAGTGTATCCATACACAAATAGGATAGTAACTTTCTAGAAGCTCCCTTCCAGAGACTTGTATGAGAAATTGGCAGGGAAGGTAGGGAAAGAACACAAGTATGTGTGGTAGGTTTCACCATTCACCTTATTTTTCACTCCTTGATTCATAATATTTTGCCATGGCCTCATCATAGATGAGATGGAAATAGATTGGAAATAATGTGTCAGTTTTGAGGAATAGTAGTAGGTGATGGGGTCTTTGGTTGTAATGTATTTATAGGTTTTATAGATGTATTAACTTTTTTAAGGTCTGTTAAGAGATACTATTTGTTAGATTTTTTTTATAACAAAAATAGAAGAGTTCCAACATTTTTTTCAATATGTTTTAATTTTGTGTGTCTATAAGTTTTTCAGTAGTTTGTAATTTTTTTTTTGTAAGGGGCTATTGTTCTGTCTAAATAGGCTCATCATCTTTTTAAGTTATTTTAATAATTGCTTTGTTTGTTAAATGAGCAGTGGCCCCTAGGAAAAATGTGGAATGTATATCTGAGTTTGTCATTGTATAAGTAAGTCTCTCTTTATTAGATTTAGGGGTGTATTTATCATATAAGGTCTTAATGTTGTAGGCTGGCCTTTTGGTCTTTTATACAGGTAGATTTGAATATTTTGATAAATTTTTGGTACTTTGGTTTGGGAAATTTTGGTCATTGGGTAAGAGATTTTTTGTATAGGCCAGGATGTGGGCCATAAGTGTTTGGAAATAATAGTAATATCAGATCTACTATCAAGGAGACCAGAAAATCTTTTATCATTAATTTTGATATTTATATTTTGTTGGGCATATTTAGATACCAATGAAGATGCTTACTCCTTGGAAGAAAAGTTATGACCAACCTAGATAGCATATTCAAAAGCAGAGACATTACTTTTCCAATAAAGGTCCTTCTAGTCAAGGCTATGGTTTTTCCAGTGGTCATGTATGGATGTGAGAGTTGGACTGTGAAGAAAGCTGAGTGCCGAAGAATTGATGCTTTTGAACTGTGGTGTTGGAGAAGACTCTTGAGAGTCCCCTGGACTGCAAGGATATCCAACCAGTCCATTCTAAAGGAGATCAGCCCTGGGATTTCTTTGGAAGAAATGATGTTAAAGCTGAAACTCCAGTACTTTGGTCACCTCATGGAAGAGTTGACTCATTGGAAAAGACTGTGATGCTGGGAGGGATTGGGGGCAGGAGGAGAAGGGGATGACCGAGGATGAGATGGCTGGATGGCATCACTGACTCGATGGACGTGAGTCTGAGTGAACTTCGGGAGTTGGTGATGGAAAGGGAGGCCTGGTGTGCTGCGATTCATGGGGTCGCAAAGAGTCGGACATGACTGAGTGAGTGAACTGAGCTGAACTGATGTCTATAAGGATTGTTTTTGATCTGTATTGTTGAACCCGTTTGTCCGCACATTATTAGAAGAGTTAATACAAATGTAAAGCGAAAGAAGTAATTAAGCAATTTGTCTCCCTTTTTGAATTGTCATAGAATTTGATATGACATCATAATTGGAATCTTTTTTTTTTTTTGTAATTTAAATCAATTAATTCAGGGTGGACAGTAATTTTTTTAGAAGCCAAACTAGATTGGCCAAATAAAAGACTGAAGTTTTGTGGTGGCAGGGGTCTAAAAATTCTAGTACGTATTTTAGAAGGGACTATTTGAGGGTAAAGGAAAAAATCATTTAGGGCTGGTATATTGACGGCAGCATTGTCGGGTGTTGAGGGTTTGAGGGAAAGATAGAATTTACCCCTGGTTTTTGAGGTCCCCTGTTTGGAGTTTTTTGGAACAGGTTTTTTTTTTCAACATCAAATTTAGATTTACAATTTTTGGCTCAATGTATTCTTCTACGGCAGCGAGGGCAAATTTTTGGAGGTCTTTTATTAGCCTTTTTAAGGTAGTCCCTTTTTAAATGGTTTTTATTTTTACATGTAAAGCATCTATGTTTTAAAAAAGGTAGTAGCCATTGTTTCAGCTAGCATTTGTATCTTTTGAGTTTTTGATCCTAGATTGTGATAAGCCTTTAAATAATTAGTAATAGTCCCAGTCTTACGAATTGTAGCAATAGCTCTTTGACATTCTTGATTTGCATTTTCATAAGCAAGTAATTTTTCTAGCTGTTTATTGGGCCTTTTGTAAAGTTTTATCATCTAATTCATATTCATGTAATAAGTGTTTTGTCTGTCGTTGAATATTAGGAGGGCTAGAATTTATCTCAAAATGGCCAGAAATCAGTTGGAATATTTTTTTTTGTTGTTAAACATTCCCCAACAATTTCCAATCCAATAGCTACCTTTCTGTTCCTTGACTTTGAGCTTGGAAATGTGACTTGTTTTGGCCAATGATAAATAGGCACAAGTGATAGTTTGCTAGTTTCATGCCTGAGTCAAGTTCACATATGTCTCTCTCTGCTTCCTGACTTGCACTGTTGTCACTGCCAGAAGGAGAATATACCTTGGGTAGCCTGTTGATTACAGAGGTGCCGAGTAAAGCTGTCTAGATGGACATGCGCTATGTTGTGCTTAGTCGCTCAGTCATGTACGACTCTTTGGAACCCCATGGACTATAGCCCACCAGGCTCCTCTGTCCATGGGGTTCTCCAGGCAGGAATATGGAGCGAGTGGCCCTGTACTTCTCCGGGATATCTTCCCAACCCAGGAATTGAATAGCAATTGACCCCAGCTGGCCCACAGACATGTGAACAATATTAGATGATTGTTCCTTTAATTCACTGGATTTTGAGATATTTTGTATTTGTTATGCAACAATGTCTGTGACTAAATCCTCATGTGTAGAGAAAGAATCATATTGAGTTAGTGTTAGTTTAATGCTATTCTTGGTGAATGAAATATAGTATTGTATTGGTCAGTAAGACATTGCCAGCATGATAGTTTGATTTCTATTATTTCTAAACATTATCCTGATAAGCAGGATAAAGTCACTGAGCTCATGATAATTAGAAAAATGCTTTAATGATCAGATTTAATCTTCTACTTCTGACATAATAAACTTAAAGGAGTTATATCAATAAAGACTGGCTGGGCTCTTGTGGGTGTAATGTGATGGGAAGGTCTGAGGAAAGTGGTACTCTAATGGATTACTGTGTCTCTGTGTAACATACTTCCTTTAACGATGATAGGTGTGTGCTAAGTTGCTTCTGTCATGTCCGACTCTGTACGACCCCATAGATGGCAGCCCACTGGGCTCTCCCATCCCTGGAATTCTCCAGGCAAGAACACTGGAGTGGGTTGCCATTTCCTTCTCCAATGCAGGAAAGTGAAAAGTGAAAGTGAAGTTGCTCAGTCATGCCCAACTGGTAGAGACCCCATGGACTGCAGCCCACCAGGCTCTTCCATCCATGGGATTTTCCAAGCAAAACAGCCCAGAAATCCTGCTAAATGTCTCTGGCCAGCTTCCTCTATAATCATCCCAGCATTTATTCTAAAGCTTCATTATTATTCTGAGACTTCTTTGGTTTCCCACTCCTCTCCTACTCAAAACAATGACTTTTATTTTTATTTCACATAGAAAATGGAGGCTACGTGAACTACCTCAATTTTCTTCCCTTCCATTTGTATACCTATTAGCATTGGCACCGATCTCAGGAATTCTTCCTATACAAAGCTTCTCCTCTAATGCAATGCTAATTTATTCCCATGAGCTCTTGATTCCTGAGTCCTCGACCTTTCATTGTCCACTGAATCTTTTAGTACATAAGCATGCTGACATATCATCCACCTTCACACACATTCCAACTCACTCTCCTCTCTAGCTATCTTTATACAAGTTTTCTAATCAAACTTATAGAAAGATTAATTTCCAGTTTAAGCCTTAACAGTGTTATTCATTTCGACTAATTTTCCACCAGACACACCACGAAGTCAAACAAAATACATAAACTGTTGAGAAACATTATAGTACTAATGCAAGGAGGATTTGAGGAACCATAATTTTGAAAGGAAGAGGGCACACAGAAGTCAGTTTTTCACTAACATCTGCTTTTTACCAGGGGTAATTCACCACTTTTTGTTATAGAAGAATAAAATTACTCTGAAGGGAGGCAGATTCTCTGTGCTGAGGAGAAAAATGTTAGTTAGGGGCTGCCAAAGTAGCTAGCACTGGAGGAGAAAAACCCTACAGAGGAGGGAACTGCAGAAATGAAACATTATTTGGTAATAAAAAGGAATAGAGCATTCACATGATACACACCATGCATGCTGTAACTCATCTAGTACCTGCTAAGATAATATTTAATAAAATTTCAACAAGAAACTGGAAAAAGAAAAATAAAACAAAAGATACTGGAATAATCCTAAAGTAATAAATAAAGGAGAAACGATAAAGGACAAAATAACAAGAGAAGGAAGGGAAAATAAGAAAGAAAAGATTTTTAAATCACTGTTAGTACTTACATGAAATGTAAATTGAATAAATATCAATAATACAGTTAAATGCTAAAGACTGTCAGACAGAATAAAAAAGCAAAATCCAAATATATGCTGTTGATAAGAAACATATGTTAAATATAAGGGCAAATAAAGATTTAAGAAGAATATTAAGCATAAAAACCCTAACAGAAAAAAGCTAGGACAGCTATCTTAATTGTAGAAAAATGTGTACTTTAAGGCAAAATTATTACAAGATACAATGATAAGCATTTGATTTTGAGAAAGGTAATTCAATGGAAAGAGTAATTCTAAATTTACATATATCTACCACAGTCATAGAATTCATAGAATAGAAATTTATAACAACAAAAATAGAATTAGACAAATTGACAATCCTATTTAGACAGTTAAATTCACTTGTCTCAGTAATTGAGAATGAAGAGCAGAAAATAAGATAGTAAGATTAAAGATGACTTAAAAAACACAAATAATCAATTTGAACTAATTATCATATATCAAACACTATATCCAACAATGACAGATTACTTATTCTTTTTAAGTATGCAAAACACATTTATCTGGTTTGCTATAGTAAGCGAATGCATATCAAACTGATAAATGAAGATAATGGGATTAAAATATGTTAATAATCAAAGAAAATAATAAAAGAGAAATTATAGAAAAATATAAAATAAATATAAAACAAAAAGATATAAAAGGATCTGGTAATTTCATAAAATTATATAGTAATTATATAAAATGTAAATTGGATAAATGATTCAATGTTCACAAGTAGGAGTATTTATTGCTTTTAATATGTCAGTTCTATCTCAACTGTGCCAAAGAATCTATACACCCCCCCTCACAGAAATTATATGTGCAGACCAAGAAATTGTTCTATTATTTATACAGAAAAGCAAAGGGCCAAGCATAGCTAATACGATATTGAAGAGCCATCAGTAAAGGAAGACTCTGCTACCTGATTTAAAGAACTACTATAAAGTATAGTTACAGCAGTTAAGATATATTGTACTGATGCAAGAATAGACAAAAAGACAAAGAAATCAACATATACAATGTGAAACAGATATATTCACATACTGCCATCTGCAAAACAGCTGTGAAGGACTTTTCTATAAATGGTGTTGGTTCCTTGAGATTTCTGTATGGGAAAAACACTTAATCCATATATGATATTATGAACAAAAATCAATCACAGATGGACTATAGACTTCTATGCAGAAAGCAAAACAATGAAGTTTCTAGAAAAAAAATGGCAAATATCTCCATAATCTTGAACTGGGCAAAATATAGTAAATATTACACTAGAGTATTAATAATTTGAACTTTGTTAAAAGTAAAATTAAAATTTCTCCTCTTAAAAACACCATTAAGTGATAGACAAGTCATGCTATGGAAAAATATATTTGTGCTACACATGTTGAAAAAGATACTCAGAACACACACAGAACTTGAACAAACCAACAAAAAGACAGAAAACCAAGTTTAAAAAATCATCAAAAGATTTGAATGTGTATTTCACAAAAGAATGCTAAAATAATTAGGCTTCAGAAAGATGCAAATCAAAATTACAGTGAATTAGAATATATAACTGCCAGACTGGCTAAAATGGAAAAGATGGAAAACAGTAAATGCTGACAAAGACACAGAGCAACTGTTTTGTTGACGGAATGTAAATTAGTACAACTTTAGAAAACTTTATGCTTTTTTATTAATGTCAAATGTGTGTCTACAGGACGATTTAACAATTTCTTTTTTAGACATAAGCCTTCCCTGGTGGCTCAGAGGGTAGAGTATCTGCCCAAAATGCGGGAAACCCAGGTTCAATCCCTGGGTTGAGAAGATTGCCTGGAGAAGGAAATGGCAACCCACTCCGATACTCTTGCCTGGAAAACCCCATGGATGGAGAAGCCTGGTAGGCTACAGTTCATGGGGTCACAAAGAGTTGGACACGACTTCATTTTCATTTTTTAGATACATACCCAAGAGAAATAGGCACACAACTCCCAAAATATATGCACAAGAATGTTAATAGTAGCAAAGGTTATAATAACGAAAACTGACCGTCACTTTAACAATGAAGAACTTTTCACCAACAGGACTAAAAAAGTGGTTATACGTTTTCAAGTATATTCATACAATTGAATACAATGAAATGCAAAACAGCAAATTATAGTTACATGCAACAACAGGGGTGAATTTTGCACTCAATGCTTGAGAGAAAGAAGCTAGATACAAAATAGTATGTTTTATATGATACCATTTGTACAAGGCTGAAAAACAAGCAAATATAACCCATGACGATAGAGATCAGTATAGTGGTTGTCTTCTTGAGGTGGGTGGTTATGACTGAATAGAGACACAATAGAACCTTCTGAGGAGCTGGAAATTTTTTATGTCTTGAACTGAGTGACTGTCACACAAGTGTATCTGAACATAAGTATTCACTGAGCCTTTCCCCTGAAGCACTCTCTCTCTCTTTCTCTCTCTCTCTTTCTCTTTGTATTTACTGTCTCTTAATTGCTCACTATGACCACTTTACCACATGCTGCAACCAGCTTTACCCCTTTACTACATGCTGCAACCAGCTTTACCCCTCACCACTCTACTAGTTACGTCCATCAATCACAACCCTTTGCCAAATACAATGAATTATTTATTTTTGTGCTTTTCCATTTTTAAGTTTATCTTTAATTGGAGGATAATGCTTTACAATGTTGTGTTGGTTTCTGATGTACAATAACGTGAATCAGTCATAAGTATACATGCATCCCTTCCCTCATGAATCTCCTTCCCAGTCTGCTCCCCATCCTACGTCTCTACGTCATCACAGAGCACTGGACTGAGCTCCTTGTGTTATGCAGCAACTTCCCACTTAGCTATCTATTTCACACATGGCAATGTATGTGTTTCAATGCTATTCCGTCAATTCATCACATCCTCTCCTTCCTTCACTGTGTCCACAACTCCATTCTCTACGTCTGTGTCTCTAATCCTGTCCTGAATGGATATTTTTATTTTTATTTTTTTTTATTTTTTTTTAATTTTTTTTAAATTTTAAAATCTTAAATTCTTACACTGAATGGATATTTTTAAATTCCAGCATTCCTTTACATCTTTGCTGCTGCATTTCATATCATTTATTGTCCTTCTGTCCCTTACTATTTCTCATTCACCAAACTACCAGTCTCTGCTGTCTCCGTGCCCTTCCATGTTCTTTCAAAGAGCTGACTATGGTTTCCAGTAGCACAGAGGTTGCCTTGGTACACATGATTTCAAAATGCCTGCTCTGGGCAAATGGTTTAGAAGAAGGCATTTGCTCTGAACAAATGAATTAGCAAGAGGACCTCTGTTGGATTCAGCCAGTTGTGCTGCAGGGAAAATGGCCTTTCCAATGAATAGACAGCCACCTTTCAGCCTAATTTCCCCCCTTCCTTGGCGAGGAGCCCTTATGTAGAACTTCACCTGGATAACTCTTCCTTGTGATAGCTTGCCTTGAATAAGTTTGTTAAAATCCCCCTCATTGGGTGTCTCAGTTCAGGTGTGGACTTCTCTATGATACATTCCCAGCCTTAAGCAGCCTGCCACAGGCATCCACTGGCTCATTGCATCCTGCCATCCTCCAGTAGAGCAGTGAACACATTATCGTTATCTGCATGTCCGATTCCAACCAGAACAGTCATATCTAAGGGCAGAAAATGTATCTTTCCAAATTTGTAAATTTAGTAACATAATGGGCTTCCCAAGGAGCGCTAGTGGAAAAGAACCTGCCTCCCAATGCAGGAAATGTCAGACGCAGGTTCGATCCCTGGGTCAGGAAGATTCCTAGGAGGAGGGCACAGCAATCCACCCCAGTATTATTGCCTGGAGAATCCCACTGGAGAGAGGAAAGTGACAGGCTACAGTCCACAGGGTCACAAAAGTTTGGACACGACTGCAGAGACTTAGCAAAAATGCATGCACACACAATGTGGCCTATACAAAAAAAGAAAAAACAGTAAAAAATATGTGCTGAATAAATGATTGAATAAACCCAGTAGCAAATGAAGTCAAAATAATAATATCAACAAGAAATACATGGTAATTGAAATGACACATTCAGAGCCACATTTGGAAAACTGAAAAGTTCAGAGGTTTTGAAAGTTAATGGATTTACACAGAATGTGTGCTATGTTGTGTCTGACTCTTTCTTCCTCATGGACAGTAGCCTGCCATGCTCCTCTGTCCACAGGATTCTCCAGGCAAGAATATTGGAGTGGGTTGCTATGCCCTCCTCCAAGGGAGCTTCCTGAGCCAGGGATCATACCCGCATCTCTTAATCTCTTGCATTGGCAGGAGAGTCTTTACCACTAGCGCCACCTAGAAAGCCCTTACATAGAATAAAAAAGTTAATTTTAGTCCTTTTAAACATAAGGCCTCTATAAATCATTTATATTTATTCAGTGTATATTTATATAGTCTTCTCCTAAATAGCTATATTTTATAAACTAAATAATGTTGAGTTCTACTTACCTGTACTTGTCTTAGGATGAGTCCCTTGGACTACAAGGGAATCAAATTAGTTAGTTAGTCTTAAAGGAAATCAACCCTGAATATTCATTGGAAGGACCAATGCTGAGGGTGAAGTTCCAATACTTGGGCCACCTGATGCAAAAAACCAACTCATTGGAAAAGACCCTGATGCTGGGAAAGATTGAGGGAGGAGGAAAAAGGGGTAACAGAGGGTGAGATGGTTGGTAGGCATAACTGACTCAATGGACATAAGTTTGAGCAAACTCCGGGAGATAGTGAAGGGCAGGGAAGCCTGCCATGCTGCAGTCCATGGGATCACAGAGTTAGACATGACTTAGTGACTGAACAACAAAACTGACAATTTAAAGAACTTGTTGGGTATATAAAAGTAAGGCAGTATAATTATCTCTCTTCAGATACTGCAGCAACAAAATGCCATATAAAATTTACTAACCCACCCCCAAGCATTTCTATCTAAAGTTTCAACACTACACACAGTGACATAGAAATATACAATGCCATATAAAGTGAGATTTTGAAGATACTTTGCAATATTTCAAGAATTTACATTTTGAATTTCATTTCTACAGTGATTCTTATAAATAAATTCATCTTTAGAATTTTGAAAGCATCAAATAATTAGTGAAATAATTTTGTATGAGCTCCTGTGTTATCTAAGACAGTGTGCCAGACACTGTGGGTGACATATAAGAATAAATAAGTTATTAAAGCATTTTCCATTTTCAGTGTGGGAAAGACAAACAGCTAGACCAATGATTTGAGATGCAGACATTACTTAGTTTGCCCTCTGTGACATCCCCTACCAGCAGTGGAAGTCTGGCAGACTGTACCACCACCAGGTTTTAAGAAGTATAAAAATATAACTTTTTAAAAGAAGATGACCATTTAACTATCATTTTGTAGGGAAAAACCTAGTCATTGGTTGCTTTTATTGGATACTTGAATTCTTGGTCAAAAGGGTTCTGAAGAATGACTTATTAGTAATAGAGTTTTTCCATTAATGACATTCTCGTATCTAGCTCTTTTCCCCCAGTATATATCAGAGAAACTTCCTTTCTGAATCATTACTGCCGTTCACACTCCTAAGTTCATATATCATGTGATATCTCGGGGGGAGTTCAGCTCTCAGTATCGCTGCTGCGGCTCTTCACGTATATTGGCTCTTCCATTTGTACTTATGCTGGGACATGTGCGTGACATCTTTTCAGTGCGAAATGATTATTTCGCTCTCACTGGCTCTTATTCTACTTCTACTTTTACCTCTCATGTTCAAAATTCTTAGCCTTCTTGAGCAGATGAACTACAACAATTTCTCCTCCTCTAAAAGTTCTACATTTTGAGGTGCTCTCAGCCGCAGAATTGCAATGGGACACAGATGTGAAAGTTGAGGATGTAGAGGGGTTTGAGACTTCTCCTCGCCCGTCCTGCTGTCTCAGGAAAACAACCCACGTGTCTGCTCACAAAATTCAATCTTTCTTCTCTCACTAGAAGTGCAGCTTACTAAAAATATATGCTTTCTTTTTAACTCCGGATGAAGGGAAAGAGAAAGAAAGAAGAAGAAAGTAGGAGCTGAAAGACCCATTTTTGTCAACTTATATAAAGAAAATTAAGTTTTAGGAAGAGATTTTCCTTGGGAAAGAAACAAGAAGATGTTTATTAGGCTGCCTTGTGTTGTCTGCCATTTAAACAATAATGTCATTATGATTGTATTTAAGTAGCTGACCTGTATTTTATATGGGAAAATAAATTAAGAGTCATAATTAGGTTGCTTTCAAGTTTCCCTGAAATAGTGAGCATGTTAATAATTTGAAGTTTAGGAATGAAGTGAGATTCCCAGTTGAAATAATGACATTTTGCTTAAATTGTTTTTTTTTTTTTTTTTAACTTCTATCCTGTTTTGGTCTTGTCTTGTTTTTAGCATATCATTTAAGGTTTTAGCTGAAGAATAGACATATCACTATTTGCAAGTGATAATAAGGACCTAACACATACTACTGAAAAACTGAGGGATAGATGCAAAGATAGTGTAAAAACAGAACAATGGTTTCAAGGAATTAATTGCATGAATAAAGAAAGAATGGTTGTCATCTTGTCTGAGAATTGGAAACAGGGAAGAAGAATAGTTTTGAAGGAAAGACATGTAGAGCTTGAAAGCTCTCCAGGTCTCCTATAAGAAACATTTCATAATGTTACCAAAACACCAGTCAGAGAATTAGGAAGTGAGACACATCTAGAGATAGAGTTTTAGTAGTCCTTGGCACAAAAGCGAAAGTTGAAATAGTGGCAACTGTTTGAATTTGCCAAACTAAAATGTGTAAGGGGAGAGAATATAGTGGAGGCAAAAATGAGAGGGAAAATTAAAGAAAAAGATCAGAGTTAGAAAGACAGTACAGATATTTCAGATTTGTAGAAGGCAAGTGAGAGGAGTAATTGTTCTAATGAGATGGATGAAACCGGAGCCGATTATACAGAGTGAAGTAAGCCAGAAAGAAAAACACCAATACAGTATACTGACACATATATACAGAATTTTAAAAGATGGTAATGATGACCCTGTATGCGAGACAGCAAAAGAGACACAGATGTATAGAACGGACTTTCGGACTCTGAGGGAGAGGGAGAGGGTGGGATGATTTGGGAGAATGGCATTAAAACATGTATACTATCATATAAGAAACACAGTGCCAGTCTATGTTCGATACAGGATACAGGATGCTTGGGGCTGGTGCATGGGGATGATCCAGAGAGATAATATGGGGTGGGAGGTGGGAGGGGGATTCAGGATTGGGAGCTTGTATACACCCGTGGTGGATTCATGTCAATGTATGGAAAAACCAATACAGTATTGTAAAGTAAAATAAAGTAAAAATTAAAAAAATAATAATAAAGTGGATTAAAAAAAAAGAAAGGAAAAGTTTCAACCTTGTTAATTTATGCTGATAGAAATTCAGAAAATTAGACAATAGGGGATAGATTGAAGAGGAATCATGGTATACGAAGTGTTAGCATAAGGAAAAGCTGAAATTCTTGAAGACTAATGAGAAAAATTTGGGTAGAATAAACATATATGACCGACAAAGGACATAATTGTTGAAGAACTATAGAGAATATCCTGGTATCATTAACACAAATATAAAGACTTGTCTTAAAAAGAAGCGTATTAATAGCCAGGACATGGAAACAACCTAGATGTCCATCAGCAGATGAATGGATAAGAAAGCTGTGGTACATATACACAATGGAGTATTACTCAGCCGTTAAAAAGAATTCATTTAAATCAGTTCTGATGAGATGGATGAAACTGGAGCCGATTATACAGAGTGAAGTAAGCCAGAAAGAAAAAACACCAATACAGTGTACTAACACATATATATGGAATTTAGAAAGATGGCAATGACGACCCTGTATGCAAGACAGGAAAAAAGACACAGATGTGTATAACGGACTTTTGGACTCAGAGGGAGAGGGAGAGGGTGGGATGATTTGGGAGAATGGCATTCTAACATGTATACTATCATGTAAGAATTGAATAGCCAGTCTATGTCTGACGCAGGATACAGCATGCTTGGGGCTGGTGCATGGGGATGACCCAGAGAGATGTTATGGGGAGGGAGGTGGGAGGGGGGTTCATGTTTGGGAACACATGTAAGAATTAAAGATTTTAAAATTTTAAAAATAAAAAACTAAAAAAATTAAAAATAAATAAAAATAAATAAAAGTCAAAAAAAAAAGAAGTGTGTTTTGTTGTTGTTTGTTTTGTTTTTACTTTGATATTGGAAGAAAAAGAGCAAAACTAATGGTGGCTATATACAAGGAGAATTTACATAATAGGGGAAGACTTGAGATTAATTCTCATCCAGATTTTCAGTTCATTAGGAGTTGAAGGTAACTGTTCAAAGATATGTGATATATAGTACGTAGTCCTTCAGTATCTCTCAATAGGGGATTGGTTCCATGACACCCTGAAGATACTGAAATTCAAAGATACTCAAGTCTCTGATGTGCTGACACAATGTGTAATATTTACATATAACCTACACAATCCTCTCACATACTTTGAATCATTTCTAGAGTACTTGTAATAAATACTTTGTGCTTGCTGTTGTGCTCGGTCATGTCTGACTCTCTGCGACCCTATGGTCTATAGCCTGTCAGGCTCCTCTTTCCATGAAATTCCAGGCAAGAATACTGGCGTGGGTTGTCAGTTCCCACCCCAGAGGATCTTCTGTCTCTTGCATTGCAAGGAAGCTTCTGTACCACTGTGCCACCTGGGAAACCCCGCTGCTTCTGTACCACTGTGCCACCTGCTGCTGCTGCTGCTAAGTTGTTTCAGTCTTGTCCAACTCTGTGTGACCCCATAGACAGCAGCCCACCAGGCTACCCGGTCCCTGGGATTCTCCAGGCAAGAACACTGGAGTGAGTTGCCATTTCCTTCTCCAATGCATGAAAGTGAAAATTGAAAGTGAAGTCGCTCAGTCATCTCCGACTCTTAGCGACCCCATGGACTGCAGCCCAGCAGGCTCCTCCATCCATGGGATTTTCCAGGCAAGAGTGCTGGAGTGGGGTGCCATTGCCTTCTCTGCCTGTAATATCTAACACAATGTAAATGCTATGTAAATATTGCATTCACAGTAAAATAAGTTTTGTTTTTGGGAACTTTCTGAAAAGTTTTTGTTCTTTTTATTTTTCTGAATATTTTTGATCCAAGGCTGGTTGAATCCATGGATGAGAAGCCCATGTATACAGGGCCCCGATTGTATATGTTGAGGCAAGATGACTGGAACTGCTGATGTGCAAAATGTGAGTAAAAGTATATACAGTAGCTTTTAGAATCCAGCTAAGATTGGTTAGCATGAATTTAGACTGTAACCATTTTAAATGCTTTGTGGTTATTTTTTTCCCCAGAAATACTTACAATTGCAAAGTCACAATTTTTTTCTTTAATTTGCATTTGAGTCCACTTAACATGAGCTGAAAACTTCAAAATCCAGCAGAAAAACAAATGGAGTATGGAATCATGTGAGGCAAGGATAAGGAATGCTAACCTGTGTTAATGAATAGAGTCAATAGCTTCAAAATCATAATAAAGCACGTTCGAAGGAATTGAATATTTAAGAAAAGTAAGTTTCAAATTAATATGCAATTTTTCAAATATTTGTGGGTAATGGAAATTACAAAAATGTATGTTTATAACACATTTCTGACAAAATTTTGTTTTTAGTAAAACCTGAGTGCTAAAAAGCTAACTTAGGAATGCATTGGAAATTCCTTGAAAAACAAGATAAAATGTAAAGGTGCTGGGAGAATCCTTATACAGCTTCCAACATTGTCCAATAAGTAAAAGAAAATGGAAAGAATGCCATTAATGTAAATGAGATTTACATTAATCCTGCCAAAAATCAAAGTACTCTGAACTCTCCCCAAAGTTGCCCTCAGAAGTGCTTGAAAGAAAACCAGGAGAGATAGCATACAAAGTAAGAGCAGATGCTAAAGCCAGACTGGAACAACAAACAACAAAAAAGAAACCACCTTCGGATGACACGTTACTACTTGAGGGAGCAGAACTTGCAACTTCAACAAGAGGGACACTAAGCCATTTAGACAGTACAAGAAAAACAGGAAGCAGGCGCAATAGCAGAAGTTCTCAATCTTTCAAATGAAAGCCTCCCAACCCCTGTTTCTATCTGATCAAGTAAACAGGAAGTGGCTTCTCTATGAGAGAGATCAAATACAATATTTTCTAGTTTTCATCCAGGATAAGAATTTTTATTGGTATATGCAATGGAGGAAGATGGGGTGGAAAAGTGAGGGTATTTGCAAGGAAATAATTATTTTAAAAAGTTCATTACTTTTTAAAGAATGAGTTAAACTCATTCATTGAGTTAAAGAAAAGGAAAAAAAAGAATGAAGCACATTGAGAAATGGAGAGAGCATAATGGAATCAATGAATTCTGCATAGACATAAAAGATTTTCATGAAAGAAAAATTTGCAAAATAGGAGGGAAAGAAGTTATGATTAAGAAGCAGAGTTTTAACATGAACTGTTGACTTCATTTTTTAAAAATTAAATGCTAACTTTTTTTCTTAATAATCTGTAAAAGCAAGAACAACTTTTTGTTATATATTTGTTGGCTTTCCCACAAGCTGGCTTTAAATGGCCTTACATGGCACAGTGAATGGGTGAAAGTTACTGATATGCTATGCAGACATGTTCCCATATCACCAGAGAAATGGCTCACCAGTTGTGAAACAGCAAGAGGCTGATGAATGCCATTGCTGTTATTTAATGAATATATAAGCAAAGGTGGTATAAGGGACGTGACTGAGTGACTGAACTGAACTGAGCTGAATATAAGGCAGAATCAAAGGCCGTTATTTTTAGGAGTCATGGGGACAGGAGGAACTATTTGTACAGTAATCTAACACTGAGAGTTTTTTGACATTCCACATTTCATCATGACACAGAATCAAATTTTGATTATTTGAGTTAAACTTTATGTCTTTATAGGGAACTCTCCTCTAGCACTTAGGACTCATGTATGCCATGTGGTTATTTATGCTAATTTTTCATCTGATATTATTCCATCTTTCTTTTTTTTATTATTATTCTTTTTTTTTTACTTTACAATATTGTATTGGTTTTATCACACATTAACATGAATCCGCCACGGTGTACACGTGTTCCCAATCCGGAACCCCCCTCCCACCTCCCCCCAACACCATCCCTCCGGGTCATCCCAGTACACCAGCCCCAAGCATCCTGCACCCTGCATTGAACCTAGACTGACAATTCGTTTCTTATATGATATTATACATGTTTCAATGCCATTCTCCCAAATCATCCCACCCTCTCCCTCTCCCACAGAGTCCAAAAGACTGTTCTATACATCTGTGTCTCTTTTGCTGTCTCACATACAGGGTTATCGTTGCCTTATGACCCAGCAATCCCACTGCTGGGCATACACACGGGGGAAACCAGAACTGAAAGACACGTGTACCCCAATGTTCATCGCAGCACTGTTTATAATAGCCAGGACATGGAAACAATCTAGATGTCCATCAGCAGATGAATGGATAAGAAAGCTGTGGTACATATACAGATGGGCGCCGCGAGGCGTCCAGTGCGGTAACACAACTGATCCCGGAGAAGCCGGCGGGAGACCCTGGGAGAATTCTCTTTTCTTTGTGAGGGGCAGGGCGTCCTGGAATGGGTTCGACCTGGGAGAGGGGCCGGTGCCTTGGAAAGCATCGCGGTTCTGGCGGCGTCCGTCCAGCGAGCTCTCCATGGCCCTTGAAAATCAGGGGGAGAGGGTGTAAATCTCGCGCCAGGCGGTACCCATATCCGCAGCAGGTCTCCAAGGTGAACAGCCTCTGGCATGTTGGAACGTGGAGAAGGGTTCCATGTGAACAGCAGTTGAACATGTATCAGTCGGTCCTGAGAGATGGGCGAGCGCCATTCCGAAGGGTCGGGCCATGACCTCCGTTGCCCTCAGCCGATGGAAAGGGAGTCGGGTTCAGATCCCCGAATCCAGAGTGGCGGAGATGGGCGCCGCGAGGCATCCAGTGCGGTAACATATACACAATGGAATATTATTCCATCTTTCTTACAGAAAGTTGATAGAACCAAACAGGTGGCCAGAAAACTGGAAGGGAAGTTGCAAAATTTAGGACTTTATAATGAAAGATTTTGAACCAAGATTTATTAGAGTTTTCAATAACTGACAGAGAGCAGCAATAAGGAGTGAGAGAGGGTGCTCCATTTGAGATTATGGGCCTCAAAGGAGGTTTTATATGACAAATCTAGAGCCTTGAAGAAGCCCTAGGGACTGGTGCATCTTCTGGAAATTAACTACTGAGTTGTAGTGAACAAGTTGCTCTCATTGAAAAAGGAGGTCAGGGGAGCAGTAACTTAAAAAACATCTTGCTTCAGTTAAATCATGGAGGTGGCAAAGATGAAGCTGAAAATAGGGAAAAGTTAATTGAGAACAGCAGATGTTTGTAGGAAGCTGAGGAGGTTGACATTCAGACTAGATTTCAAGAAAAAAACGCAAAGAGAAGCCTTGTATTTCCAGCAGTGACCATGTAAAATTAGGATGGGAAGTATGGTAGGAGATCCCAATAGTTGCTGAAAGAAAAGTGGGTGATTGCTTCTAATGCAAGGCCGTATGCTCTAGCAGTTTACAGGGCAGTGGCTCCCCAAATCACTCTAGACATCACTTTTCTAAAGGCCTCTAAAAGGCACCTGGCATCTAAATATTCTCTTATTTATCAACACTGAAGAATTAGTTGTCTTCTGTTCCCGTGGGATTTGGTGGTTTTCTATATATATTTTAATATATTTTCATATTTTATATATTTTTATTTTAATATTTTATATAACAAATATATAATATGTATAGTTTATACAAACATACAAAATATATATCCTATATATATTTTTATATATTGATGAAGTTGTACTTTTTTCTTTGACTGGAAGTGTTACATCTTAGATTATAAAGGACAGAGTGCTTAATAAGTTACTTAGTCTTAGATCCAGACAATAGTAAACTAGTAATTATAGGCATAATAATAATAGTACACCAGTGACTTCTCTACTAGTTGCTAGCATATACTTTTATTATGAATTATTTTATGTTAGACATTGTTTTGTTCCTTTATCAATCAATCAATCAGAAAATCAGTCTTCTAAGTAATTGGGTTCTTCATCCAAGAAATTTGGAACGATGACTGAGGCTAAGAGGTAGCAAGTCAGTTTGGGCTGGTCTCCTAGTGAGGGGAGGTCTTCATTAGGGCTACAAACAGTTACTTGTCAGAGGTCTTGAGTGATTGTTCTAAAGCCGAGATGAAATGAATCATTTTATTGGAGATTTAGGAGTACTGTCAATTCTTTTGATGACTGGGAACCAATTTAGCAAGGTAAATAGAAATGTAGATCATGTGTAGGTAAGTGGATAAGGCCACAAACAGTGATTGTAACAGCACTGAATCTCAAGGGCCTCCTACAATTACCTTAATCTAGGCATCATAAAATCAGATTCAAGCATTTACTGAAAATCTACCATGTGCTAGCCACAGTGCAAGGTGTCACCTCATCTCATCCTGGTAACAACTACCCTGTGAAGGATATATGATTTGCCACATTTCACAACTGTGATTCAGGCCCTATGACTCCAAGTTTAGTATTTTTTCTACTATATATGGCTATCATTCAAGATCATAGGTTTTTTTTTTTTTTCACAGTAGAAAACAAATAGATTCTTAGAGCTTAATAACGTATTTATTAGCACTATTTCTTTTCTTTCTTTCTCTCCCTCGTTCATTTCCTCCCTTCCTTTCTTCTTTATTCCAAAATGATAGACCAGTACAAACAAATAGGTAAGCAGATTTAGACAAAGAGAGATTTATGGTACAAAATATTATCAGAGTCATGTGTAAGATACATCAATTTGCTATTATTACAAGGGGAAGGGTTTTGAGCTCATGAGAAATCAAAGGAGGGAATGTGTGTAAGTGTGTGTGATACTGGGGTGGGTTGCCATTCCCTGTCCTACTCCATAGCATCTTTCCCACCCAGGGATAAATCTCTTGTGTCTCCTGTACTGGCAGGTGGATTCTTTATCATTGCACTACTCGGGAAGCCCCAAGGGAGAGAGAGACAGTTTAATATGTGCCTTATAGTGTTTACATACTATACCATCATTTCCATTTCTTTTTTGAGTTACTAACCAGAGCATGATAAAACATTAATATATCTCTAGTACTTTCCACTGTTCCTAATACTCACTGGAACCTCAGCAAACTTTTGTTGAGTAAATGAAAGAATAAGTGATTGGCTCAGAGTAACCATGAAATCGATTAATCATCTCATGAAAATACAAAAGGAATTGTAGGAATTAGCTCATGATTTTTTTTTTTTTTGTAATGGTTCACTCCCACCACTACACTAAAGTGGATATAGCCCACAAAAATGTGGTTCATAAATCAGCACTGCTCTGTACCATTCTCTTTCTTAAATGCACCAGTCTCCCTCCGATTTTTCATTTACCCAATTAAGAGATCCTTTATAAGAATTTTAGTCCTCAAGTGTATACATAAGATTGAACAAAAAGAAATTACCAATATTAAACCATATTTATTAAAAATAATTATTTTGCATACTGAATAACATATTTTATAATTTTTACCTCTCCAGTAAGCTGCCACCACTGGCCCTTCAAATATGACTGTATTTGAATGCATGCCCAGGTCCTTAATCTTGGACGGCTTCATTTTCCCAAACACTTAGATTCTCTAGCATTCACAAATGTTGTGCAACAAACACTTTCTGGATGGATCCATGAACAATCATATCAATTTTTATCAACTGTTGTTTTTCCTTTTTAAAGCTTAATAATGCCAGCAGCAAGAAGAATTTGTTATTCTCAGTTTTCTTCCTTCCAAATTAGGTAGAATATTCTGATCCAATATTAAATCTGCCACTTATTTAGAAATATATTGAATTTAACACTTAGACAATAATTCATTTCTTAGAAAGACAATATTCAACTATATATAGTCTTTGCAAGTTTTCGCAAAAGTTTAAAATTGCCTTAATTCAATCAACATTATATTCAACACTGAAACACAATAGGTACTTATTTTTAAACTTAAGTTAGGAAGATCGACAATGTAGCTTCTTTTAGAGCTTATAAGGATCTTCCAAGACAAAATAGCATTTACTCAGGGAGATGAAAAGAAAATTCCCTTACAGCATTTTTGCCAAAGAAAGCAAGAACATGTGAAGCTAAAATATCTCGCCTTTTTTGGCTACTGTTCTATTTTGCTTTTCCCATTTGTTTCCCAAATATTGATATGGAAATGATAAAATAAAGAATAAGCTGTTTCCTAATTTTGTACAGCCAAACCTTTCTTTAAATTTCACAAATTAAAAAAGTATGTGTGTTCACTATTGTACAAGTTGTTCTGTGAAATAACTCTAAAAATCATAGTTTATATGCTACATTAGTGTGCGGTTGTGTGGTTTTTAAAGAAAGACTTCAGCAGCTCATAATGTGGTAGTTATTAAGGAAGCAGAATTTTTCCATGGATAGTGAAGGAGCTTGTTTATAAAATCTGCACTACAGAAATTGCTCAGTGACTGAAGTAGAGGAGCATGGCTCTTCTTAGGAGTTGTTTTGTTTTCTTTGTTAACAATCAACAGAGATTATGATTAACTCATGAGAGTTTTTGGACTGGGGTGTGGATATGACTCCAAGATAAGACCAATGACAATTTCATTATTGCTAATTAGAATTCTCTAGTGAGGTTTAAACCTGTAACGATTTTCATTGAGTATAATTTAGAATAATATAGATGTAGATTTTACAACTCAAATATTCAATGTCTCTTTTCGATAGTCTCCTAAAACATCACCAACTTATATTAATATATTTAAGGATACAGTTTCTCTGATGTTGATAATCTATTGGTAATGATGGTAATAGAGCTTCCATTAGTACCTTCTAAAATGCTTATATTAAAACTGTTAAAAGCTCTCAGTATAAAGATGATTTCTAGAAATGTAACAGTGATTTTCATTAATTTTCACAGTAAATGACTAACCACAAATTGTTTAAAAATTCCTTGCTTTCATTTAAGCTTTCTAGTCTCTAACCTCTAATTTTTGGGTAAAAAAAAAAAAAAATGCAGTAATACATGAGCCAAGGTATGTTCTGGCTTGGGTTGCAAAATTCTATGAAGAAGAATCCAAAGCAAACCAGAAAACTTTCACTTCATTACAACTGCATTAGGGTAAGAAGTCTAGTCTCCTCTCCTAGTTGTTTTACGAGGTGATAATGAGGGGAAAATTCTCTGGCCTAGACAATAACACATATTTTAAAGTGGGTTACAACAGATCATTTCAACCTACCCAACTCAATGATAAAAGGGGTTTGAATGACATCTTCTGGTTGAGAATTTAAGTAGATCTTTTTTTAGATAAAAAGAAAGAAGCGCTGAAACATATCAGTGGATCAGCAAACTAAAAGGTATACTTAAAAAAAAAAATAAAGACAAGCTTTTCCTTTTACCCACAATCATGGCTGTCTTGTAGGTTTCTGGTATATCACGCTGGCTTTCTTAACAATTGGAGATGAGTAGGTCTGAATTCAGTACTGGTATTCCAACTCCTTCAAACTATGTACAATATTGTCCATAGTACTGTATAATATTCAGATATACTATAAATCCCAGAGAAAAAAAGATACTGTTGTTGTAAAAAAAGGTTATTGAGCATGAAATATGAAGAATATAAAATGAGCTACTTAAATTGTAAAATATGAATTATATTTTTGCTTTAAAATAATGTCCATGTCACTCCATTAATGTTTTTATTGTAGAAATTAACAAAGAACAAACCATTAGTACCGTGTCTTAGAGACACTGATCACTACCACAGTAAATTTTCTATATTCTTCTGCCATTCTTTCTCTCTTCTCCTAACACGCACTAGACATTTTCTTTTTTAAAAAAATAGAAGCTTTGATTGGGTATATCATGATGATATTAACAGTGATAATGATAGTAACTGAGAAACCTTTGATTGGGTATAACAATCTAATAATAATAGTAATGACAAAAATGGTAATGTTTTCATGTTTAGTTTTAAAACTTAATAGCACTTTCATATTTATTAATCCATAAATCCTCACAGCAATTGCGTAAGAAAACCAAAGCTCATAGGTTAATTAACACATTCACTGACACACATCTATTAAGTAAAGGAATTGTGAAAGGATTCCCCCAACAAAGAATACAACTGAAAATATATTACGAAGTGTTATAAAAAGCTAACACTTTGATCTGACTACGTGCTGAAAGGAAGATCATTTCTTACATTGTATAGTGAATAGTAGGTGCTCTGCAATAGTTAAGGAATGAATAAATTAAGTAAATAAAGAATCAAACCATCCAATAATTACAGCTCTACATTTGTCGAGTTTCTAGGGATTTGATTTCTTTATACATACAAAAGTACAAGGAGATCTGGAAAAGAGAACATTATGTAGAATCTAAAGAACAAAAAGGGGACTTCCTTGGTGGCTCAGGCCATAAAGAATTCACCTGCAATGCAGGAGACTGTTCGATTCCTGGGTTCGGCAGATGCCCTGGGGAAGGGAATGGTTACCCACTCTAGCATTCTTGACTGGAGAATCCCACGGACAGAGGAGTCTGGTGGACTGCAGTCCACAGAGTCACAAAGAGTTGGACACAACTGAGCAACTAAGCACACACAAAAAATGGAATATCTTCACAAAAGTATTTAAATATTTATTCAAATAGGCATAAAAAAGGAGTTTGGAAATTTTTTTAAAAAATTAAGTACACCAGTATTTTTATTTTAACTCACACTGCTTAAATTGAAAAGATACCCCCCTTTTAGAAAATGCTAAATATACTTTTTACCATAAAGAATGCCTAAATCCATAAAATAAGACACAGATTGTTGCTGTTCAGTCACCCAGTCGTGTCTGACTCTTTGCGACCCCGTGGACTACAGCGACCAAGTAAAACAACTTAATTATATTGGCTTATTTTTAAAATACTACTTTACATTCATAATATTTAGAATGTTCATTTAGGAAGAAGAGTAGAAAATTTAATGTCCATGTCTTTAATTCCATTGGTTGGTACTTTGAGATAATAATATTTTGTTTTATGAATTAAATATGATCACATACAAATGTTATGCTTAAAATAAGGAAATATCATTTTAAATAGGAAAAGTTGGTGCCACAGTAAAGTAAACACACTGACGATGTTGACAAAAGTGGAAAGTTGGTGTTTAGCTGCCAATTTTCTCAAGGATAGGAAATTTGAGCCCAACTTTTATTCCTAGTAGTACACACATAGATTTAATGTTGAATGAGCCATGATAGAAGGACTCTATGAATAAGGAAGGATAAATGCCAATTAACTTAAACTGATTTGATGTTCTTCATTAGTGCTAAATATTCCTGAATTGCCACTGCCTACAGATGCAAGACATAAAATCTCCCAATCTAGCTTTGCATATTTAGTAGCATATGGAGTCTTGTCAGGCAGCCAAGAACTTCCTCAGTTACTTCATTCTGAAGAACAGGGGTTGCCTCTAATATAATACCTTGAACTGATTCTATTTAGGGTGTAATCTGCCTTGGGTTGCTATTAAGATATTGAATTTTATGAAACAGCTGTTTAATACCATTTGTGAATTAATGGAATCATCATGTAGAATAGAAAAGGCAGAAAAAAATTTTAAAGATTACTTTAAAGCCAATTTCTTAATTAATGGTGTTTCAGAACTTTCTAGAGTTTCCAAATTGAAATCCTCCAAGAAGATTTTCAATTACAAGGTAGACTATGGAAATTTATTACCAAAATTCAGGAATAATATTCTGAAGAAAAATCTGTTATGTTAAGATTTTTTAGTTCTTTCCTTTTATCTGAAATGAGTACAGTTGGTACAAATATTAAATTATTGAAAAAATTGTATTAATGAAATACACAGACTTATGCACAGACCAATGAAATACACAGACTAATTCATCTTGCAGGATGAATCATAGGACTACTTTGGGGTACTTCCATGGAACCAAATCTAACATCCTAAAATGCCCAGGAAAATAAGCCAGGAATGTGGGAAGAGAGTCCTGTAGAAAAGCTGTTCATTGTGTTGAAGTAATGAACTATTATCAAATGGCTAAGACTTTTTCTACACCAGAACCCATATAGATGTATTCAGATATTATTATTCTAGTTTGGATTGCAAAAAGTTCTTTAATGTCCCAGGAAAAATTCAATGATGTGTATGTGTGTGTGTGTGTATTAGTTGTCAGTTGTGTCTAACTCTTTGCAACTCCATGGACTATAGCCTGCCAGGCTCCTCTGTCCATGGAATTCTCCAGGCAAGAATACTGGAGTTGGTAGCCATTCCCTTCTCCAGGAGATCTTCCCCACACAGAGATCAAACTGAGTCTCCTGTATTGCAGGCAGATTTTCTACTGTCTGAGCCTCAGTGATACAAGCATTTTATTCACAGCTGGACACTTTGAGAGAATACGGTATGTGAAAATCTCTGAGAATTAAACCTATACAAGTGTTTCTTACACCTTGGATTTAGGCTAGACTAATACAGTCCAGGGGCTTCCCAGGTGGCACTAGTGATAAAGAACCCGCCTGCCAATGCAGGAGACATAGGAGATGCGGGTTCTATCCCTGGGTCAGGAAGATCCCCTAGAAGTGGGCATGGCATCCCGCTCTAGTATTCTTGCCTGGAGAATCCCATGGACAGAGGAGACGGGCAGGCTACACTCCACAGTGTCGCAGAGTTGGACACGACTGAAGCGACTTAGCATGCATAGCATGCAGTACAGTCTAGATAATATAGTTGGCCAGGGAAAGACAAAGTGATACAGAATTAAAGGAGTGAACAGAGCAAGATGTACCTTGATCTTGGGGTGTTTGGAAATCAATCATAGTTGATAAGAACACATTCCCACAGAAAAATTTCAAAACACTTGTTTGGATTTTGGAGACTATCAAATTGTCATCCAGATTGACCTTATGGAATACTGTCATGAATATGCATTTTGCTACCACATAGAGAAATTCACAATCATTTTCCATTTCATCTAGGCCAAACATGATCTTCTTTGGTAGAAATCAATTCTGATCTAAAGAGTATCCAATGACATGATCTTTAACATAGTCCATAAGACTATTTGGAAGAAATCAAGTGTATCACTTACTGTGGGTCAGTCTTAGGCAGTTTGTTTGAGAGGTTGGAGCTGTCTGTTGGGATCTGTTTGTGTGTGTGTGTATGTGTGTGATAAAAAATAGAACGGCAACAGATATAAAGTATACAATTTCAAAATATCAATTATTTATATTAAAGTAGTGCCTAAATAACATATATCTTAGAAGTTAGTCATCTTTTTGTTTGAAGTGATAGTCTCTTTATTTTAATTGACATTTTATACTGGTTATTCAGAAAGCAAATATTAATACCTAAAAATGGCAGTAGACTTTCTAAGAATGAACAAAAATGCCAAAATTATAATGGAAAAATAGGAGGATTTTAATAAAGATAGCATACACCCAAAATCGGAGAAGGCAATGGCACCCCACTCCAGTACTCTTGCCTGGAAAATCCCATGGACGGAGGAGCCTGGTAGGCTGCAGTCCATGAGGTCACTAAGAGTCGGACATGACTGAGAGACTTCACTTTGACTTTTCACTTTGATGTATTGGAGAAGGAAATGGCAACCCACTCCAGTGTTCTTGCCTAGAGAATCCCAGGGATGGGGGAGCCCAGTGAGCTGCCATCTATGGGGTCGCACAGAGTTGGACATGACTGAAGTGACTTAGCAGCAGCAGCAGCACACCCAAAATAAAACATGTATATTTATTCTTCAGTTTGATATTTTAAAATTATTCTACTACATTGATAAATGTAGTTTAGGATTTGTTAGGGGAAAAAAAAATCCCTCTATAATTTACTTGTGGGTAAGATATGGATCTGACTATTGTGTTTTTTTCTTATTGGTAGCTAGAATATTACATGTAAACAAAAATGTACATGAAAATGTAAATGTCACATTTTCAAAGACTTGTTTATGCCAATTTTAATTGTTCTCTTAATCCTATAGTAAATACACAAGTATTTTGGCCCTCACTCCAGTATTCTTGCCTGGAGAAATCTATGGACAGAAGAATCTGGTGGGTTACAGTCCATAGGGTCTCGAAGAGTTAGACGTGACTGAAGCAACTTAGCATGCACACATGCCTCTTTTGGCAAAAAGTTAATCCAGAGTCTACCACTCACCTCATCTACCAGGCTCTTGAACTTTGGACCATTATTTTCCTACCTTAATCGTCCCAAGGACAGACCCCAGACAACTAGAGAAACTCCTGCCCTCTGCAGCCTACTGGCATTATTCAAACCAGCCTGCTTACCCTCTTCTTTCCTATGAAACTATAATAATGGCTCTTGATAGAATTTTTATCCTCTCCTTCTTCTCCTCCCTGGCCTTGGTCCTTCCCCACACTGTCGTGCAAGGCATGGCCTGCTCCTTTCTTTTGAGAACTGTGAGGCACACACTATTATCTGCTGATCTGTTGGCCTTACCATACTGGAATAATAATAAAACTTTTACTTCAAAACAATTTCATTGGTCCGTCAGTCACTCTAACCTTTTTCCTTACACATACTCTTTTGTGTATTATTTTGTAATACTCTCAAATATTTTGTAACACAAAAGCCCTCTCACTATTTTTTGAATCCCATAGTAATATGGTTAGCTGAATAAAGATCTGAATAAGTTAATATGAGCATGCTCCAAGAAAGCTTCTTCAAATATATCCTACATAAGAAAATGTAGGAAAATGTTACATTTAACTTTTAGAAATATCCAAAATAATAGAACAAAAATGGTGAAGAAAATAAGTATAAAACTAGATGTGAAGAGATTGGAAATTTGGTCCCAAATTTACTATGTAACTTGTTATCTTAGAAACATCACTAAGCTGTCTCAGCCTCTTATCTTTCAGAGATGATGGGATCCTTTGCATTTTAAGATTCCTGCATCTATAATTCTAATGCTAAAATTCTACCACCCATAAAATTCACATGTTTTACATGGGGCAGGGTCTGGCAAAGAGAAGCTGTTAGTTTATAGACACAAATTGCTGTCTACCTCATCACACTCTCATGATTACAGCTCTTTCTGTGCACCTTTATTTTCAATGTGTGCTTTTTCAGAATCATTTTATCCTCATTAAGATGTTTCCTTCTGCTCCCTCAGACTGAAGTTAAATCATCTCCTCCCATCCTAAAATGTTCTTTATTATTAAACTTTGACATTCCAGACAAGTTCATCTTCATTACAGTAATTGATTTGATCACTATGATGTAGACTTGATTTAAATGTCATAGCTGAAAAAAGTTTTGTTTTATTCTGCCTCTGGCAAAAAATTTAGTTTAGTCAACATACAGTAATGCACACTTCATGCAAAGCAACTGAAAATACTAACTGAGGTATATATAATATTTGAACATCTTTAATTATCTAAAAAATGATCAATATTTTATGCATTATGTAATACTTAAATACCTATTTTTCAAGTGGAGCTATAAAGGAGCAGGAGAATCTTATAATAGTCAACAATTTATTCTACATAATAAATCTTGTGACAAACATAACTACAAATAATATACTATCATATATATATATATGAAAGTGAAAGTGAGGTCGCTCAGCCGTGTCCGACTCTTTGCGACCCCATGGACTTCAGCCCACCAGGCTCCGCTGTCCAAGAGGCTCCGCTGTCCATGGGATTCTCCAGGCAAGAATACTAGAGTGGGCTGCCATTTCCTTCTCCAGGGGATCTTCCCGATCCAGGGATCGAACCCAGGTCTCCTGCATTGCAGGCAGATGCTTTAACCTCTGAGCCACCAGGGAAGCCCTATCAGTGGTAATTTTACTTTTCACTGAAATTAAACTAAAATTAATCATTGTGACTAAAATGCAGTGTGCAAGATCTCAGTCTTCACTGAACAATCAATATTTGTTTCAAATTCATTAAAATTATAAGAAATATATGTATTAGACAAATGTCTAGTCTTTTGCTCTGAATCTGCAAAAACACAATCCTTCTTGTGACGTATTTCTGTTTTTTGAGTTTATATTTTTAACTAACTGATAATCACTCAAATTCTGAAGTGAGACTTAAAGATTTCAGACTCCCACAAATTTATCACTGTGCTGTTGACATATTAGGGAGACACATAAGCTTTGTTTATTAAGATAGGGATCAAGACCATCCCCAAGAAAAAGAAATGCAAAAAAGCAAAATGGTTGCCTGAGAAGCCCTTACAAAGAGCTGTGAAAAGAAGAGAAGAGAAAAGCAAAGGAGAAAAGGAAAGATAAACTCAGTTGAATGCAGAGTTCCAGAGAATAGCAAGGCAAGATAAGAAAGCCTTCCACAGTGATCAGTGCAAAGAAATAGAGGGCAACAATAAAATGGGAAAGACTAGAGATCTCTTCAAGAAAATTAGAGATACTAAAGGAAATTTTCAAAAATTTTCTTTGCAAAAATTGTGCAAAAAGGGGCACAATGCAGGACAGAATGGTATGGACCTAACAGAAGCAGAAGATATTAAGAAGACGTGACAAGAATACACAGAACTATACAAAAAAGATCTTTACAGCCCAGATAATCATCATGGTATGATCACTCAGCTAAAGCCAGACATCCTGGAATGTAAAGTCAAGTGGGCATTAGGAAGCATCACTATGAACAAAACTAGTGGAGGTGATGAAATTCCAGTTGAGCTGTTTCAAATCCTAAAACATGGTGCTGTAAAGATGGTATTGTGCTACACTCAATATGCCAGCAAATTTGGAAAACTTAGCAGTGGCCACAGGACTGGAAAAATTCAGTCTTCATTCCGATCCCTAAGAAAGGCAATGCCAAAGAATGTTCAAACAACTGAACAACAGCAATCTTCTCACACACTGGTAAAGCAATGCTCAAAATTCTCCAAGTCAGGGTTCAACAATATGTGAACCCTGAACTTCCAGATGTTCAAGCTGAATTTAGAAAAGGCAGAGGAATGACAGATCAAATTGCCAACATCTGCTGGATCATCGAAAAAGCAAGAGAGTTCCAGAAAAACACCTACTTCTACTTTATTGCCTATGCCAAAGCCTTTGACTGTTTGGATCACAGTAAACTGTGCGAAATTCTGAAAGAGATGCGAATACCAGACCACCTGACCTGCCCCTTGAGAAATCTGTATGCAGGTCAGGAAGCAACACTTAGAACTGGACATGGAACAACAGACTGGTTCCAAATAGGAAAAGGAGTATGTCAAGGTATTGTCACCTTGCTTATTTAACTTACATGTAGAGTATGAAACACTGGGCTGGAGGAAGCACAAGCTGCAATCAAGATTGCCGGGAGAAATATCAATAACCTCAGATATGCAGATGATACCACCCTTATGGCAGAAAGTGGAGAGGAGCTAAAAAGCCTCTTGATGAAAGTGAAAGAGGAGAGTGAAAAAGTTGACTTAAAGCTCAACATTCAGAAAACGAAGATCATGGGATCGAGTCCTATCACTTGATGGCAAATAGATGGTGAAACAGTGGAAACAGTGGCTGACTTATTTTGGGGGGCTCCAAAATCACTGCAGATGGTGATTGCAGCCAGAAATTAAAAGACACTTACTCCTTGGAAGGAAAGTTATGCCCAACCTAGACAACATATTAAAAATAGAGACATTACTTTGTCAACAAATATCCATTTAGTCAAGGCTACGGTTTTTCCAGTAGTCATGTATGGATGTGAGAGTTGGACTATAAAGAAAGCTGAGCGCTGAGGAATTGATACTTTTGAACTGTGGTGTTGGAGAAGACTCTTGAGAGTCCCTTGAACTGCAAGGAGATCCAATCAGTCCATCCTAAAGGAGATCAGTCCTGGGTGTTCGTTGGAAGTATTGATGTTGAAGCTGAAACTCCAATAATTTGGCCACCTGATGTGAAGAGCTGACTCATTTGAAAAGACCCTGATGCTGGTAAAGATTGAGTGCAGGAAGAGAAGGGGAGGACAGAGGATGAGATGGTTGGATGGCTTCACTGACTCAAATGACATGGGTTTGGGTGGACTCTGGGAGTTGGTGATAGACAGGGAGGCCTGGCGTACTGCGGTTCATGGGGTCGCAAAGAGTAGGACATGACTGAATGACTGAACTGTAACTGTAATTATAATCAACTCTCAGACCCCAATTCCAAGTATCATTATGTTGGGTACTGGACTTCAATACCTAGTTGGAAAACAAAGATCCCACATGCTACTGAGCAACTAAGCCTTCGTGCTGCAACTAGAGAGGCCATGGACCATAATGAAAGGCCCTGCATGAGGCAATGAAGACCCCATGTGCTGCAACTAAGACTCAATGCATTCAAATATTTTTCAAAATATGAGCAAAAGTCTAAATGATGGCTTGAAGGTGGTTGTGGAGTAGGAAAGACATAATGAAGGGACATAAACATTCAGTCTATAGCAATATTTTATCTGCTACTCAAAAAACATAACAGCAGGGCCTGTATATGAAATAGCTGTACCATTAAAAATAGGTATGTTCTTTAGAGCTAAATGAACAACAAATATCCCTCTATTACTGATTATTGGATAGAAAAAGAAAATGTATTCAGCCTTGATTTGAAGATGGCACCATTCAGTATTGGAGTGCTTCAGAAAAAAATCACGATATTTTAATGCACTTGATTTAATAGAAGTTTAGGAACAATAGTTGTATATAGACACAATAGCCATTTTCTGGACTGTGAAGAAGGCAGAGCACCGAAGAATTGATGCTTTTGAACTGTGGTGTTGGAGAAGACTCTTGAGAGTTCCTTGGGCTGCAAGGAGATCCAACCAGTCCATTCTAAAGGAGATCAGCCCTGGGATTTCTTTGGAAGGAATGATGCTAAAGCTGAAACTCCAGTACTTTGGTCACCTCATGCGAAGAGTTGACTCATTGGAAAAGACTTTGATGCTGGGAGGGATTTGGGGCAGGAGGAGAAGGGGATGACAGAGGATGAGATGGCTGGGTGGCATCACTGACTCGATGGACGTGAGTCTGAGTGAACTCTGGGAGTTGGTGATGGACAGGGAGGCCTGGCATGCTGCGATTCATGGGGTCGCAAAGAGCTGGACACGACTGAGCGACTGAACTGAAGTGAACTGAAGCTGCAATATTTAACAGCATTAAAAAAAGCTACTTTAAATGTATTAAGTGGATACATGTATATGTATAGCTGTTCCACCTGAAACTATTATAACAGTGTTAATTGGCTACATTCCAATACAAAACAAAAAGTTCAAAAGAAAATAAAAAGGTATCAAACAATGTTACTACAATGTTAGCATTCATATAGGAACTGCTGAGAGCTGGGAATTAGCTGCACTTTTCCTTTTAATAGTAAAGTGAAACTAACCCCTTTGACTATGCTGAGATGCTGCTCACTGCCTAATTCCTTTTGTAATATTTATAAATAATAGATTAGTAGTGCCCACTTAGTAGGTGCATGTGTTATACTTTCAACATATGTTTTAGCAACTAAAATTTTACTTTAATTCTATTTTATGTAATCAATTGTAGGATAATTTTCTAGCCTACTGTTTAAAAATCATGTCCATTTTGAAATGTATAGTAATTGCAATCCTTTTGTTGTTGTTCAGTCGCCAAGTCGTGTCCAAATCTGTGATCCCATTGATTGCAGCACACCAGGCTTCCCTGTCCTTCACCATCTCCTAGAGTTTGCCCTGGTTCATGTCCACTGATGGCATCATGTCAGTGATGCCATCCAACCTTCTCATCCTCTGTCTTCCCCTTCGCCTCCTGTCCTCAGTCTTTCCCAGAATCAAGGTCTTTTCCAATGAGCTGGCTCTTTGCATCAGATGGCCAAAGTATTGTAGCTTCAGCTTCAGCATCAGTCCTTTCAATGAATATTCAGGGTTGATTTCCTTTAGGATGATGGTCTTGATCTCCTTGCTGTGCAAGGGACTCTCCAGAGTTTTCTCCAGCACCACAGTTTGAAAGCATTGATTCTTATATACCATCCAATAGGAAAAACAGATGTGAAAATATCAAGACCTGACCATCCCTGAAGAACACTTTGAGCTCCAGAGCTCAATGTGTTTATCAATCAGACAGGAATCTCTTCTGTACACTCTGGCTTTCTTCCTCTCTTCTCCACAAGTGTTGGTTCCAAGGCACTCCTTCATAAATATCCTGAATGTGAGACTCTCTGACAGTTGACTTTCTCAATAATCCATCCTGCATCTGGTTGCTTATTGTGCAAGAGTATTTAAGATAGTAGGTACATAGGAGAGGATTCAAACTCAAGTTTATACAGCTCCAGATCAGCTCTTCTACACTATACTCACAGCCTTCTCATCCCACAAACTAGAATTCTGTTTCATTCGGTCTTTAATAATTTCAGTTCACTCTCTCAGTTGTGTCCGACTCTTTGTGACCCCATTGACTGCAGCACAACAGTCTTCCTTGCCCATCACCAACTCTTGGAGCATGCTCAAACTCATGTCCATAGAGTCAGTGATACCATCCAACCATTTCACCATCTGTTGTCCACTTCTCCTCCTGCCTTCAGTCTTTCCCAGCATCAGGGTCTCTTCAAATGAGTCAGTTCTTTGCATCAGGTAGCCAAAGTATTAGAGCTTCAGCTTCAGCATCAGTCCTTCCAATGAATATTCAGGACCAATTTCCTTCAAGAATGGCTGGTTTGATTACCTTGCAGTCCAAGGGACTCTCAAGAGTCTTCTCCAACACCACAGTTCAAAAGCATCAACTCTTCAGCACTCAGCTTTCTTTATACTCCAATTTTCACATCCATACGTGACTACTGGAAAAAACCTATCTTTGACTAGATGGACCTTTGTTGGCAAAGTAATGTCTCTGCTTTTGAATATGCTGTCTAGCTTGGTCATAGCTTTTCTTTCAAGGAGCAAGCATCTGTTCATTTCATGGCTAAAGTCACCATCTGCAGTGATTTTGGAGCCCAAAGAAACAAAGTCAGCCACTGTTTATACTGTTTCCCCATCTATTTGCCATGAATTAAGGGGACTAGATACCATGATCTTACTTTTCTGAATGTTGACTTTTAAGCCAATTTTTTCACTTTCCTCTTTCACTTTCATCAAGAGGCTCTTTAGTTCTTCATTTTTTGCCATAAGCCTGGTGTCATCTGCATATCTGAGGTAATTGATATTTCTCCCGGCAATTTTGATTCCAGCTTGTGCTTCATCTAGCCCAGCGTTTCTCATGATGCACTCTGCATATAAGTCAAATAAGTAGGGTGACAATATATAGCCTTGACATACTCCTTTCCCTATTTGGAGCCAGTCTGTTTTTCCATGCCCAGTTCTAACTGTTGCTTCCAGACCTGCATACAGATTTCTCAAGAGGCAGGTCAGGTGGTCTAGTATTCCCATCTCTTTCAGAATTTTACACAGTTTATTGTGGTTCACACAATGGTTTTGACATAGTCAATAAAGCAGGTGTTTTTCTGGAATCCTCTTGCTTTTTTGACGATCCAACAGATGTTGGCAATTTGATCTCTGGTTCCTCTGCCTTTCCTAAATCCAGCTTGAACATCTGAGAGTTCATGGTTCACATACTGTTGAAGCCTGGCTTAGAGAATTTTGAGCATTTCTTTGCTAGCATGTGAGATGAGTGCAATTGTGCAGTAGTTTGAACATTCTTTGACATTGTTTTTCACTGGGATTGGGATGAAAACTGACATTTTCCAGTCCTGTGGCTACTGCTGAGTTTTCCAAATTTGCTGGCATATTGAGTGCGGCACTTTCACAGCATCATCTTTTAGGATTTGAAATAGCTCAACTGGAATTCCATCACCTCCACTAGCTTTGTTCATAGTGATGCTTCCTAAGGCCCACTTGACTTCACATTCCAGGATGTCTGGCTCTAGGTGAGTGATCACACCATCGTTGTAATCCGATTTTTTTTTTTTTTTTTGTATAATTCTTTTGTGTATTCTTGCCACCTCTTCTTAATATCATCTTTTCTTGAAGAGATCTCTAGTCTTTACTATTCTATTGTTTTCCTCTGTTTCTTTGCACTGATCACTGAGGAAGGCTTTCTTATCTCTCCTTGCTGTTCTTTACATTGTGCATTCAAATGGGTATATCTTTCCTTTTCTCCTTTCCTTTAGCTTCTCTTCTTTTCTCAGCTATTTGTAAAGCCTCCTCAGACAACCATTTTGCCTTTTTGTGTTTCTTTTTCTTGAAGATGGTCTCGATCACTCCCTCCTGTACAATGTCACAAACCTCCGTTCACACTACTTCAGGCACTCATCACATCTAATCCCTTGAATCTATTTGTCATTTCCATTGTATAGTCATAAGGGATTTGATTTAGGTCATACCTGAATGATCTTGTGGTTTTCCCTACTTTCTTCAACTTAAGTCTGAATTGGCAATAAGGAGTTCATGATCTGAGCCACAGTCAGTTTCCAGTCTTGTTTTTGCTGACTGTATAGAGCTTTTCCATCTTTGGTTGCAAAGAATATAATTTGATCTTCAAGATGTTGTCAAATTCTATCCATTATAAAGCATTTCAGTGGATGACTAAGTTTTCATGGACTTCGCCACACTCAAATTCTCACATAACTGCCTAATTACAGGGATGTGGCAATTTCATTTCTAATTCAATTACTGTCTTCCCATAGCCCCATTTCTAATTAGCCTTCTCATTTCTTTGAAGCTTTATTTTAACTTACAAGTGGCTAAACTGTATAATAGTTGTAATTGTGCACACAAATTTAGTGCGGTCTAAAGAGATGATCAAGAAACGTGCTTTTAAATACATCAAACACGTATATAGATATTATATTTTGTCATTTGTACTTTATCATTTCTAGACTTACTAGAAAAATCTCTGGCACTCTTTAATAACTGGATTTGTATTTTCTGTAGACTGACAGCTCTCAATATAAGGTTTTAAATATAAAAGCAATTTCTAAGCTTTCAGCAAGATCATAACAATAGATCCATTTGCCTGTGGAATTAACATCGTATCTCAAGGCTATCAGTATGTCTGCATAGGTTAGCAAAAACATATCTTGATTGCAATGAATGTTCCACATTTCAAAATGACTGTTACTTTGCATGGATCATGACTAATGAATACATGCCTCTTAGCAAAGAGCATTGTTTCTGGAGGAAATAAACTGTCGCTAGTAATGTGTGTTGATTGCTCAGATCCCCTATTCAATGAAAAACATCAATGGTTTTTATTTGTTATTTGTGTCTGATAGAAAATAATCCCAGAAGCCACAGTTCCTCAGATTTCTTTCCCAGAAAGTTCTGCGAATACAGCAGCATCTACATGGCTAAGTGCCCCGTGATCTGGGAAGTATTTTACCAGAGCTGCTGCTGCTGCTTTTACAGGGAATGGGCGGGGAAATTCTTTTAAATTAATTCTTTGGGCTGTTCTGAACCCAGACCTCAGCCCACCTTCAGATGTGTGCCTCTGTCCTGGACACTAGAAGGGCTGTTTGAATTTGGACTCAGCTGTCAGCTTCTCCCCCTGGTGTCATCTCTTTCTCTTTTTCTCTTTCTTTTCTTTTTTTTTTTTTTTTTTTTCCTTTTTTTTTTTCCTTTTTCCCTTTCAAAGCCCCATTGTTGCAGAAGCTCAGCAATGGGCAGGGACCGAGGCACTCTCTGAAAGGAGACCTAGCTCTACTTTGCCACGGGGCTAAGTTGCACTAAGCACAACCCACCCCACATCTGTCTAAATCACACTGGAGCGAATGAACTTTTAAACAAATGAGTTGCGTGTTTTTCTCTAATGCTTATTACTAGCTGTGCAGTGAGGCTGCACCGATTTCAAAGGCTTTTCAGTTCCTGCACAGAACTGAGAGACTGTAGCAATGGTTCTTTGAAGAGAAAACACCACTGTTGGGACAGGCGTGCAGCTTGGGCTTGGCTCAAAGACCTCCAAAAGTGACAGAGAACAGCAGAGGGGATGGTTCTGGCGACAAGCAGCTCAAGAAATTAATATAAAAAAGACTTTTCTCTGTCCCCTACTGCAAATATTTTCTCTTGCAAGAAGAATCCTTGGAACCTGTCATATATATGAAGTCTCTTTCAACTCCAAGGGGCTAGCTTTCATACCTGTCTTTTGGCATCTCTCTGGATTTTAGACATTTTAATCACTACCTTTGATTTAAAAAAAAAAAAAAAAACTTTTGCTGCAGCTAAGCCTCTCTCTTTTTGCTTTTCCTGATTTGACATTTGTTAAGCATTTCTAGGAGAGGATGATTTACTTTTTATTTTATTCTTTTTATTCTCCAGAAATGGATTCCTGAATCAGGTATAATATATGTATATTTAATTTAATTTAGGGATAAAAAACTAAATAAAACATTTGGTGTGTTTCACATGAAAAGAATTCACAATACAAGGTTCAATCAACAGGATTTTGGAGAGTGCTTTGGTATGTTAATTAGAAATCATTCTAATCTGTTCAACTATAGAACTTCTATTAGGTGGCCTTGATTAGGACAGTTCAAGTTACAGTCTCTGCCTAGAAGTGATGAAGCTATATTTCTTCAAGAATATCTTATAATTTGGACTTTTCACTCATTTATCCCAACTATTATCTCTTTGACCCAAATTAGTAAGGTTTAATGTTGAAATTTTGGACAATTCAGAAATTCTGATCTAATTAGGGTGGGGGAAGTCTAAAGAAAAATATTAAAAAAAACTTGTTAAATATTTTTTAAATTGACATCTGCCCAAATGGCTCATAGAAATCCTGGGAACCCAGCACATTACTTCATATTATAGAGAATATTCATAAAAAATTCCAAGTTAAAATGAATCAATTTGTCGAGTTAAATAGACTTGGCTTTATTGTTAACTCTCTAACTTTACAAAATGGAGAGAGATCTTGGTCAATTTTCTTAACATCTCTGAGTCTTGAATGTTTCCTTTGTAAATTAGGGAAAAGATTTGTGAGGGAAAATGTGAAAACAATTCACTAGATAGTACATAGTCAGTAAATATCATGGCTCCACTTTTCCCTTTTAATTGAACTTTTTAAATTTAGTATTCAAGGATTTCCCTGGTGGTCCAGTGGTTAAGACTGGACTGCTATCTGGTGGTTTGCTTTCTAATGCAAGGGACAGGGGTTCAGTTCCTGGTGCGGGAAGATCCCACATGTTGTAGGGCAATTAAACCTAAGTGCCACAACTACTGAGGCCACACTCTACAGCCCGTGAGTCACAACTACTGAAGCCTGTGAGCCTGAAGTCTGTGGGCCACAACAAGGGACACCAACTTCAGTAAGAAGTCCACACATTGCAACTAGAGAAAGCCCGCACATAGCAATAAAGACCCAGTGCAGCCAAACATAGTAATAATAATAATAATAAACCAAAATAATGAAATAAAATTCTTTAAAAAAGAGTTCAAATGTATTTCACTTAAATTCTCAGAAAGTAAGTTTGTTTGAAATTTTATAGCCTCTGTTCAACTTCTTCAGAATTGTCCCTGATGTTCTCAGATTGTTGTAATTATTGTTCCTATATCACAGAATTTTTTCAATTTTGAAAATCAATTCTATTGATACCTAATTTTCCATAAAATAAGTGTGCAGTTTGAAGAGTTTGACAGATATATATATATGTACATATATATATATATATATATACATATTAACCACTCAGATAAAGATACAAAGCATTTCTAATACTCCTCAAATTTCCTCATCCCCCTTCCCCGTCAACTCCCTACCTCACAATCGACTGAATGTATACCTCCAAAATTCTTATGTTGAAATCTAATCCTTAATGAAGTGATGGTAAGCAGTAGGGTTTTTGGAGGTGATTAGGTTATGAAAATGGAGCCCTCACAAAGAGGATTGAAAGTGAAAGAAAGAACACAAAAGTGGCTCAGTCGTGTCCGACTCTTTGTGACTTAATGGACTATACAATCCGTGGAATTCTCTAGGCCAGAATACTGGAGTGGATAGCCTTTCCCTTCTTCAAGGGATCTTCCCAACCCAGGGATCAAACCCAGGTCTCCTATATTGCAGGCAAATTTTTTACCAGCTGAGCCACCAGGGAAGCCCAAAAATACTGGAGTGGGTAGTCAATTCCTTCTCCAGCAGATCTTCCCAACCCAGGGATCAAGCCCAGGTCTCCTGCATTGCAGACAGATTCTTTACCAGCTGACCCACTTGGGAAGCCCAAAGATACTAGAGTGGGTAGCCTATTCCTTCTCCAGTGGATCTTCCTAACCCAGGAATTGAACTGGGGTCTCCTGCATGCAGGCGGGTTCTTTACCAGCTGAACTTAGTGCCCTCAGAAAAGAAATCCCAAAGGACCTCTCCCACCTCTTCCACTATGTGAGGACACAGTGAAAACATGGCTGTTTTTGAACCAGAAAGTGGGCTCTCACCAGAGACCACTGGTGCCTTGATGTAGGACTTCTCAGCATCCAGATCTGTGAGAGCTAAACTTCTGTTATTCATAGCTGCCAGTCTATGGTATTTTTTATTATAGTAGCCTGAATGGAATAAGATCCCCTAAACCTAGGAATGATCTGTTTTCTTTCACAGAAGATTAGTTTTGCCTATTCTAAAATTTCATGTAGAAGTAATACTACAGTAATACTACTGTTTCTGACTTCATTCATTTGGCATAATTTGAAATGTTCAAAGTTGTTATGTTTATTAGGTTTCCCTGGTGGCTCAGACAGTAAAGAATCTGCCCACAATGCAGGAGAACTGGGTTCAACCCCTGGGTCAGGAAGATCTGCTGGAGAAGGAAATGGCAACCCACTCCAGTATTCTTATCTAGAGAATTCCTTGGACAGAGGAGCCCAGCAGGTTAAGTTTATTGCTTTTTAATTTATGTTTAATATATTATATCTATTATGGAAAAGATCTTGAAGCTGGGAAAGATTGAAGGCAGGAGGGCAAGAGGGCAACAGAGAATAAGATGGTTGGATGGCATCATTGACTCAATGGACATGAACAAACTCTGGGAGATACTGAAGGACAAGGAAGTCTGGAACGCTGCAGTCCACAGGGTTGCAAAGAGTCGGACATGACTGAGTGACTGAGCAGCAACAGCAACAAGTTGTTACGTGCATCAAAGGACTTGATTACTGACTAGTATCCCATTATTGTATATAAATACACATATTTATCTATTCACATGTTGAATATTTGTAATGCTTTTAGGGATTTTATGAAATAAAAATACTCTGAAAATTTTTGTACACTCTTTTTGTAGACATATGTTTTTGCTCTCGTGGCTAAGTATGTAGGAGTGGAATTGCTAGTGTGCATGGTAAACGTATGTTTGACTTTTTGAGAAACTGCCAAATAGTCCTTCAGTGAATATAACAGATTATGCTCCCACCACCATTGTGTGATTGTTCCATTTGTGCTATCCTCAGATGTGGAGGATTCATTCATTCATTTTCCAAATCATAGCATAATATTAGTATTATTCCATTTTATTCATTATTTACTAGTCTGTTTATTATTGCTGATGTTTATTTATTCTATTTTATCACCATACCTCAATCCCCTTATCCTCCTCTTATGAAGAAAACCACTTTATTATATTTAATGTGTATGTTTTGCGTTTGTATTCTAACAAGATTTCCTGTTGCTTTCTTTGCATATATTTTTAATTTGTCTAAATCATTTCATCTGATGTGACTTTTCTTACATTTTTCAAACCACAATGTACTTTTTAAGATCTCTCTATGTGGCAGGTAGCTTGAGTTGCCTTACTCAACAGCGTGTATTCATGACATTTAGCTTACTCTCCTCCTGAGAGACACAGAGAGTCTTTCTAATTTCTGCCATGACAAATGACATTTTCATTAATATCCTGCACATGGTCTGGGTTTGCATCACTTTTCTCTGGAATATGAATATTCTGGGTAGAGTTGCTCTCCTCTCCCCAAGAATGGTAATGATTAATTCAATGTGCTCCCGAGGCTAACTGTACTGGTCTGTGCTCTCGTCAGCAACACCTGAGTGTTTCTTACTCCCCACACCTCTACCAACACTTTGCATTAGCCATCTTTCCGGTATTTTTCATTCAATTAATGTAAAAACATATCTTCTTTCAATTTGCATAATAATAGAAATTTATAGTGATTTCAAGCATATCTTCATGAGATGTTTTTAAGTTTTTTTTAACCACAATTCATCAAAAGATAAACTTAGAATAAAAATGACGTTTGATAACTTCTTAAATGAAGATAACCAAGCCCATCCTCCAAATTCACCATAGACTTTAAGTCAGTACTACTGTTTCATTTTTTAAGCTTCACTTCACGTACTTATTTAATCAGAGAATATTTAAGCTAAAACTGATCTCAATCACTTAGACCAAGCTTTGGGTTTTACGCATGGGGACAGTTTCAGATTTGGGGGAAAATTTTGGAATTATAATAAAAATCTAGAGGAATTTTGTCTTGGAGAATAATATCACTACTGATATAACTATGTTCCAGTATTTCTCAATTCTTTGCACTTCTGTCTAATCTACTAGTTACCTGCTCTTTAGCAATTAGTTTATATAATCGACTCTAGCTGCCCTCTTATTTTTTCAAGTTTTTGGACAGACTCACTTTTTTAAAACCTACTTGTAAACCACAATTTTAAAACAAACAACATCAATATTTCATTTCTATCACAATCATTTTGAAAGGTATGTGCTATGGAAGTGATTTTTTTGAAAGAGTTCTGACATCAGATGGTGGGCCCTTTGTCATATACCTAAAGGTGTTATGGATAAAAATGCAAAGGTAGATACATACTTGCGGTTTTCTGTTTATGGGGTAGATTGAATTTTGGTTTGGAGTGTAATTTACACCTTTCTAATTTATTGAGGCAAAACACCCCAAGCAACAAGGAAATCTGGTTTCCTTGATTTCTTGCTACTCTTCTGTCCAATTAGCTTTTTATTTATTTCTTCCCCATAGCCTAAACACCACACAATTACTTAATTTTATTTTCTAACTCTATTTTCCTTTAGTGGATTCCAAAAAGGAAAATTTCTCACTCTGAATGTAGGATCTTCATAAGTTTCTGATGGATTTTTGTTTGCCCAATATGGTCTATAATAGATTATATGTTTTTAATATGTATTTAATTCTTCACCAGTTTAACTAGCAAAATGTTCTCTCTATAAATGTCAGTGATTCATTGGACATAACAGCTGCATCATTAGGCTTGTGGATTTTGTTTTGTTTTACTTTTTCTCTAAACAATAGAATAAAAAATTATGTCAAGAATTTATTCCCTCTAGTTTCCCTCCCTATCATCTTTTGGACAGGTCCAACTCAATTTCCTACAGATATTAAAATTTATTTTATTCTGTTGACTGTGTCAATATATGTGTTGATTGTGTATAATTGTACTATTGCTTTATATATTTTGTGTTTTCTGTCAACCATTACTTAAATTCCAAGTAGAATTACAGATGCCTAAAATCTTGTCATGACACAAATAGAGGTGTCTCTCAAAGAAATAACTCCCAAACAATTGAAGTATTTCATCAGTAATAGAAATAGAGCACTAAATCTGTTTTAACTTTTTACTACCACTTGGGGGTAAAAGAGAATAGTGAAGACCAATTTCTCAACAAATAGCATGAATCTCTATTTTTTCTATAATTTTACATATACTGTCAAATCATAAAATCCAAAAGATAGAAAATTTATTTTAAATATATTTACTCAACAGATTAGAACAGAAGTAAGTAATATAAATTCTATTTTACAGTGTTCAAAACTTTCTGCCAACCCAAAGAGTGTTGATTGAAAGAGTATTTCTATAGACCTTTGTGAAACTGGACAGTTGACGTAGGCTTGGATCTGAGTTCTGATGCAGTTTAGTTCAGTCACTCAGTCATGTCTGATTTTTTGCAACCCCATGGACTGCAGCATGCCAGGCCTCCCTGTCATCACCAGCTCCCGAGTTCACTCAGACTTATGTCCATTGATTTGGTGATGCCATCCAACCATCTCATCCTCTGCCATCCCCTTCTCCTCCCACCTTCAATCTTTCCCAACATAAGGATCTTTTCAAATGAGTCAGTTCTTTGCATCAGGTGGCCAAAGTATTGGAGTTTCAGCTTCAGCATCAGTCCTTCCAATGAACATTCAGGACTGACTTCCTTTATGATGGACGGGTTGAATCTCCTAACAGTCCAAGGGACTCTCAAGAGTATTCTGCAACACCACAGTTCAAAAGCATCAGTTCTTCAGCACTCAGCTTTCTTTATAGTCCGACTCTCACATCCATACATGACTACTGGTAAAAAACCATAGTTTTGATGCAGTTTAGGGCCTCAATAAACAGGTAGAAGAGGAACAGCTTCCAGTTCACAGCGTCATCATAACTGAAACCTCTACATTTTGCACAGCACACTCCATTCAATATTATCATGAAGAGACATGTGAGTCACTAAAAGGATCCAAGGAAAGAGAAATAGTATGCTTTGTGTTCTAAACTATCTATCCCACACTCATTTATTAATATATTGCAAATAAATTACTTATTGTGTTTCTGTTTTCTGCAGTGTTCTAGTAGACATAAAATCACCAAGTCTCTTCTCTTCTGTTATCAGGACTCTCAAAGAATCAGGTTTTATTTTTGTTTTAGTATTTAAATGCATGTCTTTGATACGTGTACAAGCTATAAGGAAGAACATTTAGTGTCAACCGGTCTATGATAATCCAGATTTTATACATAAACATTGTCATACTTTATTTCAGTGAAAAGAATGCTTATGTCCTTCTATATCAATCTGGTTACAATAAAAACAATGATGTCTTTTTTTTTATGACTTCCTATTGCCTTTCCTTGGGCTTCCCTAGTGGCTCAGATGGTAAGGAATCTGCCTGCAATGCAAGGGGACCAGTTTAGAACTTTGAGTCAGGAAGATTCCCTGGAGAAGGGAATGGCAAACCCACTCCAGTATTCTTGCCTGGTGAATTCCATGGACAGAGGAACCTGGTGAGCTATAGTCCGTGGGGTTGAAAAGAGTCAAACTTACTGAGCGACTCACACACACTCACATACATAGCCTTTGTCTTAACTAGTTCTTGAAGATTAAAAAAAAAAAATTATTTCTGAAACAAAAAAACAAATAAAATAATTTCTGTCTTCCAACAGAAAATAGCTCTGACAATGAAATTAAGCTTATTTGATGTCAAATATTCTGCTACTATGATGTGTTCCTTTTTGTATCCCTTAACTAACTGAGAATCTATGCTACTGTTGATTTGCACAAAATGTTCTTAAAATATTGCTGTCAATATAGAAATCCAGAGTCTGACCAGTACTCAGAACATTTAATGATGCTAGGGAACTCTCTGGGTAAATATCTGTATCTGTACTTCATAATTCAGGCAATGTTGACAAGTTCATTGAAGCAGACATTTTTACTGTGCTTAATATGTTTGCTTCTTTCCATCTCTATTTTCATCCATATAGTTTTTGATAATAAGAGCTGAGGAAAAGCTATGGTTCCAGCTTGGGTAAGGCTATTCTGAGTGACCCATTTCACTATTATCCACATGTCCTTCTAGTTACCTTCATTGTGTCATTAGACTTCCCGGGAGAATACTGAAGGGGATACATTTCCTGTCTTCAGAGTTACAATAGATATGGAACTAACCCTCATACCATCATCTTGTTTCCAGTGAGGATGAACTTGAGTGGCATAGTTACAGAGTGGCTCTTGTGGGTTAATTAAAATCTAGATGAAAGATGAAAAGTTGTATCCTTCTCATCTGTGAACAGGGAGAAAAATGAGTACTCTTTAAGTTTGATTATTAAGGCTTTCAAACCTTGTCAGATAATAAATTTTTATACTTTTAATACATTCTACGTGCATCGGTCAATACTTTTTTCGTGAATTTAGGAAGACATTCACAAACTTGATAATATACTCAATCTTGGTATTTAAGTTTTAAGTAAATACTTAGCACTGTTAATACAGCTGGTTTCCCTTTGTAATTAGTGTGAGCATCATTTTATTAGATGCTTAAAAGCTGCTTCTGCTTCCTCAGAATATAAATAATTTATTTTTCAAGTTGATTGGCATAATTAATTATCTTTTCATATTTGAAACAGCACCAGCTGCTGTTTTAAGCTTTTAGTTCTCTGTAATATATCCTGGCAAAACTCTTGACAATATGTTATAGTTATAACACTTTTCACTTTGGTTTTAAAATGGAATTAATCCCCAATATGCTAGGATTTTTATTGTGTGTAATGAATGAATTTCTATGTATCCATTTTAGGAAGTGAAAATGTTAGTCACTCAGTCATGTTTTACTTTTTGCAACCTCATGGACTGTAACCTGCCAGGCTCCTCAGTCCATGGAATTCTCCAGGGAAGGATATTGGAATGGGTAGCCCTTCTTTTCTCCAGGGGATCTTCCTAACCCAGGAATCAAACCTGGGTCTCCTGTATTGCAAGCAGATACTTTCCCCTCTCAGCTGCCAGGAAAGCTCATCTATTTTAAAATGTTACTAGTTATTTCTCATTCTGGAGATAGCTGAGAAAATAATCATTCAAATAATATCCAGTAGAGCTTAATACTTTGTAAAAATCCATTTGAAAAAAAGTTGGATTTAAGTATTTCTAAACTTTTTTTAGAAATCTGAATAATTTTTCTTCAAATAATATGCTATGTTAAAGCCAGAACAGAAAACACATAAGGGCTGGGTAGTTTTAGCTGTACTACAAGAGGGGTGCCTGGAGATTCTGTGGGTACGTTTGAGCAATGTCCATAGGTGTATGGTATATCATTACAAATCTGTGATATTTTGAATAGTATAATTCCCTCAAATAATGATAACCAGGAATATTATGTAATGTATAACTACGAGACTTCTATCATGTCCTTTTGAAATAATGAGTTAAATTTTCTCAGAAAAAGAAACATAATATATATTCACAGCTACAGAAAAATAAATCAAGTGGTAGCTAGTTCTGGAATTATGGAATAGATGTACTTTTTTCCTCTTTGTTCTATTAAGTACAATTCAAAGCTCTAGATATTACGTATTTAGAAAAGGAACATAGAAAGACTGGAAGCTGGAAAGATGAAGGCATTGGGACCCAAAAAATGACACAGTGGTGAGTTTACCAGATGTTCTTTTTGTTTCATATAGCCAAACTTGGAGCTAAAGAAGGTGGTGGCCTGGAAATACCAACAAATACAAACCATAAAGGGTCCGCTGAAAGGCTATTCTCGCTGCCAAATATCAGCAAAGTGGTAGCCCAGTAAGGGTCTTCCCAAGTAGCTCAGTGGTAAAGAGTCTGCCTGCCAATACAGGAGATGTTGGCTTGATCCTTGGGTCAAGAAGAGCCCGTGGAGGAGGAAATGTCAACCCACTCCAGTATTCTTGCTGAAAAAGCTCACAGACAGAGGAGCCTGGCAGCTACAGTTCATGGGATCACAAAGAGCTGGACACGACTAAGCAACTGAGCACACACCCCAGTAAAACAAAAAATGTTTAGGCAGTAACCATTTTATGCCAACCAAAAGATCACAGAACAAATGAACCACCCCCAGTCACACCAGCCAAGGCTGGTTGACGATCCTAGACTTCCACACTTACCAGAATAAAATGAGATGCCTCAATCCACCTGCTGCTGTGATGTCATACAAGACCAGGTAGAGGGCTGTGGATCACCCCTGACAGTTGGTAATGAGCCTTCTAACACTTTGGTGTAAATACTGCACTGTGGGAATCGTGGAATTCCAAGGTTATATAGCAGTAACAAGGTTCTTCCCCCTCCATAGTGGAGAATAGCAAAGGAGGACTAGTGTAGAGTCAGAAATTTTGCATTGTTTAGGGTTAATGAAGCCACATCACCATTTCTGCGGGGATAGTGGAATGATGTTAATGAAGATCAAGTGAGGAATACCAACGAGGTGCTCCTACTTCTTCCATTCAAAGAGGGGCCAGTGGAGGCCTAGTGAGGAACATGAGCTCCCACCCCTACTCTGCAATAATGCTGACCCATTTCCTTGAGTCTCAAAGGAGGCAACAGGGGAAGCTGTACTGCATTTCCTGCCACCTAGAAGGTAGGAGCTTTTGTCTTCTTCTCTTGTTAGAGAAGTGTCAAAGGAAGCCATCCAAAACTGTTTTAAATAAGATCCAGAATCCCATTACATAATGCCTAAGTGCTCAGGCTTCAATATGAAACTGTCAGACAAGAACTAAGAAGATCTCAAACTAACTAGGAAAAAGAAAAAAAGGCACTCAACAGATGCCAACACCTAAATGACAGAGATGTTAGAACTGTATGTTAAAAGCAGTCATCATAAAATTTCTTCAGTAGACAATTACAAAGGTGTTTAAAACAAACCTGAAAAATAGGAAATGTCTACAAATGGATTTTTTTTAAACTGATAAACACAATAATTGAAATAAACACTCAAACAGATGTGCTCAAAAGCAGAAGGAGACAGAGGAAGAATCTGATAAGTCGAAGAACAATAGATTTACCCAATGTGAGAAACAAAGAAAATACGCTTAAAAACTGAACACAGTTTCAGAGATCTCTGAGACTTTGATAACAGAGTTAACATTTGAGTCATTAAAGTCCAGATAGAAAAGGGGGAAGCGGGGAAATGAAATAGTAATTGGAAAATAATGGCTGAAATAAGTTTCCAAATTTGGCAAAAGACATATTAAAACATTTAAAGATTCAAGAAGTTGAGCTAAATGGGATAAATCCCCCAAATCCAAAATAAGACACACTATATTCAAACTTCTGAAAACAAAATCCAAAGAAAACGTTTGAAAACATCAGGGGAGAAATGATACCTTATCTAAAGAAGCAAAACAGTTTGACAGCAGTTTTTTTGTTAGAAACTATGAAAGTTTAAAGAAAATGGCACAACATTTTTCAAGTGTTGTGAGAAAACTGTCAGCTAGTTATCTTAAGTCCAGTGACAGTATCCTTCAGAAATGCAGGGGCTATCCAGACAAAGGGAAACCAGAAGAATTTTTGCCAGCAGACCTACACCAAGAGAAGAGCTAGAGGAAGTTCTATAAACAGGAAAGAATGATAAGGAAAGAAATTTGGGAACATCATAATGGAAGAAGGAATAGAGTAGGCAAAAATATGGAATTATATAATAAACTTTCTCTCTCCGCTTTAGTTTTCCAAATAATGCTTGATGGATGGAACAAAAGTTATAATACCACTTGACATGGCTCTAAATATATGGAGAGGAAATATTTGACAGTTATATTATAAATGAAGGAGGATAAAGAGATGTAAAGTGAAGTAAGGATTCCACACTTCACAGGAACTGCTAAAATGATACCATGAGTAAACTGTAAGTTATGTATATATAATATTTTGAGAAACCATTGAAAAAAACTACAAAAAGATATACTCAAAAATCCCATACATAAATCAAATTGAAATTCTAAAAATGAGTTGAAATATCCCATAAAAAGAACATTCAAAAAAAGGAGAAAAATTTAAAAATTAAAAAAAAAACAAAAAATAAAATGATAGACTTAAGCATAAATATATTAATAATTTAAATGATCTAAATGCATCAGTTAAAAAAACACAGAGACTGGCAGAGTTCTTTTTAAAACATGAGGCAATTACATACTGTCTATAAGAAACTAAGTTAAATATAACAATGCAGGCAGGTTAAAGTGGAAGGATGGCAAACGTTATATCATTAAATATTAATTTAAAAAACCAGAATTGACTAATTTAAAATTACTAGAGATCAGGAGGGATATAATATAATGAAAAAGGGCCAAGCTATCATGAAGAACAGTAATCAAAAATGTGTATGCACCAGGAACAGAGCTGCAAAATACATGAAGTAAAAATTAATAGAACTAAAAAGAGATGTAGATAAATTCACAGCTATAGGTAAAGATTTCAGAGACCTTCTCTCAACAGTTGATAGAATAACTAGATAGAAAATCAGCAAGAGAAAACTCAGTGGTGCCCATGGAGCATATACCAAAATAGTCCATACACTGCCATAAAACAAGGGTCAGAAATTTAATTTGAGGTTTAATTTGAGGTTTAATAATTGATTTCATTTGGAATGTGTTCAAAACCCAGCATTCAAAAAACAAAGATCATGGCATTTGGCCCCATCACTTCATGGCAAATAGATGGGGAAACAATGGAAACAGTGACAGACATTATTTTCTCAGGCTATAGAATCACTGCAGATGGTGACTCCAATTATGAACTTAGAAGACACTTGCTGCTTGGAAGAAAAGTTATGACCAACCTGGACAGCATATTAAAAAGCAGAGACATTACTTTGCCAACAAAGGTCCATGTAGTCAAAGATATGGTTTTTCCAGTAGGCATGTATGGATGTGACAGATGGACCATAAAGAAAGCTGAGCACTGAAGAATTAATGCTTTTGAGCTATGGTGTTGGAAAAGACTGTTGAGAGTCCCTTGGACTGCAGGGAGATCAAACAAATCAATCTTAAAGGAAATCAGTCCTGAATATTCATTGGAAGGACTGATGCTGAAGCTGAAGCTTCAATACTTTGGCCACCTGATGCAAAGAACTGACATTGGAAAAGACCCTGACACTGGGAAAGTTTGAAGGCAGGAGGAAAAGGGGATGACAGAGGATGAGATGGTTGGATGGTATCACCAACTCAATGGACCTGAGTTTGAGCAAGCTCCGGGAGTTGATGATGGACAGGGTAGCCTGGTGTGCTGCGGTCTCAAAGAGTCAGACCCGACTGAGCGACTGAACTGAACTGACTGATAATGTGTTCTCTGACCACAAATGAACCAAACTAGAAATCAGTGGAAATATAGGAATTATATTTATGTATTATATTTATATAATTCCTATATAATAGGAAAATATCCAATCACTGAAAAACTAACCAATACACTGTATCAAAAAATGAACAAAATTTTTAAAAATACATTGAAGCAAATGAAAATGCAATATACCAACACTTGTTTGGCACAGCTAGAGCAGTACAGAGAATAACATTTATATCACCAAATTCATATATTAAAAAAGCTTATAATCTAAACTATCTCAAGAACCTAGAACAACAAAAGCAAAATAAACCCAAAGCAAGTCACCAATCATGCCTAGTGTCATTTAATATGGACGTGTGCCAAAATTAAATACTATCTTAATATAATGTATAATTTTGTTCGCTGCTGAAGAGTGAGTCTCACCAAACATATATAGTGATAGAAGACAAATATTACTAATTGCATCATCAATTTACAATTAACTCACATATATTTTTCTCTTGCCTTTTCAGATAAAATGTTTAGTGTATATACACACTTCCCTGATGGCTCACTGGTAGAAAATCCGCTTATCAAGTAGGAGACTCATATTCAGTTCTTGGGCGGGGAAGATCTTCTGGAGAAAGAAATGGCAACTCACTCCAGTATTCTTGCCTAGGAAATCACATGGACAGAGAAGCCTGGTGGGCTATAGTCCATGGGTCACCAAAGAGTCGGACATGGCTGAGCAACTAAACAGCAACACACATTTTCACTACATATGTACTTGACTATTCAATTAGTAAAATGCCTTGAACATGCAGTACACACTTGTGTAGGCAGAAAAACAACGACTGTATTTAGGCTTCTTTAGTTTACAGATAATAAAAAAGTCAATGATTCTAGAAATATACCATTTTAACCAAATTAAAGCAAATTAAACAATAAAGTTCTGTACTACATAATGAATTAATTTTATTTTAGCAAATCTTGAAGAAAGTATGTGCTATGATCTCTAGACTAAAATGTACTCTAAAAATAAAAATAAAGACATTGTCTCACATTTTGAAAATTGATGTCAAATTAAGTGACTAAATTAGAGTTTCTATGATTACATACTTTTCTACTTCACATATTCAAGAGTAATGTTATGGCATAAAGGAAACTTTTCTTTGAATACTTGAAACACAATATGGCATTTAATGCCTTCAAAGTTATCCCTTTATCTCTGACCAGGGTATGTGCCAAAGAAAATTAAAAGAAGAAAGTAAGTGAATACCACCATGCGCAACATGATTTGGTAAAGACCACAATTTGCGTTAGATCAGTTATGCCCTATTGAAAACCATAAGACAATGGTAAAGCTATTTACATTTGAGCATTGCTGAAACATTCTTCTTCGCTTTTCATTGGATCCTAGGGAAAATTATGTAATTATTAAGTACAATGGTGCTTTTTTAATAAAAGGTCGTTTCATAGGATCAAAAGACAGGCTGCTGAATTTTTTATTCTTTCCTTTTTTTTTTTTTTTTTTTGTCCATAAAGCAAAAGTAATTGCTTTCTGTATATTCTTTGCCTATTCTATGAAACTTATTTTGAAGGTAGTCATACAAAATGCTGGCATGGGCAGTAAGAGGTACTTTGTAGGGTAGGTGTTATTTAATTAAATATAAAAAGCAAATTTAAAATAATGCTATGCTCACAGTAATGAGACAGCTCTAATTGAAGGCCACTGGAGTGCTTTTAGCACACTCCTCAGCATCGAGCAGCCATGGCAAGGTAGTTGTTCCTTCACAAATCATCTTTCATCAGTTCTGTCTTATCCTCTTAGCCTGAGAGACATATTCAATATAATTATATCTTCCATTTCCCCATTTGTCTTTAATTGGTTAGAATACTATCAATTGTCTGAAATGGGGGTCCTTTAAATATATATATATATGTTTAATTTATATATTAACATATATACATATATTTGTGATGTAGAAGAGCCAGAGAGAATATTACAATCTCAAATTGCATCTTTCCTTTATTAAGACAATAAAATACAGCTCAGAATATTTTTGAGTCACCATCATTAAATTATTAGCTCAATATTACAGGAACAATAGAGCAGAGCACTGAGGTTATTAAACAGTATAGATCTATATTATCAACTTAATAATAAAATCAAATTTTTGTTCAAAATTAAAGAACTCTATAAATCTGTTTTCTTTGCCAAATTCTACTACATCATCTTCCGTGTTTCAAGTTATATTTGTCAGTGTAGGAAAATATTTAACACCAAATTTAGACATCTTTGAGTTATGCTGTCTTGAATACTAATATCTCTCAGCTAATTTGCATTTAGATACTACTATTAGCCAAAGAGTTATTGATCTATGTTAGGTATTAATTCAACGATCAACATAAATACTCTAAGTAGAGCTATAATTACACTGCTAAGTGGATGCTTTCTCTTGAAAAGATTTTAAAACTATTTTAGTGGTATAACAGGATTAGCACAATACCTCCAAACTAGCACCCTGGGACATTAATAAATGTAAAGTTTTAAAAGATTCCATGGGCAAATAAGTTAAGCAAATACAAAATTAAATACACTCTTGTTTTAGCCTAGTATGTCTCAGAATTTTTATTATGTTGATGAGTGTATTAAGTGGGGCAAACATTTAGAAATGCTAATCTTTCAATAGGGTTAGTGAAAAGAAGATTTCTGTAAGTAAATATATATAAGAAATATTCTCTTTTCCAACAGACGTAAACAGAATTGCCTGACAAAGTCGTCTGGCCCAGGACATAAGAATAATGCATTTAAAAGAATCATCTGCTGCACATTTATCATTTGTTGTGATATTTGATCCAAACTATTTCATGTCTCCCATTTAACTTTTGAATAAAAAATTAAAGCTAAAAGCAGGTTTAGTACAGGAGAAGAGCTGCAGAGGGCCAGAGCTAAGCCAGTGGGCTCTATTTTTGAAGCAGCCTTTTATTTCTGCATCTCTGATATCCAAGGCATAGCTTTCAAAAACACTTCTCTTGTGACTAGGTTGCTTTCATCTTTCCCATTTTATTAAAGGAGTTAAATGGAAGGTATTCTGAAACTCCAATTTAGCTTTTATTTTTCAATAAAAATGACAGTCGAAAAACAGTATAACCACAGGAGAGGCAGGGCAACCTGGCACAGAGGGGGTGGATGCCCGCTGAGCTGGGACTACAAAGTGTTTGGATAACACACTCACCAGGCTTTCTAAATACCTTGGTGAGACACTGTCAGAGGAGGGCAAATAATGGTCTTTATCTTTGAATTCACCCCAGCTCTTTTTACTGTCATGAAATTTTTATTTAAAGAAATCTAAAAAGAAGACCATTTGAATATGGTTCTTAAATACTCTAATGCACTTATTTGGGCTTGATGTGCCTTTATGCCATAACTTAGAAAGTATAAATTTCTCATCTTCATTATAAGTAGAATAGGCTATCCTCAGGCCTCTCCCATTAATCATGCTGCTCATTCGACAGTATATCCTTAAGTAATATTTACTGAATTTATAGTGAAGTCCTAAGTTGTGAGCATGTACTGCCTCCATAAATAACCTCCTAAAACATCATGTATTTAGAAAAGGTTTGAGATTGTCAAAAGTGCCATAAAACTTGAATAGTTTTAAAATAAAATCTTAAAACAGGCAGTAATTTCTAAAATATACCATAGATATATTAATATAACTGATAGAGAAGAATGTGCTGCATTGGTTTGTTTTTTGCCAGCTTTATGCAGGGTTAAGCTGCTCCTGTTCACTTATTTATTTTAAGGATGGTGTGTGTTCATTGATGATATGATGATACTAATACCTGTTAGATTATGGCGTGGAGGTTTATATTGAATCCAATATAACAATATAACTTGGAATTACCCAGAACAAATTATGTTAATATTGTTAGTCTTATTTTTCAAAATCCTAAATGAGAAAGGAATTTACATTAGTATTGACCAGTAGAAACCTGGAGGTAAATGATAGAGGTTGAGGTGAAAGAAGGGGGAGATCTTTCTATAGTATATTTTGGGAGAGGCACAGAGTCAACAGCTCAAATTTGTGGGTCTACTATCCTAAGCTGTAAATTCCATGATCTGAGGAGCAGGTCTTAATGTTCTGCCTGGCTTTGCCTTGCTCCTGGATGGAGATATTCTGAACTGATTTAAAGCTGAATAACACTGGGTTTTGCAGTGAGTGGTCCCCTCCAAGTTTTTTCACTTAGATGAGGCAAGTGAAAATATTAGTGAAAATGATTTTCTATAAGAAACATGAAATGAGATACTTAAGAAGCTTCAGAAATGTAATAAGTGTGCCCTAATTGTTAGATGTTATTAAAATGTGATATGGAAGGTCTTCTCCATATTCACACGGTTATCAGATTAATGCATTAGCTCATTGTCCTCTCAATCTGAAATTAGTATAGCTGCTTTAGAGGCATAAATGCTAATCTAACCTTCTTTTTACCAGTAGTTACAAGTTCATCAAAATACAAAAATAACCAGAAGGTTATAATAGATAGATTTGGGCTGAAGGCATGGAAGTTCCATGATAACAATATCTGAATCTTCAGGGTGTCTTCCACATCACTTTAGAAGTATATTTTCCTGGTTTTCCATTGGTTTCCCTTTTATCATGACCAGACTAATCAATAGATTTCACTTGATAAACTTCTGTTGAATTTGTGACCATATAAGTTGTTTTGACAAGTATGCTTTATGAAAAGTATTTAAAAAGTGACTTTATATTTACAACAAAAGAACCTGTCCCCATATTTAAAATATAGTTATAAACCTCAATATTTTAAATTTACAATTAGTTGCATCGAATTACTGAAACTCCTAATGCACCAGGAAAAAAAATTTTAATATGTTGTTACATTTTTGGTAACTGTTTAAAGTTAAAGAAAACAGACATGCCAAGTAGATAATACATAACTTCCATTAAAGAAATAAGATTAACTGTTACACGCCTTTTTTCATAATGAAGAAAGCCATCTGCTTTATCCAAAAAGATTCCTGGAATTGTAACTCTTATTTGGCTCCTTTATTATAGTTTCCATTTGGTAACATTGACTAATTAATAGATTGATTGCATTTTGTCTATTTTGACTTTACAGAAAGAAAGCTTCTTGAGAGATGTGATAACACCAGAAATGGTATTCCAAAGGCCCTGTGATTGCATGACCTGGAGATAACTCATTACTGAGGCAGAAAGAGTTGCCATTACGGATGGAATATAAGATGCAGAACCTTTATGACTATGTTAAAAACGTTTATACTTCAACATGTTCTACTGCCCACTGTCCCAGGAAGTGGAAAAATAGATTTATCTTCTAGATAATTCAGCGTAACCTTTCCCTTTGTCAGAATTATTTGAAAAATTATATCAATTTTCTTTGCTCAAATTAGAAAGCTTTTTTTTTCCTGAAATTTGACCAGTTGAAGACATTCAGAAACTCCTCTGCCTTCTTTAAATTCAACATCATTATTAGAAAGTGTGCTTTCTGTTATATCGATAGCACTTATGCTGAGCTTAATGTTAAACAGGTTCAAGTTTTATTTTATTATGAAAATAATATACGGTCATTGGAAAAATTCAACCAATGCAGGCATGTATAAAGTAAAACTGCATGTATGCCTTGTCACTCAGTTGTGTCTGACTCTTTGTGACCCTATGGACTGTGGCCCACCAGGTTCCTCTGTCCATGGGATAATCCAGGCAAGAATACTGAAGTGGGTTGCCATGGCCTCCTCCAGGAGAACTTCTTTACTTAGGGATTTAACTCATATCTCTTATGTCTCCTGAATTAGAGGCAGATTCTTTACCCTCTTAGCCATTTGGGGAGCCAGATTTCCCTGGTGGCTTAGACGGTAAAGAGTCTGCCTACAATGCAGAAGACCGGGGTTGAATCCTTGGGTCAGGAAGATCTCCCAGAGAAGGAAATGGCAACCCACTCCAGTATTCTTGCCTGGAAAATCCCACGGACAGAGGAGCATAGTAGGCTACAGTCCATGGGGTCACAAAGAGTCAGACACAACTGAGTGACTTCCCTTTTTTTTTTTTTTTTTTCACTTAGGATAAAAGTAAAGGCATCCATACTCAAACACCCCTACCCTGATACTGTTCCCAAGTGGCACAATGGTAGAGAATCCACCTGCCAACGTAGGAGATGCAAAAGACAAGGGTTCAATCCCTGGGTCAGGAAGATCCCCTGGAGTAGGAAATGGCAACCCATCCTAGCATTCTTGCCCAGAAAATCCCATAGACAGAGGAGACTGGTGGGCTACAGTCCAGGGGGTCACAAAGAGTCAGACATGACTGAGCACAAAAAAAAAGAAGAAAAAAAGACCCTACTACTCTCCCTAGAACTAGCCACAGTCATTATTCTTAAGATCATTTCTCTAGACATTCGACAGTTCAATATATCTTCATGGGTGTATACTATACAGTTTATACACATAAATCAGTACAGATATTTTTCTACTTCTAGCTTTTTTTAGATAACACTACATTTTGGAGATCTCTTCATGTCAGCACAATGAAAACTGCATAAAGTGCCAAAGTACCAAAATTTATTCAACAACTCTGTATTAAGTTGTGTTAGTCTCTTGAAGATTCTGCTAATCACAAGAAACAGTGGTCACCATGAAAGATTTGGTGTTTTTCTAGATATGAGGAGAGACAAGAATTGGGCTCATAAAATCAGTTCCTGAGAATATCTAACTATCTAAAGACCTCAGTTCAGTTCAGTTCAGTCACTCAGTCGTGTCCGACTCTGCAACCCCATGAATCGCAGCACGCCAGGCCTCCCTGTCCATCACCAACTCCCAGAGTTCACTCAGACTCACGTCCATCAAGTCAGGTATGCCATCCAGCCATCTCATCCTCGGTCATCCCCTTCTCCTCCTGCCCCCAATCCCTCCCAGCATCAGAGTCTTTTCCAGTGAGTCAACTCTTCACATGAGGTAGCCAAAGTACTGGAGTTTCAGCTTGAGCATCATTCCTTCCAAAGAAATCCCAGGGTTGATCTCCTTCAGAATGGACTGGTTGGATCTCCTTGCAGTCCAAGGGACTCTCAAGAGTCCTCTCCAACACCACAGTTCAAAAGCATCAATTCTTCAGCACTCAGCCTTCTTCACAGTCCAACTCTCACATCCATACATGACCACAGGAAAAACCATAGCCTTGAGTAGACGGACCTTAGTTGGCAAAGTAATGTCTCTGCTTTTGAATATGCTGTCTAGGTTGGTCATAACTTTTCTTCCAAGGAGTAAGCGTTTTTTAATTTCATGGCTGCAGTCACCATCTGCAGTGGTTTTGGAGCCCCTCCCCATAAAATCTGACACTGTTTCCACTGTTTCCCCATCTATTTCCCATGAAGTGATGGGAAAGACCTGCCCTATCTAAAGACTTGCCCTATCAATTTTCCAGGACCACAAAGTGCATCATTTCTGCTCTCCATCCTCAACTCCTTCAGGATGTGATGGAGACAGCAGCTGCAGCAGGACATGATTTAATCCTTGAAGAGGTAGATTGCAAGCACCCATGGCAAGGGCCAGTGTGTAGCTGACAATGCTCAAGAAGCAATAACTTATTCTGTATTTCGGACATTTTATCTGTTTTTAGAAATCTCTCTTTCAACAGAATAAATACTCATCATACTCCTTTTTATATTTGTTGTGTCCTTGAGTATTTATATTTATTAATTTCTCTACTATATGGTGAGGTGTTATCATTGTTATCACATAATAAATAAGCTGCTTTAAAATTTTTATATTGAGTTTTATTCTACTATTTCTCAAAACTATTTTTGAATATCTGATTTTTACTTAGACTACAGTATAATACATCTGAGGAAGGCTAATTATTTTAATGAGAGGCAAAAAAAAATACTAAATTTCTTGGAAATATTTGAATTGTGTATAAGAGTACATTTCCCTAACTTCCTATTTCTTCTCTCTCTCCTTTTTTTTTGACCAATGTTCAATTAGCTCTTTATTCTAAGGACCTACAGTTTAATGATAATTGAGTTATCTTAGATAAGATAATGGAGAAGGAAATGGCAACCCACTCCAGTGTTCTTGCCTGGAGAATCCTAGGAACTGGGGAGCCTGGTGGGCTGCCGTCTATGGGGTCGCACAGAGTCGGACACCATTGAAGTGACTTAGCATAAGATAAACCACTCCCTAGGATTCAATATATTATCTGTTCTTGACATCCTAATTTAAGCCCACAGCAGAAGAGGCAATAGTTTTCCTTGGTTATGCAAAGTTTTAGCCTAGAGGAAAAAGTAAAGAAAGTACGAATAATACCTGAATGTTGAAAGGTAGTTTCTGTTTCTTCAGGATTCTGGTTAATCCATACCAGTTTTCAAGTGCTTATTACTAAATTTAAATACAGTTGGGAGAGATATCCCTTTGAGATGAGATGTAGCCATTGGTTCCTATACCAGAAGGATTCTATTCCTTCAAGAGGAATCAACTACAGTGCAATTGATTTCTTTCCTATATTCTAATCTGCTCCTGTCAATAAATTAAACATGGTTGCTTTGGCAGCATATATACTAAAATTGGAATAATGCAGAGAAGATTAGCATGGCCCCTGTGCAATGATGACATGGAAACTTCTGAAGTGTTCCAAATTTTTATTTGCATCATTGAAGGAAAGTTATGAGCAACCTAGATAGCATATTCAAAAGCAGAGACATTACTTTGCCGACTAGGGTCCGTCTAGTCAAGGCTGTGGTTTTTCCAGTGGTCATGTATGGATGTGAGAGTTGGACTGTGAAGAAGGCTGAGCACCGAAGAACTGATGCGTTTGAACTGTGGTGTTGGAGAAGACTCTTGAGAGTCCCTTGGACTGCAAGGAGATCCAACCAGTCCATTCTGAAGGAGATCAGCCCTGGGATTTCTTTGGAAGGAATGATGCTAAAGCTGAAGCTCCAGTACTTTGGCCACCTCATGAGAAGAGTTGACTCATTGGAAAAGACTCTGATGCTGGGAGGGATTGGGGGCAGGAGGAGAAGGGGACGACAGAGGATGAGATGGCTGGATGGCATCACGGCCTCGATGGACGTGAGTCTGAGTGAACTCCTGGAGTTGGTGATGAACAGGGAGGCCTGGCGTGCTGCAATTCATGGGATTGCAAAGAGTCAGACACGACTGAGCAACTGAACTGAACTGGAGGCAGAAACTAACACAACACTGTAAAGCAATTATCCTCCAATTAAGAATTTTTTTAAAAATAAAAATCATTGTCAAAAACAAAACAAAATTACTGAGAACATTACAAACTGTCTCTCTTTGTCTTATTTTAATTTCTTTTGATTTCCATTCATAATGTGTTAGGAGTCTGTTCATGTGTCTCTATACCTTTTTACGCACTCACTGCCATGTTCATTGCAGCACTATTTGCAATAGCCAAGACATAGAAACAACCCAAGGGTCCATTAATAGATGAATGGATAAGAAAGGACCTGGTATATATACACAAAGGAGCCATCAGAAAAGCTGGAAAGTCAGGAAAGAAACTGCCATTTTCAACAAATGGATGAACCTTGAGCACATTCTGCTGAGATAAGTCAGACAAAGTAAGACAAGTACTGTATGATGTCACTTGCTTCCCAGGTAGCTCAGGTGGTAAAGAATCTGCCTGTAATGCAGGAGACCCAGGTTCAATCCTTGGGTTGAGGAGATCCCCCAGATAAGGAAATGGCAAGCCCCTCCAGTATTCTTACCTGGAGAATTCCATGGAAAGAGGAGCCTGTTGGGCTAAAGTCCATGGGGTTGCAGAGTTGGACATAACTGAGTGACTCACACACACATGCATGCACTCACACACACAAACACAAGATGTCACTTACATGAGACATAAGAAAGTCAAACTTATAAAAACATAGAGTGAAACAATGTTTAGCAGAGGATGGAGGAGGGGGAATATAAAACTGATGTACTTTAAGGGTACAAACTTGGCAACAAGTAGTAAATAAGCTGTAGAGGTCTTCCTAAACTCTTGTATTCCTACTTGCTAAAGTCCTGAATTAAGTGTAGAATCTGACTCCAGTGAGAACAGCTCCAATCACTATTGTTGAAAAAATAAAATTTATGACTTTGGCAATTTCACCCTTCTGTTTCTGTCTGATGTACTTCTCTAATTTCATCAGGATCTTAAAGTCATCTAAGTTTTGTGTTCAGCTCAGTTCAGTCGCTCAGTCATGTCCAACTCTTTGTGACCCCATGAATCGCAGCACGCCAGGCCTCCCTGTCCATCACCATCTCCAGGAGTTCACTCAGACTCACGTCCATTGAGTCTGTGATGCCATCCAGCCATCTCATCCTCTGTCGTCCCCTTCTCCTCCTGCCCCCAATCTCTCCCAGCATCAGAGTCTTTTCCAATGAGTCAACTCTTCTGATGAGGTGTCCAAAGTACTGGAGCTTCAGCTTTGGCATCATTCCTTCCAAAGAAATCCCAGGGCTGATCTCCTTCAGAATGGACTGGTTGGATCTCCTTGCAGTCCAAGGGACTCTCAAGAGTCTTCTCCAACACCACAGTTCAAAAGTATCAATTCTTCAGTGCTCAGCCTTCTTCACAGTCCAACTCTCACATCCATACATGACCACAGGAAAAACCACAGCCTTGACTAGACGGACCCTAGTCGGCAAAGTAATGTCTCTGCTTTTGAATATACTATCTAGGTTGGTCATAACTTTTTTTCCAAGGAGTAAGCGTCTTTAAATTTCATGGCTACAGTCACCATCTGCAGTGATTTTGGAGCCCCCCAAAGTAAAGTCTGACACTGTTTCCACTGTTTCCCCATCTATTTCCCATGAAGTGATGGGACCAGATGCCATGATCTTCGTTTTCTGAATGTTGAGCTTTAAGCCAACTTTTTCACTCTCCTCTTTCACTTTCATCAAGAGGCTTTTTAGCTCCTCTTCTCTTTCTGCCATAAGGCTGGTGTCATCTGCATATCTGAGGTTATTGATATTTCTCCCTGCAGTCTTGATTCCAGCTTGTGTTTCTTCCAGTCCAGCGTTTCTCAGGATGTACTCTGAATATAAGTTAAATAAGCAGGGTGACAATATACAGCCTTGATGTACTCCTTTTCCTATTTGGAACCAGTCTGTTGTTCCATGTCCAGTTCTAACTGTTGCTTCCTGACCTGCATACAGATTTCTCCAGAGGCAGGTTAGGTGGTCTGGTATTCCCATCTCTTTCAGAATTTTCCACAGTTTATTGTGATCCACACAGTTTTGTGTTACTCTTTGTATTAATTTTCTCCCATTCCTGACCTCTTTAAATGTCTGTAATTGTTTTAGGAAAAGGGATGTGTCCCTATTCTCACTTTCATCATATTTACTATCTGCAAAATTCCACTCTAAAGTTTCTTCACTTATCTCTTGAGATATTTACCAGTCTAAGACCTTAACGTTTCCAAAGGTAACAAAAACTTCTCTTTTAAAAATTAGTGCTTCCTTTTTAGAGTAGAAGATTTCTACAATATTGCTTTTATTTGATATTTGCATTTTGCTAATATGGAGTGATAGTGACAATGAAAGGGGCACTTCTACTATGATCTCTGTTTCCTGATGCAATGCTTGTTGCTTCTTTCTCTTTCTCTTTTTATTTATTTTCATTTTTTAAATTTTTGATATGGACTGTCTTCCTACTTCCTTTCAGTGCAGCTCAGCTGGACTTGTCAATTAACCTTTCTTGCTACTGGTGCTAAATAACTGGACTCAACTAATTCAAATGTTTTGTTTCCCTTTTTCCCCTTTCCCAAATCTCCTGTTTGAAATGCAGTAATAAAGCATAATATTTAAAGTTGGCTCCATTCCTCACTGACTTGTTTTTCATCAGAATCCAGGACAATCTTATGAATAATTATTTTAATATTGTATGAATACTAAAAGCTCTGGCAACTCCTTAGAGAATCACCTCTACTCAAAACTTTGGGAGAAAATTATTTAGTATTTTAAAAAAATAACATTGACATATTATGGGGAACGTCATAAAATTATTTTAAAGGGTAAAGATGAGGCTTTAAAGGAATTTTATGACTACATTTTAGCAGTTTTGATCTAAGCTCAACAAATGAATGAAAGTTTACATACATTCTTCTCTGTCTTTATTGACAGATGCTGCTAAGAAGTACTGACCCAAATGTTTTCAAATAGTTATATCAAATAAGTATTTTCATTGCCCCTGAGCAAGCAAAGATGCTTCAGAATGAGACACTAACTTAATTAGGTTAAAATATGTACAAACGCACATAGACATTAAAAATTCAAGCTTTCAGAAAACATTTAACTACATTGGAAAAGTTCATGGACTTTTTTATTAAGTGAAAAATAAAGCTGGCTATGAAGCTTATTGATGATGGGAATTCAACTTTTGGTTACAAAATACATATATTTTATCACGTGTGTATTAGCTGCTCAGTCATGTCCAAACTTTGTGATCCAATGGACTTTCACAAACCAGGCTCCTCTGTTCTGGAATTCTCCAGGCAAGAGTGCCGGAGTAAGTTGCTATTTCCTTCTCCAGGGGAACTTCCCATCCTAGGGATCGAATCCAGGTCTCCTGCATTGCAGGCAAATTCTTTACCATCTGAGCTGCCACTATACATATAAACTAAATGCAAATGAACGCAACACATAATCATGTTGAATGTCAAATGCTCCGTTATGTTGGTGGGATTTGGTGATTTTCATTTTCTTGTTTATATTTTTCTCTATTTTTATGAATAATTAAACATTCTATAATCAGAACAAATCTGTTTTAGTATTCAATAAAAACTTTCATATTCTATTATATGTTCTTTTAGAATAGTGATTATATCCTATTTAACTTTGAGTCACTTGAATGAAAGCTGAAAGCACCTATAGCACACAGCTTATTCTCTACATTAACATAACTCTACTCCACCATTAGGCTGTCTTCACCAATATCACTTTATTATTCCATTGTCTTCATCAACCAACATACGTTTACTATTCCGGGAAACTCTTGACCGGGAAGATAAGTTGAAAATAACTCTATTGTTCATTTAGAAGCTTCCAGGAAAAATCATTTAAATGAACATCAAGCCATCAAGACTTTTCAATACATAGCATTATACGACTATTTAGTCTTCTAGTCTCTTCTCACCTCAAGACCCTCCCTTTGCAGTGTCCGCCAATACACACTATTACATCATAATTATTTTTCAGTGCTAGTCACCCCTTCTCCCATCACCCCCACATTGAAAGAGCTTCCATAAACTGACTCCAAAATCTCATAAATATCCTAACTTTGCCTTCTTTCTTCTCTGAGGCAAGGAAATCTCTGTCAGAGTAGTGTCCTCACTTATAATGTAAGAATAAACCTACATTTGTTTTTCAACAGGTTTGTCTGGTGAAGTTCCTTTTAGGGAAGTGAAGTTTCTTTTAGATGACAAAAGTGTGAGAGCCTTAGACTGTAACAGTTGTTCAGTAAGTATATATTGAAAAATATTCAAATGTAATTCACTAAATTAAGGTCAGTGTCTTTGTATCTCTAAGGATACAAAGACTCAACCCACTTTGTTATTGTGGACTCCTGTGACTCAATCCACTTTGAAGACAAACATAAATTGCACCATACTTACCTTTTGGTGTCAATGGGCACATTTCATTAGAGAAATTTAATTTATATGTTGATATTTGCTCTCATTTCAAAAGGCATACTTCAGTAATATTGTTCAGTATGAGAAAATATTTTCCATACTGTTTGTTTTCTTTACTTCCCATTGAAAATGTAATATTTAGTTATGATTTGTTGTGTTCAGTTGCTCAGTTGTGCCCAACTCTTTACAACCCCATGGACTGTAGCACGCCAGGCTTCCCTGTCCTTCACTGTCTCCCAGAGTTTGCTCAAACAGTGTCCATTGAATTGGTAATGCCATCCATCCATCTCATCCTCTGTTGTCCCCTTCTCCTCTTGTCTTCAATATTTCCCAGCATCAGCGTCTTTTCCAATGAGTCTGCTCTTCGCATCAGGGGGCCAAATTACTGGAGCTTCAGCTTCAGCATCAGTCCTACCAATGAATATTCAGGACTGATTTCCTTTAGGATTGAATGGTTTGATCTCCTTCAAGGGACTCTCAAGAGTCTTCTCCAGTGCAACATTTTGAAAGCATCGATTCTTCGGTGCTCAGCCTTATTTACTGTCCAACTTTCACGTTCATGCATGAGTACTAGAAAAACTACAGCTTTGGCTATATGGACTTTTGTTGGTCAAGTGACGTCTTTGCCTTTTAATACCCTGTCTAGGTCTGTCATAGCTTTTCTTCCAAGGAGTGTCTTTTAATTTTAGCTATGATGGATTAATGTAATTAATTAATTTTATTATCTGAGTTTTCTTGTAGACCTAAGTTTTGAAATATTAGTCTAGTAACAGAATTCATTAGCACTATTAAGAAATGCAGTGGGTGCTGGATTTCTGGACGCATGTTTATAATCGTTATTCCTTGGCTTTCAGAAGGTAAATCTTCTCCTTTCTTTGCCAGTTTAGAGCTGAAGAACTTAAGAATATAATAATCAGCACAGACTTGTGCCAAGTGACTTCAAAGGGAAAGTGTATAACAGCATTTCCTTTAGAAAATATTGACATATGTAAAGACAGAATGCTTTAATGGATAATGGTTGTGGTGAATTTGTATTATGAAAGCAGAGACAGAGGACACTACTAGAGACAAGTGGGCCTACCTGGACAAAGCACTTTTAGGCTCTGAGGCACTATCATAGTTAGTGTGATCAAACTTTAATGTACATACACGTCATTTGAAAATCATAGAAAAATTCAGACTCTTGTTTGAAGGTCTAGAATGAGACTTGAAATTCTATATATTAAAAAACTGCCAGGTTATGCTAGCACATTTTGAATAGTAAAGATTTAACTGAAGGAAACTATGGCAAGTGGACTTGTCTTGTTTATCTCTACTTTTTCGATTTTACATCTATCCAATCACCTTCTGATTGTAACATGGCTTCTTTTTTGGTTTATCTAAATAAGAATATCATTAATCTCAAGGTTGTACTTCTAATTGCAAATTAATATGTGAGCATTTTAAATTTATGCACTTATTTCTGTGATTCATTAACATGTGTTTGCATCTATCACATGAAATTAACACAAATGATAATAGTTGATATTTATTGAGTACTTACTCCGTGACAGTTGTTATGGTGCTCTATATACACAGTACAACCTAATCTTATCCTCACAATAGTCCTACAAGTTCCTATTTTGAGCATCACTTCACACATAAGAAGATTTAGGCTTGGGAAGTTTAAGTAATTTGCCTTAAGAAAAAACAGCTAATAAACAGCAGAACCAGGATTGAAACTGAGGCAGTGTGCCCTGTGGTAAACAGAGTAATGGTCTCCAGAGATATCCACTTCCTGATCCCCTGAACCAGTGAAGATGATACTTTACATGCTAAAAAGGACTTTGAGGGGATGACTACATTAAAGACCTTGACGTGGGGAAATCATCTTGGATTGTCTAGGTGGACTCACTGTAATCACAAAGTATTTATAGAAAAAAGAGACAGACAGTAATACTGGAATCAAGAAAATGAGATATGATGATAGAAATAGTTGGGATGATGTGAGTTGAAGATGAAGGAAGGGGCTATGATCCAAGGAATACAGGTGGTTTCTAGAAACTGGGAAAGGTATGTAAACAGATTGTCTTCCAGTGTCTCCAGAAGGAATATAGCTCTATGAAAACCTTGATTTTAGGGTTATATCCTGATTTTGAACACAAAATAAATTTGTGTTCATATAAGCCACCAAGTTTGTGCTGATTTGTTATAATAGCGATAGGTAGTTAAGAAAGGCCCTGAAGCTCAGGCTCTTCAATCAGGTATTATGGCTTCAGAATAAGAAAAAGGCAGAGAAAATAGAAAGGAGGAACTGAAGGCAGATTTTAGAAAAAAGAAGCAATAAAACTAGTGACCAATGAGGAATAACTATTTATTTAGCAACTGCTTTGTATACAGCACAGTGCTTGACTTTTATAGATGATATCTTGTCTGGCTTTATGACAATCTTCTGCCATCTTTTGTTTTATTTTTAATTGGAGGATAATTCTATTTAGATCAATTCATTCTGCCTTCAGCTGAGTGACATGGATTACACTAAATGATGAGAGCACAAGGGAGAGAGCAAAAATCAGGGAGCTGAGCATGGGAACCTGGAGCCACCACTGACTAATGCATGGCTGTGGCCAGGTTACTGATCTAAACACTTCAGGGTCCCCCTTTGGTAAAGAGAAACACTATTAATTATATCTCTATTATAACATTATGAGAATTAAATAAGAAAATTTCCTAAAACATATAGAATGCTTAGAGTATAACAAAACACTATTTAAATATTTGTAAATAAATTGAAAAATTTCAACTCTGAGCAACATAGAAGCAGTCCAATGTAAGTTTAGAGAAAAACAAGGGAGTTCAAAACAATAAGAAGTTGTTTTAACTTTAAAGTTCATTATAATCTTTCCTAGCTGATCTTTTGAAGATGTGTTTAAAATGTTAAGTGGGAGGGGAAAATTTGGAATCCTAAATCACTGAATGTTTGTAAATTATTCTCTCATCTGTGCATCCTTAGATATGACATCCTGTCTTTGTACAAAATTTAATTACATTTACTATTTGTTTACTGTAATATTCTGACCTTTCTGATGGGTAATATCTTTTAATACAAAGAAAGAAATTTATTGTCTTGCCTAGGTTTTTGGTTGTCTTATCCCCTTTCCATACAACAATAATTAATGATCTAAAGCTAGCACTGTTCTCCAAATATTTCAAGTTCAGATTGTCCCCTCATCCTTCATTTCACCACTAACCATTTTCATTAGCCTCCAATTTGGAGTAAATTTGTCCAAAAATTTCTGTTTTTAACTTTCCAATCATTTTGCTAATAATAATCCATGATTGTTTCCAGCTTAATTTTTTACTTCAGTCTCAATTATGAATTACTCTCTCCCATTAAGTTGGAGATCACTTGAGACTTATTAGTTAATGATTGGGCTCTCTTTGCATTCAGTAGTACTTTAGATTTTTACCTTTTATTTGACAATATTGATTAAATCCAATCCCTGCAACGTTTATTGAAGACCTATTCAGAACTAGATGTAGTGCTAGGTTCAGAGGTGGATGTAAAAGGATGATCAAAACATCTTTTGTCTAAAAGAGTGTACCGTCTGATTAGGGAGAATGATAGGTACATAAATAGCTTTTTGAAGAGATTAGTTTGGAATCTATACAACTGACAAAAGATGGCATATAGCTTCCTTGAATCCCATGCCCTGATTTACTGCAATCACTACTCTTGGCTTCTCCTGTCTCTTGGTGACAATTAGATCTAATGGCCTCATTTTTATGTGGAGGATCAGAAGCTGAGCAAAGGATAAAATATTTTAGACCTTTCTATAAAATGTTGTTTTTCTTCATATGCTACTGAATTTCCTGTAATTGTTCATTTCCCTTTACTTTCTAAGAGAGCTTATAATATGTATCATGTAAAGATCTTTGTAATAATGCACTTTTGAATTAGTTACCCATACTTCTAGAATATTAGAAATATATGAATTTTTTAAAGAAAAAACTCTGAGTCTGTGCTCCCACAGAATTACTCCTAGTCAGTTGAGGAATGTGGGTTTTATTTTAGGTTAATGTATGTTTTGTATTTTCATAAAGTTTATAATAATTGAATTTGCTTTCTCAGTGTTATTCTTAGATTCCAAAATTTGAAATCTTTTTTTTTTTTTTTGAAATCTGGTTTTAAATAAGAAACTTGGTGAATGCACTTAAGAATTTCTAGATTTAATTGATTCATTTTTACTTACTTCCTTAGTGTAGAATTCCCAGTAGCAGCATGTGAATGAGAGCTGCTCTCATTTCAGGGTTCCTTAAACCCTTAAAACTCACTGTACAGTTTCGGTAGGAAAAAAATCCCATGCTGAACAATAGAGCTAATACTGAATTTCCCTTCTACCACTGAAGAACAATATGTGCTTAATACTCATGTCTGCTAAGTGACTATATAGATATATTTAAATTATACAAATCATTAAGGTAATAAAAACCCTATTTACTTCAGAAAATTTGCTTTAGCCCCAACTATAAATACGAAAGTTTCTTTTTCCTTTTCTATTCTTAAAAATGTAGTTTCCTTGCTACCATCTCTTATATCACCAGACTAAAGAAAATTGTACCACCAGCTAATGACCCGAGTATTCCCATTAATTAGGAGAATTTTGAAGAAGAGCAAAAAGAAATAGTGAAGTACAAAAAGATGTTAAAATGATTAGATGTTTTGTTGACAGTTCTTCAAATGCCATGATTAATTCCCAGGAGGCTTAGTGATAAAGAATCTGTCTGCCAGTGCAGGAGATGCAGGAGACTCAGGTTCAATCCCTGGGTTGGGAAGATCCCTTGGAGAGGAAATGACAACCCACTTCTGTATTCTTGCCTGAAAAATCCCATGGACAGTAGAGCCTGGCTGGCTACAGTCAATGGTGTCATGAAGAGTCAGAAATGACTGAGCAACAGAACACACACACATTTCAGCTCTTGGTGCTATCCTCAAAATGTTTTGAAATCACCCTGAAAAGAGATTGCTACCTTTTTCATATTCTTTGCAACTTCCTATGGCCCCAACAAAAAAGACAGGCAGCTAGTTGCAGAGGTTTAACCTCCACCCACTGACCTCTTCACCCCATTCCAGCTTTGATAATGAAATGTCACTAACAGCACATCATTCTTCTTCTTCTATCCCTCCCTGATTCTCCTGAAGGAAAAGATTAGTTCCACTCATAAAAGTGTAAGGATTTGTGCTGTTTTTGGTTTCATGTGATTACATCATCAGTTAGTCAACAGCCAAAAGTCAATAAATATTTACTGAACACATATTACATGGTAGGCACATTGCCACTTAATATCAATGCAGATTAGATTCCAACAGTTATGGGTTTCTTGGCTGTACAAATCAGGCACAAAGAAATAAATAAATGCAGCATTTCTATAGAAATATTCATTTATATCCTCTTATTTAATGGGATTTAATGGTATCTGAGGCTATCCTGAGAACAAGAATTTAAACCTAGTTTATTATTAAAGATGAGTAAAAACAGGCCTGATGGATTGTGGGAGCTGGCACACTGAGCACAGGCGGCTGCGAGCCGGCACACTGAATCCCGCGTCCAAGGTCGGGGCGGCGGGCAGGAGACACCCCGCATCCAAGGTCAGGGGCAGCCTGGAGAAGCCACCTCGTGCCCAAGGCCAGGGCCGGTGACTGTGAGGAGCCACCCTGAGCCCGAGGCCAGGGGAGGCAGCTGAGGAGCCACCCATGCTTGAGGCCAGGGCCAGCAGCTGGGAGGAGCAACCCAAGGAGCCTTGGCTGCAGGCACAGGAGGGCCTAGAGGAGCTATCCCACCTTGAAGGTCAGGGACAGCAGCGGTAAGGAGATGCCCCTCATCCAATGTAAGGAGCAATGGCTGTGCTTTGCTTGGAGCAGCCCTGAAGAGATATCCCACACCCAAAGTAAGAGAAACCCAAGTAAGATGGTAGGTGTTGCAAGAGGGCATCAGAGGGCAGACACACTGAAACCATACTCACAGAAAACTAGTCAATCTAATCACACTAGGACCACAGCCTTGTCTAACTCAATGAAACCAAGCCATGCCTGTGGGGCAACCCAAGACGGGCAGGTCATGGTGGAGAGGTCTGACAGAACGTGGTCCACTGGAGAAGGGAATGGCAAGCCACTTCAGTATTCTTGCCTTGAGAACCCCATGAACAGTATGAAAAGGCAGAATGATAGGATACCAAAAGAGGAACTCCCTAGGTCATTAGGTGCCCAATATGCTACTGGAGATCAGTGGAGAAATAACTCCAGAAAGAATGAAGGGATGGAGCCAAAGCAAAAACAACACCCAGTTGTGGATGCGACTGGTGATAGAAGCTAGATCCGATGCTGTAAAGAGCAATACTGCATAGGAACCTGGAATGTCAGGTCCATGAATCAAGGCAAATTGGAGGTGGTCAAACGAGATGAATGTTGGCGAGGGTGAACATCGACATTCTAGGTATCAGCGAACTAAAATAGACTGGAATGGGTGAATTTACCTCAGATGACCATTGTATCTACTACTGCGGGCAGGAATCCCTCAGAAGAAATGGAGTTGCCATCATGGCCAACAAAAGAGTCCAAAATGCAGTACTTGGATGCAATCTCAAAAACGACAGAATGATCTCTGTTCATCTCCAAGGCAAACCATCCAGTATCACAGTTATCCAAGTCTATGCCCCAACCAGTAATGCTGAAGAAGCTGAAGTTGAATGGTTTTATGAAGACCTACAAGACCTTTTAGAACTAACACCCAAAAAAGATGTCCTTTTATTATAGGGGACTGGAATGCTAAAGTAGGAAATCAAGAAACACCGAGAGTAACAGGCAAATTTGGCCTTGGAATGCAGAATGAAGCAGGGCAAAGACTAACAGAGTTTTGCCAAGAAAATGCACTGGTCATAGCAAACACACTCTTCCAAAAACACAAGAGAAGACTCTACACATGGACATCACCAGATGGTCAACACCGAAATCAGATTGATTATACTCTATGCAGCCAAAGATGGAGAAGCTCTATACAGTCAACAAAAACAAGACCAGGTGCTGACTGTGGCTCAGATCATGAACTCCTTATTACCAAATTCAGACTGAAATTGAAGAAAGTAGGGAAAACCGCTAGACCATTCAGGTATGACCTAAATCAAATCCCTTATGATTATACAGTGGAAGAGAGAAATAGATTTAACGGCCTAGATCTGATAGGCAGAGTGCCTGATGAACTACGGAATGAGGTTCGTGACAAGGTACAGAAGAAAGGGATCAAGACCATCCCCATGGAAAAGAAATGCGAAAAAGCAAAATGGCTGTCTGAGGAGGCCTTACAAATAGCTGTGAAAAGAAGAGAGGTGAAAAGCAAAAGAGAAAAGGAAAGATATAAGCAACTGAATGCAGAGTTCCAAAGGATAGCAAGAAGAGATAAGAAAGCCTTCTTCAGCGATCAATGCAAAGAAATAGAGGAAAACAACAGAATGGGAAAGACTAGACATCTCTTTAAGAAAATTAGAGATAGCAAGGGAATATTTCATGCAAAGATGGGCTCGATAAAGGACAGAAATGGTCTGGACCTAACAGAAGCAGAAGATATTAAGGAGAGGTGGCAAGAATACAAGGAAGAATTGTACAAAAAAGATCTTCATGACCCAGATAATCATGATGATGTGATCACTAATCTAGAGCCAGACATCTTGGAATGTAAAGTCAAGTGGGCCTTAAAAAGAATCACTACGAACTAAACTAGTGGAGGTGATAGAATTCCAGTTGAGCTGTTTCAAACCCTGAAAGATGATGCTGTGAAAGTGCTGCACTCAATATGCCAGTAAATCTGGAAAACTCAGCAGTGGCCACAGGGCTGGAAAAGGTCAGTTTTCATTCCTATTCCAAAGAAAGGCAATGCAAAAGAATGCTCAAACTACCGCACAATTGCACTCATCTCACATGCTAGTAAAGTAATGCTCAAAATTCTCCAAGACAGGCTTCAGCAATACGTGAACCGTGAACTTCCTGATCTTCAAGCTGGTTTTTGAAAAGGCAGAGGAACCAGAGATCAAATTGCCAACATCCGCTGGATCATGGAAAAAGCAAGAGAGTTCCAGAAAAACATCTACTTCTGCTTTATTGACTATGCCAAAGCCTTTGACTGTGTGGATCACAATAAACTGTGGAAAATTCTGAAAGAGATAGGAATACCAGACCACCTAACCTGCCTCTTGTGAAATCTGTATGCAGGTCAGGAAGCAACAGTTAGAACTGGACATGGAACAACAGACTGGTTCCAAATAGGAAAATGAGTATGTCAAGGCTGTATATTGTCACCCTGCTTATTTCACTTCTATGCAGAGTACATCATGAGAAACGCTGGACTGGAAGAAACACAAGCTGGAATCAAGATTGCCAGGAGAAATATCAATAACCTCAGATATGCAGATGACACCAGCCTTATGGCAGAAAGTGAAGAGGAACTAAAAAGCCTCTTGATGAAAGTGAAAGAGGAAAGTGAAAAAGTTGGCTTAAAGCTCAACATTCAGAAAACGAAGATCATGGCATCCGGTCCCATCACTTCATGGGAAATAGATGGGGAAACAGTGGGAACAGTTTTATTTTTCTGGGCTCCAAAATCACTGCAGATGGTGACTGCAGCCATGAAATTAAAAGACGCTTACTCCTTGGAAGAAAAGTTCTGACCAACCTAGATAGCATATTCAAAAGTAGAGACATTACTTTGCCGTCTAAGGTCCGTCTAGTCAAGGCTGTGGTTTTTCCTGTGGTCATGTATGGATGTGAGAGTTGGACTGTGAAGAAGGCTGAGCACTGAAGAACTGATAATTTTGAACTGTGGTGTTGGAGAAGACTCTTGAGAGTCCCTTGGACTGCAAGGAGATCCAACCAGTCCATTCTGAAGGAGATCAGCCCTGGGATTTCTTTGGAAGGAATGATGCTGAGGCTGAAACTTCAGTACTTTGGCCACCTCATGTGAAGAGTTGACTCATTGGAAAAGACTCTAATGCTGGGAGGAATTGGGGGCAGGAGAAGAAGGGGACGACTGAGGATGAGATAGCTGGATGGCATCACTGACTCTATGAATGTAAGTCTGAGTGAACTCCTGGAGATGGTGATGGACAGGGAGGCCTGGCATGCTGCAATTCATGGGGTTGCAAAGAGTCGGACACGACTGAATGACTGAACTGAACTGAACTAGTATATGTCAGATGACATTAGCAAATAAAAGGTCTTGACTCTCAAATATCAGAGAAAAGAGACCCCATTCCTATATGACTCTGGTAAAGAATCTCCTCTTTTATCACCAAGAGAGTCTGACTTTCAAAGATTCCTTTCTCTGAGAACAACCTATTATTTTCATTCTTTGATCTGGTTTGGTCCTACAAGTGGTTTATCCTACCACTTTTTATTATCTCTCATCAACTCATACGTCTTCTTTTCCTCACCCAACTTTACAATCATTGACTTTTATTAAACAAAATATTAGGTGCATTCAGTTCAGTTCAGTTCAGTCGCTCAGTCATGAATACTGGAGTGGGTTGCCATTTCCTTCTCTAAACACTAGGTAATCTTAGAAAAATTCTATATCTCAAAAATTCCACTCCACATGAAATATAGATTTTAATATATAAGACTCATTTAATTTAATTTATTTAATCAAGATATTCAGGAGGAGGGCAAGAGGAGAAGGGAACGACATAGGATGAGATGGTTGGATGGCATCACCTACTCAATGGACATGGGTTTGGGTGGATTCTGGGAGTTGGTGATGGACAGGGAGGCCTGGTGTGCTGTGGTTCATGGAGTTGCAAAGAGTCGGACACGAGTGAGTGACTAGACTGAACTGAACTGATGCGGAGAACTGACTCATCAGAAAAGCCCCTGATGCTGGGAAAGACTGAAGGAAGGAGGAGAAGGGGACGACAGAGGATGACATGGATCGATGGCATCACTAACTCAATGGAAATGAGTTTGTGCAAGCTCCAGGAGATGATAAAGGACAGGGAAGCATGGCGTACTGCTGTCCGTGGGGTTACAAAGTGTTGGACACGACTGAGCAACTCAACAACAACCATTTAATTTAGAATAAGGCTGTACCTGTCTACCATTTTATCCACAGCACCTAGTGTGATATCTGACACATAATTGGTACACTGTTATTACTTGCTGAATACATAAATAGATGAACACATATAAAAAGTATTTGAGAACACGGATTTGTAAAAACTTAAATTTAATAAAAAATTATCTGAAACTATAAATATTTCTGGTTTTATGAATGAAAAAAAGACATTTAAAACAGATAAAAGTTAATTCTTATACGTTTCCATCAAAGTAACTAGAAAATAATAAATATCATGAAATGTGCAGGTTAGATGAAATTTGTAGTTGTCCTATCAAGTATACTGTGTTATGAACTTATTATTATTTTTGGTAACTCTACAACTGATGGTGTGCATTCAAGCACCTGTGATTGTGCAGTCACCCATGTAGCTTGTTGGGACTGTATCAAGTATTATATTAGTTCTTTTGGTTTAGTCTAGGTTCCCTGGATTTTGAGAGGTAAAATAAAAAACATAATTTTTAGTTTAAATAGAAAATTTTAAAAAGACACTCTTATGCTGTGTCATCAGAATAAAAACTGTCCATTCAACTTCTACCTTCAATATTTTCTCTCAGCTCTGAAATAAGGTGAAAATGAAAATGTTAGTCACTCAGTCGTGTCTGACCCTTTGCGACCTTGTGGACTGTGTAGCCTGCCAGGCTCCTCTGTCCATGGAATTTCCCAGGCAATAATGCTGGAGTGGGTAGTCATTGTTTTCTCCAAGGAATCATCCTGATCCATGGATTAAACCTGTGTCTCCTGCATTGAAGACAGATTCTTTACAATCTGAGCCACTGGAGAAGCCACAAACTGTATTGCTGAGAATCTATGTCCTTTTCTAAAGCAACAACTAATTATTCAAATATATTATCTGAATTTATTAGTATTATTTCCTTGAGATCATACAAATCTTAGTGTTATAATACATATTTGATGTTCATTTTGTCTAGCCTCTGATTATTGGTGCTGACGGAATGAAGCAGGGAAAAGGCTAATAGAGTTTTGCCAAGAAAATGCACTGGTCATATCAAACACCCTCTTCCAAAAACACAAGAGAAGACCCTACACATGTACAACACCAGATGGTCAACACCGAAATCAGAATGATTATATTCTTTGCAGCCAAAGTTGGAGAAGCCTATACAGTCAGCAAAAACAAGACCGGGAGCTGACTGTGGCTCAGATCATGAACTCTTTATTGCCAATTCAGACTTAAATTGAAGAAAGTAGGGAAAACCACTAGGCCATTCATGTATGACCTAATTCAAATCCCTTATGATTATACAGTGGATGTGAGAAATAGATATAAGGGACTAGATGGATGGAGGTTCATGACATTGTACAGGAGACAGGGATCAAGACCATCTGCATGGAAAAGAAATGCAAGAAAGCAAAATGGCTGTCTGAGGAGGCCTTACAAATAGCTGTGAAAAGAAGAGAAGTAAAACCAAAGGAGAAAAGGAAAGATAAGCATCTGAATGCAGAGTTCCAAAGAATAGCAAAAGGAGATAAGAAAGCCTTCTTCAGCAATCAATGCAAAGAAATAGAGGAAAACAACAGAAAGGGAAAGACTAGAGATCTCTTCAAGAAAATTAGAGATAGCAAGGGAACATTTCATGCAAAGATGGGCTCAATAAAAGACAGAAATGGTCTGGACCTAACAGAAGCAGAAGATATTAAAAAGGGGTGGCAAGAATAAACAGAAGAATTGTACAAAAAAAGATCTTCACGACCAAGATACTCACTATGGTGTGATCACTCACCTAGAGCTGGACATGCTGGAATGTGAAGTCAGGTGGGCCTTAGGAAGCATCACTATGAAAAAAGCCAGTGGAGGTGTGGAATTCCAGTTGAGATATTTCAACTCCTGAAAGATGATGCTGTGAAAGTGCTGCACTCAATATGCCAGCAAGTTTGGAAAACTCAGCAGTGGCCACAGGGCTGGAAAGGGTCAGTTTTCATTCCAATCCCAAAGAAAGGCAATGCAAAAGAATGCTCAAACTACTGCACAATTGCACTCATCTCACACACTAGTAAAGTAATGCTCAAAATTCTGCAAGCCAGGCTTCAGCAATACATGAACCGTGAACTTCCAGATATTTAAGCTGGTTTTAGAAAAGACAGTGGAACCAGAGATCAAATTGCCAACATCCACTGGATCATGGAAAAAGCAAGAGAGTTCCAGAAAAATATCTATTTCTGCTTCATTGACTATGTTAAAGCCTTTGACTGTGTGGATCACAATAAACTGTGGAAAATTCTAAGAAAACTAAGATCATGGCATCTGGTCCCATCACTTCATGGCAAATAGATGGGGAAACTTGAAACAATGTCAGACTTTAATTTTGGGGGCTCCAAAATCACTGCAGATGGTGATTGCAGCCATGTGGGTTCATTTCTCAATACTGAGAAAGAGGAAAGCTAGACATACCACATTTCCTGACTTCAAAAGATACTACATAGCTGCATAAATAAAAATATATGATGCTGGTGCAAAAAGAAACATGTAGACCAACTGAACAGAATAGAAAACTCAGAAATGAACCCACACTTACACTGGCAATTACTCTCTGGAAAAGGAGTAAGAATATACAAGGGGTAGATAGCCCCTTCATTTAATTGTTTTGGGAAAACTGAACAGCTATATGCAAAAGAATCAAACTGCACTACTCTCTCATATGCACAAAAATAAGTTAGAAATGGATTAAAGACAAATATAAGGCTGGAAACCATAAAACTTTTAGAAGAAAACATAGGCAGTGGGTTCTTTAACATCTGCCTGAGTAATATTATTTTTTTTGGATTTATCTCCTCAGGCAAAGAAAACAAAAGAAAAGTAAACCAATGGGACTATATCACACTGCAAACCTAATTAGAAAATAGTTATGCACCTCTATGTTCACCGCACCATATTTACAGTAGCTAAGATATGGAAGCAGCCTGCTGTCCATCAGCAGGTGAATAGATAAAGAAGATATGGTACATATACACAGTGGAATATTACTCAGCCATAAAAAAGAATGAAATCTTTCCACTGTGGCAACATTGGTGGATCTAGAGGATATTATACTAAGTAAAATATGTCAGATAAAGGCAAATTCCATATGATTTTGCTTATATTTCCTAAAAAGCAAAGCAAATGGACAGATATAACAGCAAAAAGTCTTACAGACACAGAGAACAATTGGGTGGATGTCAGAAGGGAAGGAGGGTGAGGGAGGGAAAGAAATAGGTAACAGAGATTAAGAGGTACAAACATTAAGTTGCAAAATGAATGAGTCATGGGTTTGAAATGCACAGTGTAGGGAAAATAGTCAATAACTATACAACATCTTTTATGGTGACATATTGTAATTATACTTATTCTGATGATCATTTTGAAATATTTAGAAATATAAAATAACTATATTGCAAAACATGAGCTAACCTAGAGTTATAGGTTAATCATATATCAAAACAACTCATACAAAGAGATCAGATTTGTGGTTATCATAGGCAGTGAGTGAGCTGGATGGAAAAAATATAACTTCCAGTTATATGATAAGTACTTAAGTTGTAATGTGCAATATGGTAAATATAATTAATTCTGTTATATGCTACATATGGAAGTTGTTAAGAGAGTAAATCCCAAGAGTCTTCATCACAAGGAAAAATATTTTTTTTCTATTTCTTTAATCTTGTACCTGTGAGATGATGGCTGGGGAAGGGAATGGTAACCCACTCCAGGATTCTTGCTTGGAGCATTCCATGGACAGAGGAGCCTGGTGGGCTATCATCCATAGAATCACAAGGAGTCAAACACAACTAAGTGACTAACACACACACACACACACACACACACACACACACAAAACGATGGATGTTCACTAATCTTGTGATAATCATTTCATGCTGTATGTAAGTCAAATCATTGTGGTGTACAACTTAAACAGTGTTGTATGTTAATTATATCTCAATAAAACTGGAAAAAAATCACCAATGGTTTCTGTCTAGTAATCTTTATATGTAATTTTTAGGTTCCCCAAAGCCTGATACTTAATAAGTTTACAATAAATATTTAATGAATGGCTGAATTAACATAATCACAATCTTCAAAGAATACATACAATACTTTATTATCATAAATTCCAATTCTTTTGAAATAGATTTATTGATATCAACTAAGATTTATTGATATCAGTGATATTCTTGGCATTTCTTTTTTCCAATCACTATTTTTCATCTCTGTTCTATCCATCACTTTTTTCTACCCCTTAATGGTTTGGAACCTTTTTTTTTTTAATCACACTCTTTGATTAAAATTCAGTCTGACTTGGATAAAACTCCTGTATTCTGACTGAATCAGAGTTAACAACCATTCTCTTCCCCACTAGGTAAATTCATGGCTGGAATGGAGGTCCTTCTGCTTCCTAGTTCTCACATTCCTTGAAAGTGAAAGTCATTCAGTTCTGTCTGACTATTTGCAACTTCATAGACTGTCCATGGAATTCTCCAGGCCAGAATACTGGAGTGGGTAGTCTTTCCCTTCTCCAGGGGATCTTCCCAACCCTGGGATCAAACCCAGGTCTCCTGCATTGCAGGCAGATTCCTTACCAGCTGAGCCACAAGAGAAGCCCAAGAACACTGGAGTGGGTAGCCTATCCCTGCTCCAGGGGATCTTCCTGACCCAGGAATAGAACTGGGATCTCCCACGTTGCAGGCGGATTCTTTACCAACTGAGCTATCAGGGAAGGCCCCACACATTCCTTGACTCATTAGCATTTTCCATGGTGGACCATGCCTTCCTTCTTAAAACAATTTCTTCACTTGACTTGGATGCTGCATTCTCTTGGGTTTGCCTTTCTCCACTGACTGTACCTACTCAGTTGCCATTACTTAATCCAGTTCTTTTGCTGCTCTCGCTGTGGTCCACGGGGTCGCTAAGAACTGAGGACACGACTGAGCGACTTCCCTTTCACTTTTCACTTTCATGCATTGGAGAAGGAAATGGCAACCCACTCCAGTGTTCTTGCCTGGAGAATCCCAGGGACGGGGGAGCCTGGTGGGCTGCCACCTTTGGGGTCGCACAGAGTCGGACATTACTGAAGTGACTTAGCAGCAGCAGCAACAATGGAGTACTACAGGGCTTTGCCTTCAGTTTTCTTCTTTTCTCACATTTCCTTTCAAGATAACTTCACCCTAGCATAACATTAAGTGCCATCCATATGCGTATGTTAATCATTCATATGCATATGTCTGTCACTTAGGCTTGTTTGACTCTTTGAGACCCCATGGACTGTAGCCCAACAGGCTCCTCTGTCCATGAGATTTCACCAGGCAAGACTGCTGGAGTGAGTTGACATTTCTTTCTCCAGGGACTCTTCCAGACACAGAGATTGAACTTGGGTCTCCTGTATTGCAGGCAGATTCTTGACCCTCTAAAACAGAAAGGAACAGCAAAATATGTTTCTTCCTATCGTCCTTATTTCCAGAGTTATTTAACTATCTCATATCTAATCACTCATGTTTCAAACTTCAGTGACAAAAACAGAACTCTTAAATTTCCTTCTTCTTTTCTTCATCCTCACCTCAGGAAATGACCTCTGTTCATCTACATGATGAGGCCAAAACTTGGGAGTCAACCCTGACTTCACTCTTTTCTTTACATCCCAAACTAGTAAAATATTCTCTCTTAAACTAGTGTAACATTGAAGGCTTGCTCCATCTTTCAGTTCAGTTCAGTTCAGTTCAGTTGCTCAGTCGTGTCCAACTTTTGGCAACTCCATGATCCATCTTTAGCCTACTCATATTCCAGAGTACTTTCCTGTCCCCAAAGGACTGAGACTGAAGTTACACTTTCCAATGAAAATGGACCCCTTTGAAGCTAAGTTTCTCAAATGTGAATTTGTTTTTAAAATTATATATACTTGCTCAAAATTTGAAAGGCAGAAGTAAGGTAGAGACTATCTTCTTGAATCTTAGATTTTATTTTTCCTTCAGTTCAGTTCAGTTCAGTCACTCAGTCGTGTCCAACTCTTTGAGACCCCATAAACTGCAGCATGCCAGGCCTCCCCGTCAATCACCAACTCCTTGAGTTTAGCCAAACTCACATCCATCTAGGCGGTGATGCCATCCAGCCATCTCATCCTCTGTCGTCCCCTTCTCCTCCTGCCCCCAATCCCTCTCAGCATCTGAGTCTTTTTCAATGAGTCAACTCTTTGCATGAGGTGACCAAAGTACAGGACAGATCTTTAGGATGGACTGGTTGGATCTCCTTGCAGTCCAAGGGACTCTCAAGAGCTTACTCCAACACCACAGTTCAAAAGCATCAATTCTTCGGCACTCAGCTTTCTTCACAGTCCAACTCTCACATCCATACATGACCACTGGAAAAACCATAGCCTTGACTAGACAGAACTTTGTTAGCAAAGTAATGTCTCTGCTTTTGAATATGCTCTCTAGGTTGGTCATAACTTTTCTTCCAAGGAGTAAGCATCTTTTAATTTCATGGCTGCAGTCACCATCTGCAGTGATTTTGGAGCCCAGAAAACTAAAGGCAGCCACTGTTTCCCTATCTATTTGCCATGAAGTGATGGGACTGGATGCCATGATCTTAGTTTTCTGAATGTTGAGCTTTAAGCCAACTTTTTCACTCTCCTCTTTCACTTTTTATCAAGAGGCTTTTTCGTTCCTCTTCACTTTCTGTCATAAGGGTCATGACATCTGCATATCTGAGGTTATTGATATTTCTCCCAGCAATCTTGATTCCAGCTTGTGCTTCATCCAGCCTAGCATTTTTCATGATGTACTCTGCATATAAGTTAATTAAGCGGGGTGACAATATACAGCCTTGACATACTCTTTTTCCTATTTGGAACCAGTCAGTTGTTCCATATCCTGTTCTAACTGTTTCTTCCTGACTTGTATACAGGTTTCTCAAGAGGTGGGTCAGATAGTCTGGTATTTTATTCCCATCTCTTTTAGAATTTTCCGCAGTTTATTCTGATCCACACAGTCAAAGGCTTTGGCATAGTCAATAAAGCTTGCTTACTAGGTATTCAGTATGTACTTACACTGCCTACACATGTTTGAATGTTAGGTTTATGGGTCAAAATAGTCTTAAAATGCAACTTTTAAAAATTTTAAATACTAGTTTTTTTTTTTCTTTTTTATGGCCAGTTCATGTTGATGTATGACAGAAACCATCACAATATTGTAAAGTAATTATCCTCCAAATAAAAATAAAATAAACACATCTTTTGATGTGGAGAGGACCTACTCTCAGACTGTTGGCTTCACACACACACCTCATTCAGCTTCATAACTAACATCTTCTTGAGCTCAGCACAATGATGCAAACACACCTTGTGGAGCCTGATTCCATCACTCTTATTAAAGTCATTAAGGGCTTTGGAGGGGGTGGGGGAATGGCAGGGGGGAGTATGCAAGATCAAGCCCAAGACACCTACTTTACTTGGAAAATGAGAAATACTCTAAGGTGTAAACACATAATGTACACTTTCAAATATCCAGAGATAGTTATTGCTACTGTGTGAGAAGGAAATAATATATTATGAAAAACATTGTGATCTTAACTAGAGAAAGAGAAGGGCTATCTACATCCTTGGCTTTAGTTGAACTTTATTTTGTTTTATACGTTTTTTTACATGATTACTGCAGAAACTTTTAAACCAAAAAGACTATTGCCATTCAGGTGACATTCCTTTTGTTATTTTTATTGATGTTGTTTCATCGAACAACAAAACTTCAAGACTTTGTTTATTTACTCAGTATGTAAATGTAGTTAACTCACACCAGGAAGAAAAAATATATAACAAATATTAATACATAACAATGATTAAAATAACAAGAATTTCTGTTAATTAAAGTGTTTTGACAGAATAAATTTAGATTCCCAAGTCAGTCATCTTAACGTTTATCTCCCAGATCAAAATGTTTATTATGCTTTTAAAAACACTAGGTATGTACATGCCCTAAACAGTAGGAATATAAGCATCACTGTTTAGTTTATATTATAATATTATTAAATTCTGAATGAGTTCCAGTAAACAATGAAAATTGCTCTTTAAATTATTTGCTAAAGAACTGTTTAGCATCATGTGGGTTAAAAATCAAACAGTTGTTTTCAGCTGACATTCTCCAGTGTTCAAACAGGCAAAACTACATAACCATTTCCCGCAGATCAGTTATGCCATTATTTGAGCCAGTGGTGAGCTGTTATGATACTGAACTATTTAAAATCAATTAACAAACAGGTGCCAAAATGAAACTATTTCATGGTTAGCTAACAATTGGGGAAATTACTAGGAAAATACTTTTTGAGATTTAGACCTTAGTTGCATCAATAACTGTAAGAAAAATGTTCTTCCTTTTTCACCACCAATGACTGAAATTAGCTGAAGACTGGAAGCTTTAAATTAAAGGCCAACTGAGACCGCTTGATTATAGATGCTGCTTCTTAAACTTAGGTGAAAATACTGTGTGTCAATTGGAAGAATTTTATATTTAAATTTATTTTGAAGTTCACAATTTGTTTTTATCTTTCCTACTTGCATTTTTTTTGTTTTGTAAAATTCACAATTAGTGCTCAGACTTCAAAGAGTCAGTTCACAAATAATAAAGATACTAGATCATTTTCCTTATTCCTAGAAATACCTTCATGCCCTTTTACCTCCTTCTCAACACCTATAAGCAAAAATAGTTTCAACTTTTGCTAAAGTTTTAAACTTAATGTAAACAAAATCAAAGAATACGCATTCATGTCTGCTTGTTTTTATGTTTTTTTTTTCTTTTTAAAATTTCCATTGTGTTTATGTTATTGATTTCAGGTCTCTGTTCTTATAATATAGCATTTAAAGTCATAAAATTAATGACTTTGGTCTACTTTACATGCATATGAACGTGTCCTTCCTTTTTTTTTTTTTTTACTAATATTCAGTTGAAATATTTTTGAGTTTTCTTTGTGAACTATATGTTATTTAGAAGTGTGCTGCTTGGTTTCTAAGTATTTGGAAGTTTCTTAGTATCTTATTGCTATGGATTTCTAATTTAATTCCATTACAGTCACAGAATATACTCTGCAAATTTCAAATTTTTCAAAATTTGTTGAAAATTTATTTTTGCCCTAGGATAACATTTGTGTTAACAAATATCCCATGTACACTTAAAAATATTGTGCACATTATAGATTTTGGGGGTAATATCACATAAATCTTGGCTCTCCAGGTGGCACTAGTGGTAAAGAACCCACCTGGCAGTGCTGGAGACATGAGAGACATGGGTTTAATCCCTGGTTTGGGAAGATCTCCTGGAAAAGGAAATGGCAACAAACTCCAGCATTACTACCAGGAGAATCGCACGGACAGAGAAGCCTGGTGGGCAACAGTCCATAGGGTAGCAAAGAGTTGGACACGGCTGCTTGACACACATCACACAAATCTTAATTAAGTTAATTTGGTTTATCATTTTGTTCAAAATCTTTATCTTTACTGATTTTAATCTCCTTGTTCTATCAATTATGTTTCTTCTTGTGTGTATGCTCAGTCATGTCTGACTCTGTGACACTTTGGAATATAGCCTTCCAGGCTCCTCTGTCCGTGGGATTTTCCAGGCAAGAATACTGGAGTGGGTTGCCATTTCCTCCTCCAGGGAATCTTCCCAGACCAGAGATTCAACATGCGTCTCCTTAGTCTCCTGCACGGCAGATTCTTCACTACTGAGCTATCAGGGGAGCCCTATCAATTATGATAGTGGATGTTAAAACTTTCAGTGATGATTATTTGATTTGCCTAATTTTACCATTAGTTATGACAATTTTTGCATCATATGTTTTGGCATTTACAATTTTCTATCTTCCTAATAAAGTATCCATTTATCTTATCAGTAGTCACTCTTTTTCTCTGGTTAATATCCTTTGTTCTGACATCTAATTTATCCAATATTAAAATAGCTAGAAAACTAATCATATAAACCAGCAATCCCACTCCTAGGCAT